>NC_051314.1:41527859-41843484 GCF_015220235.1 Choloepus didactylus
CCCATGATTGCATTTAGGAGGTGTTGTTTAACCTCCAGGTATTTGTGAATTTTCTAAGTCTCTGATGGTTATTGACTTCTAATTGTATTCCATTGTGGTCAGAGAATGTGCTTTGAATAATTTCAATCTTTTTAATTTATTGAGGCTTGTTTATGTCCCAGCATATGATCTATTCTGGAGAAAGCACTAGAAAAGTATGTGATCCTGGTGATTTGGGATGTAATGTCCTGTAGATGTCTGTTAAATCTAATTCATTTATCAGATTGTTTAGGTTTTCAGTTCCTTATTGGTCTTCTGTCTGGTTGATCTATCTATAGGAGAGAGTGATGTGTTGAAGTCTCCCACAATTATTGTGGAAACATCAATTGCTTCCTTTAGTTTTGCCAATGTTTCTCTCATGTATTTTGTGGCACCTTGATTGGGTGCATAGACATTTACGATTGTTATTTCTTCTTGCTGAATTGCCCCTTTTATTAGTATGTAGTGGCCTTCTTTGTCTCTCAAAACATCCCTGCATTTGAAGTCTATTTTATCTGAGATTAATATTGCTACACCTGCTTTCTTTTGGCTGTAGCTTGCATGAAATATTTTTTTCCATCCTTTCACTTTCAGTTTCTTTGTGTCCCTGTGTCTAAGATGAGTCTCTTGTATGCAACAATTGATGGTTCATTTTTTTTGATCCATTCTGCGAATCTATATCTTTTAATTGGGGAGTTTAATCCATTTACATTCAACGTTAAAAACCGTGAAGGCATTTCTTGAATCGGCCATCTTATCCTTTGGATTATGTTTGCCATATTTTTCCCTCTCTCTATTAATATCCTTTATTGTACCCATACCGAATCTCTTTAGTACTGAACCTTTCTCCAAGTCTCTCTGTCCTGTCTTTGTTTCTCTGTCTGTAGGGCTCCCTTTAGTATCTCCAGTAGGGCAGGTCTCTTGTTAGCAAATTCTCTCAGCATTTGTTTGTCTGTGAAAAATTTAAGCTCTCCCTCAAATTTGAAGGAGAGCTTTGCTGGATAAAGTATTCTTGACTGGAAATTCCTCTCACTCAGAATTTTAAATATATCGTGGCACTGCCTTCTCGCCTCCATGGTGGCTGCTGAGTAGTCACTACTATGTCTTATGCTGTTTCCTTTGTATGTGGTGAATTGCTTTTCTCTTGCTGCTTTCAGAACTTGCTCCTTCTCTTCTATGTTTGACAGTGTGATCAGTATATGTCTCGGAGTGGGTTTTTTTGGATTTATTCTATTTGGAGTTCGCTGAGCATTTATGATTTGTGTATTTATGTTGTTTAGAAGATTTGGGAAGTTTTCCCCAACAATTTCTTTGAATACTTTTCCTAGACCTTTACCCTTTTCTTCCCCTTCTGGGACACCAATGAGTCTTATATTCGGACGTTTCATATTATCTATCATATCCCTGAGGTCCATTTCGAGTTTTTCAATTTTTTTTCCCCATTCTTTCTTTATGCTTTCATTTTCCATTCTGTCATCTTCCAGGTCACTGATCCGTTGTTCAACTTCCTCTAGTCTTGTACTATGAGTGTCCAGAATCTTTTTAATTTGGTCAACAGTTTCTTTAATTTCCATAAGATCATCCATTTTTTTATTTAGTCTTGCAATGTCTTCTTTATGCTCTTCTAGGGTCTTCTTGATTTCCTTCATATCCCGTACTATGGTCTCATTGTTCATCTTTAGTTCTTTGAGTAGCTGCTCTAGGTGTGTCTCTTCTGGTCTTTTGATTTGGGTGCTTGGGCTTGGGTTATCCATATCGTCTGGTTTTTCATATGCTTTATAATTTTCTGTTGTTTTTGGCCTCGTGGCATTTGCTGAACTTGATAGGGTTCTTTTAGGGTTTGTAGACCAGTTGAAGTCCTTATCTCTAATTTATCAGATCTACAGCTTCGTGGAGTACACTTTCTCTAACTAACCAGCAGGTGGCGTCCACGAGCCACCTGTTCTCCACAAGCCAGATCTCCCCTGCTTAGCCTTTTTGGTGAGTGGGGGAGTGAGTCTTGTGGGGCCCAATTGGTGTACCAAGCTTGCGTGTGTAGTTGGTGTTGCCTGCCCTGTATGTGGGGCGTGTTTCTGGGCAGTCGGGGAGGAGGGGTGGCCCTAACAATCAAATCTCCCTGATGATACTAGAGTTTTAAAGCTACTGCAATAGTCTAATCCTTCAGTTCAGTCCTGCCACAGTTTGTCTCTGCTACTGACCCACAAGTCTTTGGTATTGGCGTATGGCTCCTGAGACTTGCAAGTGGGCCCCTCTTCCAGGCTGTGCACCCCGGGTCCTCTGTTGAGGGATGACTGTGCTATGTCACAGGTGAGTGCCGTCCCCCCAGGGCAGTTCTGGGCTGCTGGGCTGTGTTGGGAGGCTCCCAGTCTGCTCAAATGATGGCTGAATGGGGCTCTGTTAATTCACACTGCTCCCCCTTCCCAGCTCTGGGACATTCAGCTGAGGTTGCAGGGAAGGCTAATGTCCACGCCCAGTTTTGTGGTGTGTGCCTGTTATTTGAAGCACTTCCGTCACACTGTGTTGTCTGGGGCAGCTCTGGGCTATGGGGCTGGTGATGGGCAGGAGTGTTTCCTGTCCACCAGGATGGTGGCTGTGAGCGGACACCCCCCTTTTCTTGGGAAGTTGTGTTGTTTAGTGAATTTTCTCAGCCACTGGATTATTGCCTTTTGTCTCAGAGCTCTCTTAGTTCTGCTCTTGACTTGACGTGCCCAAATTTCAATTCTTTGAAGCTTTCTGTATTGAGCTTCTTAGAGTAATTGTTTTAGAAAAAGCAAAAAGGATTTAAAAAAAAAACAAAACAAAAAAAAAAAAAAAAACGGCCCTCCTCAGAGATCTAATGGGTTATTGAAATGCTAATAGACAAAGCAACCAGGGCCATTAAGGAAAGGTGCACAGGGCAGAGAGATCAGCCTTGCCTCGGGACCTGCACATGCGCCCCAAGGCCTGATCTCCGCCCTTCCCCCCTCTGCGTTCACCAGAACTCCAAAAATCCTCTGCTTTTATTTTGGAGTTTTTCGTGTTGTTTTTTTTCTATGCCTGTCTCCTCTCTGCTGGGCTGGCTGCTCTCAGAGTCTCTGGTGTCTGGTCTCAGTCTATCTATGGTTGGAGTTTGAATCAGTAGAATGAGTTTCCGATAAGAGCAGCCACTGCAATTCTCCCTTCTCCTTCCTGGAGCTGACAGGCCCTCCTCCCCCGGGACTGAGCCTGGCAGGGAGGGGCGCGGGTCCCCTGGCCACAAAAACTTACAGATTTCGCTGATCTCAGCAGTTCCACGTTTTCATGAGTGTTGTATGAAGTATGCCCAAAGACAGATTGCTCTGTGGTGTCCAGTCCACGCAGTTCCTGGCTTTTTGCCTACTTTCCTGGAGGAGTAACTAAAACATACAGCTCACCAGTCTGCCATCTTGCCCCGCCTCTCATTTCTTTTTATCGATGAATAATATTCCATTGTATAAATGGATATACCGCAGTTTGTTCATGCATTCACCTATTGGATATCTTAGTTGTTCCCAGTTGGGATAATTATGAATAAAGATACTACAAACATTTGTATGCAAGTTTTGTGTGGGCATAAGTTTTGAAATCAGTTGGGTAAATGCCTAGAAGCCCTATTCCTGGATTTTAGGGTAGACTATGTTTAGCTTTGCAAGAAACTGCAAAACTATCTTCCAAAGAGGCTGTATTCTCACCACCAATGAATGAGACTTCCTGTTGCTCCTCATCCTTGTCAATTAATGTTACAGTCTTTTAAAAAATAATTTTAGCCATTTGAATGGATTTGTGGTGTTATCTGGTTGTTGTTTTAATTTGCAATTCTCTAGTGATAAAAAATTTGAATATCTTTTCACATGCTTATTTGCCATATGTGTATCATCTTTGGCAAGGTGTTTGTTTAGATCTTTTTTGGGCTTATTTGTTTTCTTTTCTTTTTGTTGAGTTAAAAAAGTTCTTTGTGTATTTTTTATATAAATCCTTCATCAGACATGTATTTTGTAAATATTTTCTCCAAATCTGTAGCTTATCTTTTCCTTCTTTTTGCAGAGTCTTTCACTGAGCAAGTGCAAGCATTTACAAGACAAATACACACGTGCACAAGTGTACACTTATTCTGGTTTAGTAAAGCTGCCGTTACGCAAAATACCAGAAATGGACTGGCTTTTATAAAGGGGATTTGTTAGGTTACAAATTTACAGTTCTAATGCCATATAAGTGTCTGAACTAAGGCACCAACAAGAGGATACCTTCACTGAAGAGAGGCCGATGGCATCCAGAACACCTCTGTCAGCTGGGAAAGCATGTGGCTGGCGTCTGCTGGTCCTTTGCTCTCTGGGTCTGGTTTCAAAATGGCTTTCTCCAAAATGTCTCTGGGCTCCTGTCTCTCTTAGCTTCTCTCTCTCTCAGTCTCCGTGCATCCTTGCTTGTTCTCCCAGGGCGTTTCTCTAAGCATCTAGGAGTCCTTTCTTAGCTTCTCTGGGGCAAACTCTGGGCTTCACCTCTTAGCTTAGCATCTCCAAACATCCTTCTGTCTGCATCTTCCAGCATCTCCAGGCATCTGGATCTGTGTGGGCTCTCAGCTTTCTTAAGGACTTCAGTGGTCTAATTAAGACCCATCCTGAATGGGTGGGATCACACCTCCATGGAAATAATCTAATCGAAAGGTCTCATCCACAGTTGGGTGGGTCACATCTCCATGGAAACAACCTAATCAAAAGGATCCCACCCACAATAAGTGCATCCACAAGACTAGATTAAAAGAGCATGGACTTTCCTGGGGTACATAACAGTTTCAAACTGGTACAACACTTAAGAACAGAGTATGTATCCTGCTCAATTTATTCCCTTAATCTGATCAGAGAAAAGCTGTCTCTACTCTACCTGATGTGTTTGTCCTCATTTTCCTCTTGTAGATGTAGTACTTTAAATATACATATAAAGAGATTTTTTAGAATCTTTGTATGTCAAGATGGTCTCCTCATTGCAACATAACTAATGATATTTCAAGATTTCTAAAATATGTATTCTAAAGATTCAGAAAGTCAGACACAAATGAGAAGTAAAAAATTTGATAAAATTCAGATATACTACAATGCTTTGTCCATTCTAGCTTTCTTTTCTTATTAGTACCTCCCTTCTCTAACAGTGCTAAACCCATCATTATTCATTTATTTACCTATTTGATTGTTCGCCCTGTAAGTAACCAAGACCTTGTGTCCTCTGCTACTCTGTCTTCTCTGGTGGATACTCTCCTCACCCCACTCAGTCTCTAGTATCCCATGCCAAGTTGTCCCCTTGCCCACATAGAAGCCTTCCTCAGCTTGCTGGTCTCTGGCTCCCTATACCAGGCTATCCTCCCATGTGGATTCCTTTTTCTCTCCTCTTTGCCCTCTCTGCCCTACTTGGACTCTGAGATTCTACTCTCGTCCACATGTCTCCCTGCCCTTTCTGGTGCATGCATCTGCCTTGTTCTGTCCCATTTAATGGCGTTTGAACAGAATGGTTCAAGAGTAGAGGAGAGATTATCCCATTGCTTTCTCAAAAATAGTTTCATCACATATATTTATATGTTGAAATGATTTGTTATTTCATTTTAGAAGGTTTTGTATTTTATAAAAAGGGGGCCATATATATAGTCTTCAGGGACTTGCTTTCTTCACTTAATATTGCAGTTCAATTCATCTGTATCATTGCTCTCACAAATACATACTGCCATATTTTTGAAACTTAATTCATTTTTGCATCATTGTGATTCTGTCTGTTTCTTTTCTCATTTGGCATTCTATAATAATAATTACCCCATATCAATAAAACTCTTCAAAATGAAAAAAAAAATTCAGATACACTATTTTAACTTTAATTTAGAAAGATGCCTTGCAATGTTTCATTTAAAAAAATAAGAAATTACAAACTCTTGATTTGAATACTTATAATAGGTTTAAAGGATAGATTTCTGTCATTTTGACATTTATTAATGAACTGAGAGAATTTTTAAATTAAAATTCAATTGATATGAAACAAAATCAATAAGATTGAGGAATAAATTTTCCTGACACTGAGAAGCAACTGTAACAAAAAATGTATCAGAGCACACCAAAAGCAGTAATTCATTAACAGAAAGAGATAAATTTTGAATAGAAGTTATGAATATGCCCTTGAGAGTGTTCA
Organism: Choloepus didactylus; assembly: GCF_015220235.1. Lineage (NCBI taxonomy): Eukaryota > Metazoa > Chordata > Mammalia > Pilosa > Megalonychidae > Choloepus > Choloepus didactylus. The sequence continues at coordinate 41,534,040 of NC_051314.1, forward strand.
TTTGTACACTGTGTCAAAAGACAATTTTTTTTTTGCTGATTTGACATAAAATACTACCTTGATGAAAATAACATAAAACTTAAAATATCAGCTGCAAATTCATTAATGAATGTCATCAATTCAACAAGTATTTAAGACTGCAATACCAGAAAACTTGAAATATCCTGAAATCTTACAGCTCATGTATGAAAAAACTCTATAATGGATTTCCCAAATATGACAATTAAACAAATTTGACAATTAAACAAATTTATATGACATTACCAAAATTACCAAAATTTGACAATTAAACAAATTTATATGACATTACCAAAATGAGTTGCGTAGACACAAGAAACTTTTCTGCATTACCAAAGTTTTAAAAAATTGTTGACAAATCATGCTACAGATGGGAAGACTGAACTATGTTTCTATTTTTTCTATAGAAAATATTACAAAATATTTTTCATATGAAGAGGTTAGAAAAGAGTATGGAGTCAAAAAGAAAGGAAATAAGTGTTACAGAGATGTCTACCAGTTAATAAATATATCATGTTGTTTCTGAATATTGCAATATTTATGTTAGCTTTTTACAATATACAGTTTGTATAATTTTTATTTTTTATAAAATATTCATTTTCCTACCTAATTTATTATTTATAAGTATTATATTATTTTTCTTAAAAAGCCCATCCAAAGTGCAGAAAACTGGAACTATCCCTGCTAGCACAAAGCATCTGTACTCATATAGTCTGTTTTCTTGCCTCTCACTTTATACAAAGCTAAACATGCTTTGATCCAAAGGCAGTTTCTCCATTTGTGCATAAATTCCATCCTCTCTTGCTCAGGGCATCCCTCTAATAAATCTCTTTTTCTCCCGTACTACTTTTTCCCACTTTCCTTGATCTTCCCATTGGCATACAAACTTGCTCTTGTTTCTCTCTCTTTATAAACCAAAGCAAAACTAAGTTGAACAACAGTAACAAAAAAGTTGATTTCTGCCAGCTATTACTTTAATACGTTTTATTATTTTTTCTTGTCTTCTGACTAGGAATTCTTATACAGTATTGAATAGAAATGAAAACAGCAGACATCCTTGCCTTGCCCTGATCACAGGAACAAGCTTTCAACATTTCATCACATGGCATGATGTTACCTAAAGGTTTTTTAAATATTATTCCGATTTGCTAAAGCTGCCGGAAATGCAATATACCAGAAATTGATTAGATTTTATAAAGAGAGTTTATTCACAAATTTACAGTTCTAAAGCCATAAAAGTGTCCAAACTAAGGCATCAACAGGATACCTTAACTGAGGAAAGGCTGACCATGTCCATAACACCTCTGTTGGCTGGGAAGGTACATAGCTAGCATCTGCTGCTCCTTCGCTCTGGAGTTGTGTTGCTTTCAGCTTCTGATTTTAGTGGCCTTCTCGTTAAGTGTCTGTGGGTTCTCACTTTGCTTCTCCAGGGCAAAATCTGGGCTTCATCTCTTAGTTTAGCATCTCCAAATTTCTAGTTTCAATGGCTGTCTTCAAAATTTCTCTGGGCATTTTCTCCCTAAGCTTCTCTCTGCACTCTTCAAAATGTCTCTGCCTTTTACCCTCTCATAGAGGACACAAGTAAACTAATTAAGACCCACCTTAAATGAGCAGGGTTCACATCTTCATGGAAAAAAATCTAATCACAAGGTCTCATCCACAATTTGGTGGGTCACATCTCCAAGGAAACAATCTAATCAAAAGGTCCCACCCACAATAGGTCAGCCCCCACAAGATTGGATTAAAAGAACAAGGCTTCTTCTAGGGTACACAACAGATTCAAACCAGCACAAATAGAGATCTTGTATTGAGTTAGAAAATTTTGCTTCTAGTCACAGTAAGTTAAGCAGATGTTTTTTGTTGTTGTTTATTTATTTTTAGGTGATAATTTTAAAATCATGAATATATGTTGAATTTTGTGAAATGCTTTATCTACAATCATTAAGATAATATATGATTTAATTTTTATTACTTTAATGTGGTGAGTTAACTTATTTTTTTCTGCATGTTAAATCAACTTAGCATTCCTATAATAAACACATTTTGTCTAATTGTATTCCCTTTTATATATTGCTGGATTGAGTTTGCTAGCAATTTGTTTAGATTTTTGCATCTATACTTATGAAATTTAATTTGCTGTAATGTTTTTAGGTTTTGATATTAAGATTAATATGGCTTCATCAAACAAGGTGATATTTTCTATTTTCTGAAAGAATTTTTTGAAAGATTGGTGTTGTATATTTGCTAGAATTAGGAGGTGAAGTCATCTGTGCTGTGAGTTTTCTTTATGGAAGTTTATTTAAATAGGGATTCCATTTATTTAACTTTATAGAACCACTTTGATTTTCTATTTCTTTTTGTACATTTTGGTAATTTGTGTTTTTGTAAGAATTAGTCCATTTCTTCTAAGTTTTCTAATTTATGAACTTTTTAAATGTTTTTATTGCTGTGGAGTTAATGAATTCTCATTCATTCTCTTTTTTAAAAAAAGATTTTCACCAAAATCTCATAAATTTTTTATTCTTTTCAAAATATCAACTTTTGATATTTTGTTTATCCTATTTTATGTTTTTTTCATATCTTTAATTTGTGCTTTCATCTGTATTTAGTTGTTCCTTTTACTCTGGGGGGGGATTAATTGCTGTTCTTATTTTAACTTCTTTAAATGGTGTTCTAGTTCCTCTCAGTTGCTGTTGGGGTGTTTGTCCTCTCTTAGCTTCTCCGGAGTAAAAGTCTGCTCTAAAAGCCATCTCCAAAATGTCTCTGTAAAGTGCAGTTTCTTTCTCAGCTCCTGTGCATTCTTCAAAGTGTCCTTCTTGGCTGTAGCAAGCTTGCTCCTTCTGTCTGAGCTTATATAGTGCTCTAGTAAACTAATCAAGGCCCATGCTGAATGGGTGGGGCAATGCTTCCATGGAAACTATCTAATCAGAGTTATCACCTACATCTCCATTGAAAGACTCAATCAAAGAATTACAATATAGTTAACACTAATACATCTGCCCACACAAGATTGCATCAAAGATAATGGCATTTGGGGGGACATAATACATCCAAACTGGCGCAAATGAATACTTAATTATTTTATTTTTAGTCTTTCTTCTTTTCTAATACATATCTTTAAGACTATATATTTCCAAACATTGTTTTAGTAGCATCCCACATGTGTGAAATATAGCATGTTCTTATCGTTAAATAAAAATATTTTCTAACTTCTACTGATTTACTTTATTGACCTGTGGGTTACAAAGGAGTGTATTTCTTAATTTCCAAACATATGAAGATTTTTAGTTCTTCTTTTTATATTAATTTCCAGCATAATTTCACTCTGGTCAGAAAACAGATTGAGATACTTTTGTATTTCTTGAGACACCATTTATGACCCTGTTCTAGTTTGCTAATGCTGCTGGAATGCAAAACATCAGAGATGGATTGGCTTTCATAAAAGGGGGGTTTATTTGGTTATACATTTACAGTCTTAAGGCCATAAAGTGTCCAAGGTAACACATCAGCAATCGGGTACCTTCACTGGAGGATGGCCAATAGTGTCTGGAAAACCTCTGTTAGCTGGGAAGGCATGTGGCTGGCATCTGCTCCAAAGTTCTGGTTTCAAAATGGCTTTCTCCCAGGACGTTCCTCTCTAGGCTTCAGCTCCTCAAAAATGTCATTCTCAGTTGCTCTTGGGGTGTTTGTCCTATCTTAGCTTCTTTGGAGCAAAAGTCTGCTTTCAACGGCCATCTTCAAACTGTCTCTTAACTGCAGCTCCTCTCTCAGCTCCTGCACATTCTTCAGAGTGTCCTTCTTGGCTGTAGCTCCTCTTCAAAATGTCACTTACAGCTGCACTGAGTTCCTTCTGTTTGTCAGCTCGTTTATATGGCTCCACTGATCAAGGCCGACCCTGAGTGTGTGGGACCACGCCTCCATGGAAATGATCTCATCAGAGTTATCACTTACAGTTGGGTGGGGTGCATTTCCATGCAAATAACCTAATCCAATCATTCCAACTTAATACCCACTAACATGTCTACCCCACAAGGTTGCATCAAAGAATATGGCTTCTTCTGGGGGACATAATACATTCAAACCAGCACAGACTCCATTTCTGGTCAATTTTTATAACCGTTCTTATGGACTAGGAACAAATGTGTATTTTGTAATTGATGGATGCAATATTCCAAAAATGTCAATTAGGTCAATTTGTTTATTGTGCTGCTAAAATCTTTTATATTCTTAATGATTTTTTTATCTGGTAGCTCTATTTGTTACCAAGGGATGTGTATTAAAATCTCCAGTTATGATTGTGGATTAATCTATTTCTTCTTTGAGTTTTATCAATATTTATTCTATGTACCTTGTAGCTATTTTATTAGGTGCTTCTGATTTAAGAATTGTTTACCTTACTCATGGACTGAAACTTTTATAATAATGATATGTCACTCTGTCTCTAGTATTTCTTTCTACTTTAAATTGTTTTTCTTCTATTATGAATATGCCATGGTTCTTCAGATGTGAGTTGCAATAGATACGTATTTCTATCGTTTACTTTAAAATGTTCTGTGTCATTATATTTCAGGTATGCCTCTTAAGCAGCATAAAACCAACTATAATTTTTTATTAAATCTGAAATTCTGTATTTTTTATTGGAGCTGTTAGTATATTTACATTTAATATAATTACCAACTTAATTAGGTATAAATTTGCTTTCTACTTGTTCTATATGTACCATGTTCCTTTAAAAAATCTTTTGTCTATTTTATATTGACTAAATATTTTTATTATGTTATGTGGTGGTTAAGTTCATGTGTCACCTTGGCCAGGTTATGGTGTCCAGTGTTTGGTCAAGCACGCACTGGTCTGATTGTTAATGTGAGGATATTTCATGGATTTAAATCATCAGTAAGTTGACTGCATCTATGACTGATTATATCCACAATCAACTGAGGAGATTGCTTTCAACAATGTAAGAAATCTCATCCAAGCAGCTGAAGGTCTAAGAGAAGAAGTAATGATTTCAGCAGTCAGAGGGGAGAATTTTCATCTCTATTTCAGCCAGCCAGCTTCTCCTGGGAAATTCATCACAAATCTTCATTGGGTAGCTTACAAGGGGTGACAGTGTGATTGTTAAAACCCTGTGGATCACACTCCCTTTATCCGGTGTATGGATGGATGAGTAGAAAAATGTGGACAAAAACTAAATGAAAAATAGGGTGGGATGGGGAGGTGATTTGGGTGTTCTTTTTTACTTTTATTTTTTGTTCTTATTAATTCTTTCTGGTGTAAGGAAAATGTTCAAAAAATAGATTGAGGTGATGAAAGTACAACTATATGATGGTACTGTGAACAGTTGATTGTACACTATGGATGATTGTGTGGTATGTGAATATATCTCAATAAAACTGAATTTAATTTAAAAAAAAAAACCTTCATTGGAATTCCCAGCTTGTGACCTGCACTATGGAATTTGGACATAACTACTCCCACAGTAGTGTGAGCCAATTCCTACTAAAAAAAAAAAAAAAAAAAAAAAAAAAAAACTCATAATATTTACTTAATATCCATGTATCTATATCTATTATCTATCGTCTATCTAAATCCTGTCAGTTCTGTTTCCTTAAGAACCCTAATATAGTCAGTTTTAAGAAATGGAATCTTAAGGAGGAGATTTCTGAGTTGGTTCTGAGGTTTTGGAATTGGTTCTACAATCTGGTTATTTTCAAAGGCACTAATGACTATATCCAACAATTAAGATGGCAATCATAGTCCATGGTGTGAGCTGGCAATAGAGATACACAAAATATCACCACTGGACACAGTTACTCAAATGCTCATAAGAGGCAAGGCTCTGGGTGAGTGTGTTTTTGACACTTTAACAGACTTTTGTGGAGTCAAAAATTATAATGATCTTGGCTGGGTGTTCCTAAATATGCTGGATACAGTTATAAAGAAAAAAGATGAGCTCAAGACTTCAATTCCCAACATAAGCACCACATGAAGAACATGAAGGTTTCTGTGTGTGCCCTGAAAGAAAATCTTATTTCATGTAGCAGCAGACTGAGATTTCTGAAAACCAGACCTAGAGTCTCATTATGTGAGTGACCAAATTACAAAAAAATTGAATACCCAATTTGCAGGGTGTCTATTTGTTAAAGTGAGGGCATTGATTGGACAGGACTGGGGTTCTAAAAAAATTGAATAAGGACATATGTGTTGATAATGAATACAGTTGGGATATTGAAACCCTAGATTCTGCTGAGTCTTTGCCAGATAAACCTGTAATCATCTGACTTGAGGAATCACCCATCCAATCTCCACTTGAAGAGATTAACCCTGCTGTGTCTGATAAACCTGTAACTACCTCCCCTGAGGAAACAGCCTTCAGGCATCTGAAGTTTAAACATCAAGAGTTTAATTCTGTTTCACAAGATGAAACTGCAATGGAATGCCCTGAAAAAAAAAATCTTCATTATTTTTCCAGTTTCTATAAACAGAAATCAAGGGAATAAGTATGGTAATGGATATTAAGGGCATGGGATAATGGTGGAAGGAATATAAAATTGGATCAGGCTCAATTTATTGATATGAGCCCATTAAGCAGAGATTCTGGATCCAATGTTGAAGTTCAAGGGGTTAGAAAGGGCTCTGACAGTTTGTTCAAGTGGTTGGCTGAAGCATGGACCAAAAGATGGTCTATATTGCCTGAAGTTGAAATGTCAAAACTATCCTCGTTTAATGCAGATGAGAAAATCCAATGGCTTTGGGAGTTTGGAATGTTAGAGTGGATTTATCACATAAGACCTGCTCACCAACCCCAGGAATGTCCAAAGGACATAACTTTCCCCAGGACTGTGAGGAATAAATTTGTGAGATTAACTCCACCATTCCTGGAGACCTCTGTGGGTTCTCTACTCTTGTAGGTCAGATATTACTGTGAGAACTGCTATCACTAAACCTTAATCCTTAAACACAACAGGGATGATTGGACCCCAGGTTGGCAGAAGCCAAGTGGCAGCACTTAATTGCCAAAGACAAAGTGGATGTGGCTACCATAATGGACAGAAGACTCAAAGCAGTAACCATAGCAGTTTGACTGACAGAGACCTATGGCATTAGCTAGTAGGCCATGGAACCTAGAAGTAAAATAAAAGGGCTGTTTACTAAATTCTTACTCGACCTGTAGAAGCAGAAGAGTTCTAGGTCAAGTGGACAAAAATTCTAACTTGAAGTATGAAAACAGAGAGTCATGGCCTGTTAATCAATTCCCAGGCTTGAGACAGACCCAGGGCCCCTAGAATGAAGGGAAGGCCAGGTCCCCTTGCAGAATGACCCTGATACACTGTCAAAGTTTTATATTGTTAATTTTCTCCCAGCCTTCTCCAAAGAGACCTACAGTCTTTTGCCAGGGTAACTGTGCATTGGAGAAAAGGAAGTGATCAGACATTTTGGGGGATTATTAGACACTGGCTCCAAAGTGACATTAACTCCAGGAGACTGAAAATGTCCACCAGTCACGGTAGGGACTTATGGAGGTCAGGTGGTCAATGGAGTTTTAGCTCAGGTCCATCTCACAGTAGGTCCAGTGAGTCCCCTGACCCATTCTGTAGTTCTAGAATGCACAATTGGAATAGACATGCTCAGCAACTGGCAGAATCCCTGCAATTGGTTTCCTGACTTCTGGAGTTTGTGAGAGCTAGTGGTAGGAAAGGCCAAGAGGAAACCACTAGAACTAACTCTACCTAGCAAAATAGTAAAGCACAAGCAATACCACAATTCATCAAGGACTTGAAGGATTCAGGGTTAGTGATTCTGAACACATCCCCATTCAACTCTCCTATTTGACCTGTGCTTAAACAGATGGATCTTGGAGGATGACAGTGGATTATCATAAACTTAACCAGGTGATGATTCCAGTTGTAGCTGCTGTCCCAGATGTGGTATTGTTCCTTGAGCAAATCAACACATCTCCTGGTACCTAGTATGCAGATATTGATCTGTAAAATGCTTTTTTCTCAATTGCTATTAGTAAAGATCAATAGAAACAGTTTGCCTTCAGCTGGCAAGGCCAGCAATACACTTTTATTGTCTTACCTCAGGGATATATCAGCTCTCCAATCCTATGTCATAATCTAGTCCACAGGGACCTTGATCATTTCTCCCTCCCACAAGATATCACACAGGTCCATTATATTGATGATATAGTGAGCAAGAAATAGCAACTACTCTAGACTTATTAGTAAGGCATATACATGTCAGAGGGTGGGAGATAAATACAACAAAAATTCAGTCTTTTCCATCTCAGTGAAATTTCTAGGTGTCCAGTTGTGTGAGATATCACCTTAGAGGTATCCCTTCTAAAGTGAAGGATAAGCTGTTGCATCTAGCCCCTCCTACAACCAAAAAAGAAACACAACACTTAGTTGGCCTCTTTAGATTTTGGAGACTACATTTCCCTCATTTGGGTGTGCTACTCTGGCCTATTTACCAAGTGTGCCAGTTTGAATGTATTAAGTCCTCCCAAACACCATTATCTTTGATGAAATCATGTGTGGGCAGATGTATTAGTGTTGATTAGATTGTAATTCTTTGATTGAGTGTTTCCATAGAGATGCAACCCAACTGTTATCACCACCCAACTGTAGGTGATAACTCTGATTAGATAATTTCTGTGGAGTTGTGGCCCTGCCCATTCAGCATGGGCCTTGATTTGTTTACTGGAGCACTATATAATCTCAGACAGAAGGAGTGAGCTTGCTACAGCCAAGAGGGACACTTTGAAGGATGCACAGGAGCTGAGAGAGGAGCTGCGGCTTACAGAGATGTTTTGGAGATGGCCTTTGAAAGCAGACTTTTGCTCCAGAGACTCTAAGAAAGGACAAATGCCCCAAGAGCAACCGAGGTGACATTTTGGAGAGAAGCTGCAGCCTAGAGAGGAACACCCTGGGTGGAAGCCATTTTGAAACCAGAACTCCAGAGCAGACACTGCTGTCTCTCATCTGCAGCTCCTGTGCTTTCTTCAAAGTGTCTCTCTTGGCTGTAGCAAGCTCACTCCTTCTGTCTGAGCTTATACAGTGCTCCAGTAATCAAGGCCCATGCTGAATGGGTAGGGCCATGCTCCACGGAAGTGATCTCATCAGAGTTATCACCTACAGTTTTGTGGGTCACATCTCCATGAAAACACTCAAAGGATTCCAATCTAAGCAGCACTAAAACATCTGCCCCACAAGATTGCATCAAAGAATGTGGCTTTTTCTGGGGGACATAATACATTCAAACTGGCACACTGTGTAACCAAATAAACCCTCTTTTATAAAAGCCAATCCATTTCTGGTATTTTGCAAAAAGGCAGCATTAGCAAACCAGAACACCAAATGACCCAAAAATATGTTAGTTTTGAGTGGGGATTGAAACAAGAAGAGGCTCTGCAACAGGTCCAGGCTGCTATGCAAGCTGCTATGCCACTTGAGCCATATGATTGAGCAGATCAGATGATGCTGGAAGTGTCAGTGGAAAACAGAGATGCTGTCTGGAGCCTTTGGCAGACCCCTGTATATGAGTGTCACAGTGAATACCCTTAGGATTTTGGAGCAAAGCCTTGCCATCCTCTGCAGATAACTACTTTCATTTTGAGAAATAGCTTTTGGTTTGCTACTGGGCCTTAGTAGAGACCAAATGCTTAACCACGGGCCACCAAGTTACCCTGAGACCCGAGTGGCCTATCATGAACTGGGTGTTGTCTGACCCACCAAGCCTTAAAGTTGGGCATGTATATCAACACTCCATCATAAAATGGAAGTGGTATATATGAGATTGGGCTTGAGTAGGTCCTGAAAGCACAAGTAAGTTACATGAGGAAGTGGCCCAAATGTCCATGGCCATTACTCCTGCCACAATACCTTCTCTTTCTCAGCCCACAGCTATGGCTTCTTGAGGAGTTCCTTATGATCAGTTGATTGAGGAAGAGAAAACTCAGGCCTGGTTTACAGAAGGTTCTGCATGACATACAATTACCACCCAAAACTGAACAGCTGCAGCACTATGGCCCCTTTATGGGACATCCTTGAAGGATAGTTATGAATAGAAATCCTATCAGAACTTTGAGTAGTGGACCTGGTTGTTCATTTTGCTTGGAATGAGAAATGGCCAGAGGTGCATTTGTATACTAATTCATGGGCTGTGGTCAATGGTTTGGTTAGATAGTCAGGGGCTTGGAGGCAACATGATTGGAAAATTGGTGACAAAGAAGTCTGTGAGAGAAGATGGAATATACCTTTCCAAGTGGACAAAAAGCATGAGTATATTTGTGCCCCATGTGAATGCACACCAGAGGGTGATTTCTACAGAGGAAGATTTTAATAATCAAGTAGATAGGATATCCCATTCTATGGCTATCATTTGGCCTCTTTCCCAAGATACTCCTGTTATTGCCCAATGGCTTATGAACAAAGTAGCCATGGTGGTAGGTATGGAGGTTATTCATGGGCTCAGAAACATGGACTTCCACTCACAAAGGTTGACTTGACTTCAACCACTGCTGAGTGCTCAGTTTGCCAGCAATAGAGACCAAAACTCATTCCTTGATATGGCACCATTTCCTGAGATGATCATCCTGCTACTAAGTGGCCGGTTGATTATATAGGACCACGTCCACCATGGAAGGGAATTCCAGTTTGCTAATGCTGCTGTTATGCATAATACCAGAAATAGATTGGCTTTTATAAAGGGGGTTTATTTGGTTACACAGTTACAGTCTGAAAGCCATAAAGTAAGTGTCCAAGGTCAGGCATCAACAATTGGGTACCTTCACTGGAGGATGGCTGATAGTGTCTGAAAATCTTTTTCAGTTGGGAAGGCACCTGCTGGCATCTGCTTGCTCCAAGTTTGCGTCTCAAGATGGCATTCTCCAAAATGTTGCCCTTGGGGTGTTTTGTCCTCTCTTAGCAGCAGCTGCTCTCCAAAATGTCACTCTCAGTTTCTCTGAGATCCTTCTGTCTGTGAACTCTTTTATTAAGACTCCAGTGATCCAATTAACACCCACCCTGAATGGGTGGGGTAACACCTCCATGGAAATTATCCAATCAAACTTTTCATTCACAGTTGATTGATTCATATCTCCATGGAACACGCAATCAAAGAATTCCAATCTAATCAACACTAATGTATCTGCCCCCACAAGATTGCATTAAAGAACATGGCGTTTTGGGGGACATAGTACATCCAAACTGGCACAAAAGGTAAGTAAGCATTTTGTTCTAACTGGAATACACACATACTCCAGATACAGGTTTGCCTTCCCTGTATGCAATGCTTCTACCAAAACTACCATTGGTGGACTTACAGAAAGCTTTATCGACTGGCATATTATTCCACACAGCATTGTTTCTGATCAAGAAACCCACTTCACAGCAAATGAAGTGCAGGAATGGGCATATGCACAAGGAATTCACTAGTGTTACAATTTTCCCTATCATCCATAGGTAGTTGTGTTGATAGAATGGTTGGGTGACCTGTTGAAGACTCAATTACAGCACCAACTAGGTGGCAATACCTTGCAGGCTTAGGGCAGTGTTCTCCATGAGGCTGTGTATGCTCTAAATCAGTGCCCACTCTATGGTGCTGTTTCTCCCATAGCCAGGATTCATGGGTCCAGGAATAAAGGGGTGGGAATGGGTGTGGCATCACTCACTATTAGCCATAGAGATCCACTAGGAAAATTTTTGCTTCTGTCCCTAGAACCTTATGCTCTGCTGGTCTACTGGTCTTAGTTCCAAAGGAGGAGTGCTTCTACCAGGAAACACAACAATGATTCCTTTGAACTGGAAGTTAAGAATGTCACCTGGTCACTTTGGGTTCCTTGTGACTTTGAATCAACAGGCAAAAGAGGGAATTATTGTACTGGCTGGAGTGATTGATCCTGACTATCAAGGGGAAATAGCACTGCTACTCACAATGGAAGTAAGGAGTTTGCCTGGAATAAAGGAGACTCCCTAGGGCATCTCTTAGTACTACCATGCCCTGTGATTAAAGTCAATGAAAAATGGTGAAAACTCAATCCAGGCAGGACTAATAATAGCCCAGAAACTTCAGGAATGAAGGTTTGGGTCACCTCACCATACAAAGAACCACAGCCAGCTGAGGTGCTTGCTGAAAAGAAAAAGAATATGGAATGGGTAGTAGAAGAAGGTAGTTATAAATATGAGCTATGACCATATAACAAATTACAGAAAAGAGAACTGGAATGGTTATGAATAGTCATTCCTTGTTTGGTATAAGTATGTTTGTACATTATCCCCTTATTGTATGACATATGGTGTATTAACTTCATGTCACAGTATTCAAGTTATAGGATATCAAATTTAAGAGCAAATATTACCCAAATGCATTTCCTCATTGCTCACAGGACAATTGAGTATCATTAGACCAAAATATGACTGTTAATGTTTTATTTAGCAATTAAATATGGGTTAAGGAGATGTGTGTGTGCCAAGTTAACAAGGAGGGGACTGTGATGGTTACATTCATGTGTCAACTTGGTTAGATTATGGTGTCCAGTTGTTTGGTCAAGCAAAAACTGGTCTGGTTGTTATCATAAGGATATTTCATGGATTTAAATCATCAGTAAGTTAATTGTGTCTACAGCTGACCACAGCTACAATCCATTGAGGTAATTGCCTACAACAATGAGAGAAGTCTCATCCAATCAAGTGAAGACCTTAAAAGGAGAAGTGATGATTTCAGCAGTCAGAAGGGAGAATTTCCATCTCTACTTCAGCCAGCCAGCTTCTCCTGAGGAATTCATCAAAAACCTTCATAGGAGTTCACATCTTGTAGCCTGCCCTAAGGAATATGGACTTTCCCATCCCCATAGTTGTACGAGTCAATCCCTATAAAATATCTCATAATATTTACATTACAGATAGATGGATAGCTATATTCTGTCAGTTCTTTTTTCCTACAGAACTCTAATACATTTCACTTACCCTCTCTATTAACTTATTATTTATACATTCTTACTATTCTGTTGGGGATTACCATAAATTTTGCAGCTTATATTTTTGATGAGTTGGAGTCTAATACAAATTTACATAAATCTGTGACAAGCCTTTTAACTCCATCCTCTCTTGAATTACACACAATTTTTGTTGTGTATTTTAATTGTCTCCATATTTAGCACCTAAAAGACATAATTGTTATTTATATAGTCAATATTTATTTCAGATTTACTAATATATTACTCATATACTTTTTCCATTGCTTTTCATTCCTTCCTTCCAAAGAAACCACTTTATTACTTCATTTAGTGCAGACTGCTGGAAATGAATTCTTTCTGCTTTTGCTTTTCTGGAAACGTCTTTATTTCACCCTCATATTTAAAGAATATTTTTGCTGGGTATAGAATTCTAGTTTGGGAACTATTTTCTTTCAGCATACTGAAGACATAATTCCATTCTTGACTCTTTTGTTTCTCTCGAGATTTCAGCTATCACTCTTATTGTTTCACTTTGAAAGCAATGACTTACTTTATTTTGGGCTTACTTGAAGATTTACCCTTTTAAGGGGGTCAGCTATTTTATATGATGTCCACAGACTTGCTTCTCTTTGTATTTATTGTATTTAGTGTATTTAAGATTACTGGACCTGTGGTTTGGTGTCTTTTTCCAGCATTGGAAAAATGCTCACCCATATCTCTTCAAATATTGTTTACACTCTATTCAGTCTCCCCTCTGCTTTTGTGACTCTAATTCGAGGTATGCTAAATATTTTTGTAATGCTTCATTACTCTGTTTAGTCTTTCTGTTTTTATGTATGTTTGCATTTTTTCATAATAACAAATTAAAAAAATAAAATCCATATGTTCCAGTTTTCTAGAGCTGCCATTATGCAAAATACCAGAAATGGATTGGCTTTTATAAACGGGATTTATTCAGTCACAAATTTAAACTTGTAAGGCCAAGTTTAAACTTAGTGTCCAAACTAAGGCTTCAACAAGAGGATACCTTCATTGAAGAAAGGCTGATGGCATCCAGAATGCCTCTGTCAGCTGGGAAGTCATGTAGTTGGAATCTGCTGGTCCTTTGCTCCTGGGTTGTGTTCCAACATGGCTTTCTCCAGAATGTCTCTGGGCTCCTGTCACTCTTAGCTTCTCTCTCTCTCAGGCTCTGTGCATCCTCGCTTGTTATCCCAGGGCATTCCTCTCTTAGCTTCTGCAGGGCAAACTCCGGGCTTCATTTCTTAACTCTGCATCTCCAAGCATCCTTCTGTCTGCATCTCCAAGCATCTCCAAGCACCAGCAAGCATCTGGGTCTGTGCTGGCACTTAACCTCTCTGAAATACTCCAGCGAACTAATCAAGATCCACCATGAATGGGCAGGGTCACATCTCCATGGAAATTATCTAATCACAAGTATCACCCACAGTTGTGTAAGTCATATCTCCATGGAAACACTCAATCAAAAGGTTCTACCCTAATTAGAAGACTAATAAATCTGCCCCCACAAGATTGCATTAAAGAACATGGCTTTTCTGGAGGACATAATAAATCCAAACCAGCACATCATATGATAATTTCATTGTGTCTGTGTGTATGTTTCTCTTGATTATGATTTAATTTAGCTCCTTATATACCTATGTTTCATATATGAAAAATTTTTAGATATACTTTGAGTTCCAGAATAATTTTATTTTCATCCTGAGACAATTTTATTTGTTTCTGGAAGACATTAGGGGCACTAGCAATACCAGATCATTTTAATCCAGGATTTCTCAACTGAGTACTATTGACATTTTAGACCTGATAATTCTTTGTTGTGTGTGTGTGTGTAGGGGGTGCATTGTGCAATCTTTAGCAGCATCCCTGGCCTCTACCCACTAGATTCCAGTAGCATTCTCCAGTGTGACAATCAAAAACATCTACAATATTTCCGAATGTCCACTGAGAGGCAAAATTCACTGCGGTTGATTGACTTTATTCAATCAGGGATTGAGATAATTTGAAACTAAATTTCAGTCCCCAGGAGGGTCAGTTTATTCCTATTCATTCTTTTTTTTTTTTTTTAATCTTCATTTTATTGAGATATATTCACATACCACGCAGTCATACAAAACAAATCGTACATTCGATTGCTCACAGTACCATTACATAGTTGTACATTCATCACCTAAATCAATCCCTGACACCTTCATTAGCACACACACAAAAATAACAAGAATAATAATTAAAATGAAAAAGAACAATTAAAGTAAAAAAGAACACTGGGTACCTTTGTCTGTTTGTTTCCTTCCCCTATTTTTCTACTCATCCATCCATAAACTAGACAAAGTGGAGTGTGGTCCTTATGGCTTTCCCTGTCCCACTGTCACCCCTCATAAGCTACATTTTTATACAATTGTCTTCGAGATTCATGGGTTCTGGGTTGTAGTTTGATAGTTTCAGGTATCCACCACCAGCTACCCTAATTCTTTAGAACCTAAAAAGGGTTGTCTAAATTGTACGTAAGAGTGCCCACCAGAGTGACCTCTCAGTTCCTTTTGGAATCTCTCTGCCACTCAAACTTATTTCATTTCCTTTCACATTCCCCTTTTGGTCAAGAAGATGTTCTCTGTCCCACGATGCCAGGTCTACATTCCTCCCTGGGAGTCATATTCCACGTTGCCAGGGAGATTCACTCCCCTGGGTGTCTGATCCCATGTAGGGGGGAGGGCAGTGATTTCACCTTTCAAGTTGGCTTAGCTAGAGAGAGAGGGCCACATCTGAGCAACAAAGAGGCATTCGGGAGGAGGCTCTTAGGCACAAATATAGGGAGGCCTAGCCTCTCCTTTACAGCAACCGTCTTCCCAAGGGTAAAACCTATAGTAGAGGGCTCAACCCATCAAACCACCAGTCCCCTATGTCTGTGGTCATGTTAGCAACCATCGAGGTGGGGTAGGCCAATACCCCTGCATTCTCCACAGGCTCCTCAAGGGGGCTCTACATATTTTTTTTTCCTTTTTTTTTTTAACTTTTTTTTCTTTCTTAAATCAACTGTATAAAAAACAAAAAATACAATAAAAGAACATTTCAAAGAGACCATAACAAGGGAGTAAGAAAAAGACAACTAACCTAAGATAACTGCTTTACTTCCAACCTGTTCCTACTTTACCCCAAGAAAGTTACCTAATATAACAACATTTCTGTGAACTTGTTCCTACTATATCCATCAGAAATTAACAGACCATAGTCATTCCTGGGCATCCCCAGAACGTTAAATAGCTTATCTGTTCTTCTTGGATTATTGTTCCCCCTTCCTTAATTGCTCTCTATTGCTAGTTCCCCTACATTCTACATTATAAACCATTTGTTTTACATTTTTCAAAGTTCACATTAGTGGTAGCTTATAATATTTCTCTTTTGGTGCCTGGCTTATTTTGCTCAGCATTATGTCTTCAAGGTTCATCCATGTTGTCATATGTTTCACGAGATCGTTCCTTCTTACCGCCGCGTAGTATTCCATCATGTGTATATACCACATTTTATTTATCCACTCATCTGTTGAAGGACATTTGGGTTGTTTCCATCTCCTGGCAATTGTGAATAATGCTGCTATGAACATTGGCGTGCAGATATCTGTTCGTGTCACTGCTTTCCGATCTTCCGGGTATATACCGAGAACTGCAATCGCTGGATCGAATGGTAACTCTATATCTAGTTTTCTAAGGAACTGCCAGACTGACTTCCAGAGTGGCTGAACCATTATACAGTCCCATCAAAAATGAATAAGAGTTCCAATTTCTCCACATCCTCTCCAGCATTTGTAGTTTCCTGTTTGTTTAATGGCAGCCACTCTAATCGGTGTTAGATGGTATCTCATTGTGGTCTTAATTTGCATCTCTCTAATAGCTAGTGAAGCTGAACATTTTTTCATGTGTTTCTTGGCCATTTGTATTTCCTCTTCAGAGAACTGTCTTTTCATATCTCTTGCCCATTTTATAATTGGGCTGTCTGTAGTATTGTCATTGAGTTGTAGGATTTCTTTATATATGCAAGATATCAGTCTTTTGTCAGATACATGGTTTCCAAAAATTTTTTCCTATTGAGTTGGCTGCCTCTTTACCTTTTTGAGAAATTCCTTTGAGGTGCAGAAACTTCTAAGCTTCAGGAGTTCCCATTTATCTATTTTTTCTTTTGTTGCTTGTGCTTTGGGTGTAAAGTCTAGGAAGTGGCCACCTAATACAAGGTCTTGAAGATGTTTTCCTACATTATCTTCTAGGAGTTTTATGGTACTTTCTTTTATATTGAGATCTTTGGTCCATTTTGAGTTAATTTTTGTGTAGGGGGTGAGGTAGGGGTCCTCTTTCATTCTTTTGGATATGGATATCCAACTCTCCCAGCCCCATTTGTTGAAAAGACCATTATGACTCAGTTCAGTGACTTTGGGGGCCTTATCAAAGATCAGTCTGCCATAGATCTGAGGGTCTATCTCTGAACTCTCAATTCGATTTCGTTGATCTATATGTCTATCTTTGTGCCAGTACCATGCTGTTTTGACAACTGTGGCTTTATAATAAGCTTCAGAGTCAGGGAGTGTAAGTCCTCCCACTTCGTTTTTCTTTTTTAGAGTGTCTTTAGCAATTCGACGCATCTTCCCTTTCCAAATAAATTTGATAACTAGCTTTTCCAAGTCTGCAAAGTAGGTTGTTGGAATTTGGATTGGGATTGCATTGAATCTGTAGATGAGTTTGGGTAGAATTGACATCTTAATGACATTTAGCCTTCCTATCCATGAACATGGAATATTTTCCCATCTTTTAAGGTCCCCTTCTATTTCTTTTAGAAGAGTTATGTAGTTTTCTTTGTATAGGTCTTTTACATCTTTGGTTAAGTTTATTCCTAGGTACTTGATTTTTTTAGTTGCTATTAAAAATGGTATCTTTTCCTTGAGCGTCTCTTCAGTTCGTTCATTTCTAGCATATACAAACATTACTGACTTATGTGCATTAATCTTGTATCCCGCTACTTTGCTAAATTTGTTTATTAGCTCTAGTAGCTGTATCATCGATTTCTCAGGGTTTTCCAGATATAAGATCATATCATCTGCAAACAATGACAGTTTTACTTCTTCTTTTCCAATTTGGATGCCTTTTATTTCTTTGTCTTGCCGGATTGCCCTGGCTAGCACTTCCAGCACAATGTTGAGTAACAGTGGTGACAGCGGGCATCCTTGTCTTGTTCCTGATCTTAGAGGGAAGGCTTTCAGTCTCTCACCATTGAGTACTATGCTGGCTGTGGGTTTTTCATATATGCTCTTTATCATATTGAGGAAGTTTCCTTCAATTCCTACCTTTTGAAGTGTTTTTATCAAAAACGGATGTTGGATTTTGTCAAATGCTTTTTCAGCATCTATTGAGATGATCATTTGATTTTTCCCTTTTGAGTTTTTAATGTGTTGTAATACATTGATTGATTTTCTTATGTTGAACCATCCTTGCATGCCTGGAATGAACCCCACTTGGTCATGGTGTATGATTTTTTTAATGTGTCTTTGGATTCGATTTGCAAGTATTTTGTTGAGGATTTTTGCATCTATATTCATTAGGGAGATTGGCCGGTAGTTTTCCTTTTTTGTAGCATCTTTGCCTGGTTTTGGTATTAGACTGATGTTAGCTTCATAAAATGAGTTAGGTAGTGTTCCATTTTCTTCAATGTTTTGAAAGAGTTTGAGTAAGACTGGTGTCAGTTCTTTCTGGAAAGTTTGGTAGAATTCCCCTGTGAAGCCATCTGGCCCTGGGCATTTACTTGTGGGAAGATTTTTGATGACTGATTTGATCTCTTTGCTTGTGATGGGTTGATTGAGGTCTTCTATTTCTTCTCTGGTCAGTCTAGGTTGCTCATATGTTTCCAGGAAATTGTCCATTTCCTCTACATTATCCAGTTTGTTGCCATGCAGTTGTTCATAGTATCCTCTTACAATTTTTTTAATTTCTTCAGGATCTGCAGTTATGTCACCTTTTTCATTCATTATTTTGTTTATATGGGTCTTCTGTCTTTTTGATTTTGTCAGTCTAGCTAGGGGCTTGTCAATCTTATTGATCTTCTCAAAGAACCAACTTTTGGTGATATTTATCCTCTCTATTGTTTTTTTGTTCTCTATGTCATTTATTTCTGCTTTAATCCTTGTTATTTCTTTTCTTCTACTTGGTTTAGGATTGGTTTGCTGTTCATTTTCTAGCTTCTTCAGTTGATTCATTAGTTCTTTGATTTTGGCTCTTTCTTCCTTTTTAATATATGCGTTTAGTGCTATAAATTTCCCCCTCAGCACTGCTTTTGCTGCATCCCATAGGTTTTGGTATATTGTGTTCTCATTTTCATTTATCTCTATATATTTAGCAATTTCTCTTGCTATTTCTTCTGTAACCCACTGATTGTTTAGGAGTGTGTTGTTTAACCTCCAGGTATTTGTGAATTTTCTAAGTCTCTGATGGTTATTGACTTCTAATTGTATTCCATTGTCGTCAGAGAATGTGCTTTGAATAATTTCAATCTTTTTAAATTTATTGAGGCTTGTTTTATGTCCCAGCATATAATCTATTCTGGAGAAAGTTCCGTGAGCACTAGAAAAGTATGTGTATCCTGGTGATTTGGGATGTAATGTTCTGTATATGTCTGTTAAATCTAATTCATTTATCAGATTGTTTAGGTTTTCAATTTCCTTATTGGTCTTCTGTCTGGTTGATCTATCTATAGGAGAGAGTGATGTGTTGAAGTCTCCCACAATTATTGTGGAAACATCAATTGCTTCCTTTAGTTTTGCCAGTGTTTCTCTTATGTATTTTGTGGCACCTTGATTGGGTGCATAGACATTTATGATTGTTATTTCTTCTTGTTGAATTGCCCCTTTTATTAGTATGTAGTGGCCTTCTTTGTCTCTCAAAACATCCCTGCATTTAAAGTCTATTTTATCTGAGATTAACATTGCTACACCTGCTTTCTTTTAGCTGTAGCTTGCATGAAATATTTTTTTCCATCCTTTCACTTTCAATTTCTTTGTGTCCCTGTGTCTAAGATGAGTCTCTTGTATGCAACCCTATTCATTCTTATACCTTTAGGGTCTCAACTCAATGTCTGAAACATTTTACCAGGACTCATCCACCTTAGCAGGCCCCAAAGTTCAATTTTTGTCCTAAGAGTCTGTTGAAAGCTCTACTCAACTTCTCACTTTGCATTCTAGCTGCCAATTCCAATACTGGTAGTTACTCCCGAGAGAAAAACATCCTTGAATACTTTGATACCTCTCTGGATCTTGGTCCATATTTTTTCATTGCTTCATTAAATCTCCAATATCCTCAATTTTTTAATAAGCTTTTTATCAAGTTTGTTTTTCTTAGCCTGAGGGTTGATCCAATGGGATCACTAGATGTGGACATCTTCTCCATCTCTCCATCTCACATTCTTTGTTAAAACCACTCCAATCAGGCTTTCATTCCACTACTCCATTCAAACTGCTCTTGAAATGGTCAGATCTCCATGTTACTAATTTCATTGGTGAATTCAGAGTATACATTTGCTTTATATTCCCTGATACACTGTTTCCATTCTTGCTGTTTTATCTTCCTTACTAGCTGTTCCTTCTCATTCTCTTGGCTGGATCCTCATTTTATTCTTGTCCTATCAATGTTGGAGAGTTCCATGGCTCAGACATTGGCACTCTTCTCTTCTCCAAATACCCTTATTTCTTGGCGATCTCATCTGGTCTAATGGCATTAAATAACACAGACATAGCAAATACACCCAATTAATTTATCCACTCCAGATCTCTTTCCTTGGATATTTGAATGTCACCTCAAATTTAATATCCAAAATTGAACTTCTGGTCTTACTGAGAAAAACAAAAACAAACACAGATACCAAAACCAGAAAACTTTCTTGAGCCACATCTCAGTTTGTAGGAGTTTTATCCTGATAATTGTGTAGGTCAAACTTTCTCTCTACCCCATATCCAATCCACCAAGAAATCCTGTTGCCTTACCTTCAGACTAGATCCAGAATCTTAACTACTTGTCATCACCTCCACTATTACTATCCTTTTTGGAGCTTCCATCATTTCTCTCTTGGATTGCTAAAATCGTCTCCTAACTGATCTCCATGTTTTGGCCCTTGCCTCTGTATAGTCTTTCAAAGCCAGATTAATGCTTTCATGCATAAATCAGATTAAGCGGGGTTTTTATACTATACAGCATTTAAAATAAAACTGGAAGAAAATATATATTAAGTTTATCTAAATAAACTCTTGGAAATAATAAAACTTACACATTAGATTCATAATTCTAGTAATTGCAAGGCATTCCGCTGTTAGTATCATTTTACGCAATTAAATGAAGAATTGTTTATTCAGCAGCCTAAATTCTATGTAAGGAATCAATATTTTGGCTTTAAATTCAGTATGTCTGAAGGTGTACTCTTTCTTTTAAGCTATAAACAATGATTTTGATGTTTATTTCTATCTAAATACCCTATTTCTCGTTCCGGTCTGAGCTCACTTAAGTATGGTATTTGTTGATTCAGGAAGACCCTATAGGATTTTAACCTCAAGCAAAAGGAAATCATATGTCTAAATAAACATCTTCTTTAATATTCATGTAACATAAAATATTTTTCACTTAGAATATTTAAAATTGTTTTAGCATAATTGCCTCTAAAAGCATTCAGAAAATCATGCAACCTTAAAAACCACTGTTTAAAAAGAATTCACTCACAGTTTATAACTCTTTAGATGTTTGGTGGTGAAAAGTACCATAAAATAAAATTGTCTTCCTCTGTTCTTTATGCACAATCATTTTAAATTTAATATTGGGCACTACTGTGGTAGACTACTGGAAATGTTTATTTTTTGAGGGAAAGGTAAAGGGATTATGAAACATTTGTGTGTAGCATATAATACTCTGAAGGTCAACTTTTCATCCTTCGCAATAATGTCATTGAATGATTCACTTAATTGACAGAAAGCTAAGTTTTCTAAAACAAATAGATATATTTATTTAGAAAGAATGTATGGATTATGAAATATATACGACAGTCATTCAAACTTTATATATTTCAACTCTACCTGATGTATAGTGTATTGAAATATGAGAAGACTCCAATAAAAGAGCTTGTTTTTTTTTAACCAAATTATTCATTCACTTTGGAATACAAATGTCATATTAGTGTTTATAAAAATTGCAATGATTCCGTATTTCTCTCAGGGCAAAAGCCAAAGTTCTGCAATAGTCTATGTGACTTGCCTCCCTTACCCCTGTTTGATTTTACCTCTTACTACTTATTTTTGGCACATTCTGTTCCAGCTACACTGTCCTCTTTGAATGCTCTAAGCACATCTTGGAGTTTTGCGCTGCCTCTCCTTCCTCTCCTTCTCCTTCCAGTTATCCTCATGGCTCATTCCCTCACCTTTTCAAGGCTTTGCTCACATGTCACCTTCTCAGTGAAGCCCAACCTATAAACCTTATTTAAAATGGCAACCCACCCTTTCCCATCCCCAGCAGTCCAGTCCAATTTAGTAATTTAGTGACCTCTGCATTTTTTTCCATAGCATTTATCACCCTCTAACACAGAATTTCCCAAACTTTCTTGTTTCAAGGCACGCTTAATTACTCAAACATTTTTTTTCACAGCAAGCCCTAGGACAAAAGAAATATCTAACAATTCCATTTATTAAATAGGTCAAAAAACTTAATAAGCATATATGTCCTAACAACTTAATAGCCGTTTGAAAAAATAATACAGATAAAATTGAAAGAAAATAGTATTTGGACTTAATTCTTAAAACAACCACTATTATTTACAAGTGGAAAGTGTGTATCTGTTGGTCACTGCACACCTTGTCTACACTTGTGGATACCCCCACCCTCATTTCCTGATCCACATGGATTTTTGTATAGTACTTGCTTGTTATCCTAGCAACCATGGAAAAGTCATCTTTGAAAAGATATGAGGTCATCCAAAGAAATTTAACATGGTTGAATGTTGAAAATTTCAGGACCTCAAGCTAGTTATTCATGCATTGTTGGATAGATGTTGTCATGTATTCCTTGAAAAAATAAATAATCTGTAATACCTTATAATTTGGCTGTGGCACCCCAGGGTGCTTTGGTACACAATTTGGAAATCATTGCTCTAACCTATTATATAATTACGTATTTATTAAGTGTATTATTTCTTGTCTTCTCCATTACCATATCTCTTAATAGACTGTAACTTCCCAAGTGCAGGAATATGTAACAGCTTTTTTCTCTGATATATCACAAGCACTTTGAATACTCCTGGCATATATGTTTTCAGGACATATTTGTGGAATGAATGATTATTGGCCATTTACATTTCTTTTTCTGGGTGCCATCTGTTTATATTTTTGCCAATTTTTCTTTCAGGTGTTATCTTTTTATTGGTTTGTGAATTTTTTTTTTTTTTGTATATTTGGGAAATGAGACTTTTGTCTATTATATATTTTCCCAGTTTGTCTTTTGCTCTTTGCCATTTTAATAGTACTTTTTGCTGTATAACTACTTTAAATTTTTATATTGTCAATTCTGGCATTTGTCTTTCTTTATAACCTTTAGATGATATTTTATGTTTAAACAGACCTTGCCTGCATTTCATGATCCTAAATAAAGAAAAAAAAATACACCCACAATTTTTTGTATCCCTTAGGGTTCCTATCTTATTATTATTGTTTTAAATAATTGTTTTACCAGAAGTTCATTTGAACTATAAGATAAAGAAGGGTCCAGCTTGACATTCTTCCAAATGATTAGCCAGCTGTCTCAACTCTCCCTATTAAATAATTGATCTTTCCTCACTGATTTGGAATAACAGCTTTGCCACACACTAAATTCCCATGTGTATTTTCAGTCTATTTCTGGAACTGTCAATTCTCTTTTAATTATCTGTCATTTTGTTTCTCATCAAGCACTTATCTGTTTGGATAACTGTAGTCCTGAAAATTGTTTTTAGTACTGTTTCACAATTTAATAAATCTCTAATTTGTAGGGTGGGCATAAAATATTACCCTTTGAAATACTTCTTTAAAAGTTAACTCCAACAAACAACCTGGCAAGAACAAGAAATCACAATTCAAACAGAATCTAAACAAAAGTTCTGCAGAAAACTTATTTTTTATCCTTTCAAGTGTTTAACACAGTTCCAGGCATATTGTCAGCACATAGAATTTCAATGAATCAAATAACTTCTAACACTGGCAACAGGGCAGGATGAACTTCTTCTACATGAAGTACAGAAAAGACTAGCACTAACTGGATTTTTCTGTACGTAATCACCTGCTTGGTCAGTCTTCCTGTTAGAATGACCTTTTGAACACAAGGACAGTGATAACATGAATTTTTATTTTCTTCTAAGTGAATAGCATAAAACCCCAAAAAATGCAATTAGAAATACAAAGAAAAATATGAATAATCATATGATAGTTTTGAATGGAGTATGTCCTTTGCTCATATCAATATATTTGAGCAGCATAAAACATACTACAGAGTATCATCCTGTAAGGATACCTTCTAAAGACTCAACAAAACCTTTATTCATCTACAAGAATCCGCAGAAGATGTATTTGCATATTCATTTGCAAGGGATTTAAGGTAGCTTTTGGCAAGCAGACATAAATAAGCATTCAAAATGTTAAAGGACTGGCTTAAAAAGTTTTCAATGATTTCAAGACACAGTCCAAGCACTCTCACCAGCAATTATGTCCCTTTTTCACCTGTTGCTCTACACAGGTCCATGAGAAGCTGGCAGAACCTAAAAATACAGATTAAAGGTTTTGTTTTTCCTTAGACATATGTGAGACTTGGGCTCTTGGCCAGCAACAAAGACAAGGATAATTTTCTTTACTCTTGGCAATGCAACATGCTTTCTTGAGCTGATCGAAAAATATTCCTTGGAAACCAACCACAACAGCCTCTCTTATTTATAACTAGTAGCAAACAGATTAAATGTACAATAGTGCAAATGGACCAATTAGGGTAAAGAGCATAGAAACAGAAAGGTACTATGTACAGCTTTTATCACATTTAAATGACTACATCTAAAGCACCCATTTTTTTTAGCCACCAATTTTGGAAGATTCTTGCTTATAATCATTTATATGGTGACATGAAGATGTTTAAGACTAATCAACAGTATTACGAGTATTATTTTGTTACCAAAGTTGTTATTGAAATGTCTAAGGCATTCAAACCATTGAAAATACAATTCTGTCAGCACAGTCAGGTAGAAGCATGTCAAACTTCTATAGAAAATGGACAAAGCCGTGATGTTTCCTGTGCCAATTAACAGCTTTGCTGAGCAAGAAGGAAGTGTGTCTAAAGATGCCTGAATAAGAACCCAGCAAGCACAGTATTTGAATGATAACAACCCAGCAAGCTTTCTTGGGCTTTTGGCACAAATAGAGGCCACTGTAAAGAGTTCCCAGGAAGGTCAACCAATTCCAATAAACCAGAGGGATTATGTGGGAGGGAAGTATTTGTGTGACTTGTTCCCTTCAGCATATAGCCAGGGGAGGACATTTGCCAATGCCAGTCACCATAGCGATTATAAATATTGTCTGGCTGAATTTGTGAATACAGTCTTTCAAACACCAGACAAATGATCACACAAAACAATAAGCTCAGTGAAACCTATCAATTGTCTGAAAATTCAATGAAATTGCAAATTTATATTTGGAAATGACACATACATGCCTCAAACACATAATTTGACTTAGATTCAAAGGACACGTTTTTTTAACTGTGGGATACTTATCTGATGATTTGTCGATGGCGTTGTTAGACACAGTCATTTAGGATATGCCTAAATTTCCAGGGTTTTGGCAATCCTTTAATTTAGATGGAGACATACTACATTATAGTATAGTTGGTATCATTTTAGATGTTTAATTGATATACTTGATCATGCTAGAATTCTGTACTCCTCCAGGTCTTAATTTTAAGATCTAGGGACAAAAATTCTTTATTTTTACAATATATCCTATACTTATTTACCTATATGCTGTTATTTTGCTTTCTTTTTTTTTCCATTTCTACATCCTAATGCTGCATTTATTAATTTAGAATTGTTCTTCTATGGAATTAAAATTAATGTAATTTTTTTCAGGTTGCATTTAATACACATATTTTCTATGCCTTATAATGGAAGTAATTCAACACATACATGATTATCTACTAAGACCATCAAACACTTGCAAGTTATGAGCATATTAAGATAAATAAGATGCATATTTAGCACTCCAAGGGTAAGAGATGCCATAGGTAAATAAACAGCTAATCATTATATAGTGTGATAAATGCCCCATCAAAGTCTATTCTCAACCCAGATACCACAGTAAGCCTTTAATAAGAGAAGTCAGCTCCTGTCAATTCTCTGCCTAAACCCTCTAGTCAGAGTCAATGGTGTATAAGGTTCTATATAATCTGGCCCCAATATTCATCTACTCACCTTTGCCTATCACTCTTTCCCTCTATAATTCTTCTCTTGCCACACTGGTGTATTTGCTCTCCTTAACATGACAAATACACTCCTGCTTCCTCAGATATTCACCCACTTTCTTATTTCTTAAATCTTTGTCCAAATTCCACCTTCTTATTGATGCCCTCCTTGACTACCCTATTTTAAATTGTACTCACTCCCCAGTACTCCCTCTCCCTTTTTTGCAGGTTGATTTTTCTCCATAGCACTTTTTACCACTCCACATCTTAACTTTTGGTTGGTGTTTAGTTTCTGATTGCTCATTAGAATATAAGCTCTATGAGAGCTTAATTGTCAATTTGCCTATTTGTATGTTTTCAGTGCCTACAAAAGAAACTGGCACATAGAAAATGTTCACTAAATACATGTTGAATAAATGAATGAGTACTTGAAGTAAGAAGAAATTTCAATGGGTGCATAAAAGCCTAAATGATTCTTGGTCATGAAATAAGGAAGGCTTCATGGAGGATGTGACAATTAAGCTTGACTTCAAAAGAAGAGTAGATAGAAGATGGCGGAATAGAGAGGAATAGAAGCTAGTCTGTCCCCGTGCAACAACTAAGAAACAACTGGAACAACTAGTAAATAATCTGTAATAACTGCAGGGGCACAAATGTGACTGTCCACTCATCATACACCAACTGAATTGGTAGGAATGCCTGAGATTGCAGCATAAAATCTGTAAGCAAAAACTGCTGATCCAAGTTAGGCTCTCCCTCCATCCACAGCCTGAACTGCAAAGCATTGCAGTGCTAGAGAGAAGCTCTCTCCCTGCAAGCAAATATAGCTCAGTTGAGCTCCAACTGGGGTTTTAATTAACAAATGTGGACTGCTGAATACAAGATACAAATCCCCAACAAGCAGGCAGAGCCTTCTGGTGACAACTGACCTTGGAGAGCCAGAGGGTGGCTGTGGACTGGCCCTGAAGGGGGCTTTCTGTCCCTTTTTTGGCTCAGTGGAGAAAGCCTCAGCCATTTTCAGTTCCCAGAGCTCTGACCCAGACAAGGGTAGAGATAGCACAGGCAGAGAGACTATTCAAATATAAATGACCTCTCCCTAGGGGGTGTATCTTCCTTAAGAGGAAGAAGGTGTTGCCAAGCTCTACTACCCGCCTCCCATTCAGAACCAGACTCCAGAGCTTGGGGGAAAACAGCCACGGGACATACCTCCATACACCAGTCTGGAGCGATAGGCTGACAGGTGCTACCTGCTGGGCATAAAAGCACAGTGACTTGAGACCTCACAGGGTGTATCAAGTTTCTAAGACACTCTCAGGGAAACCAGATACTATTACCTCCTTCCAAGACCTGAGCCTGTTCTGGTCTGAGAAAACCTGATTGGGGTAACCAAGGAAACCAGATACCTAGACAACAGAATACTACAATCTATACTAAGAAAAACAAAGTTATGGCCCAGTCAAAGGAACAACCTTACACTTCAACTGAGATACAGAAATTTAAACAACTACTGCTGGATAAATTCAGAAAGTTTAGGGAAGATATGGCAAAGAGATGAAGCATATAATGAAAACACTGGGTATACATAAGATAGAAATCAAAAGTTTGAAAAAACTGGCAGAATCTATGGAAATGAAAGGCACAAAACAAGAGATGAAAGACACAATGGAAACATACAACAGCAGCTCTCAAGAGGCAGAAGAAAACATTCAGGAACTGGAGAACAAGGCACCTGAAAGCCTACACAGAAAAGAACAGATAGAGAAAAGAGTGGAAAAATATGAGCAAATCTCCTGGAATTGAAGGACAACACAAAATGCAGGAATGTACATGTCATTGGTGTCCCAGAAGGAGAACAGAAGGGAAAGGGGGCAGAAACAATAACAGAGGAAATAATAAATGAAATTTCCCATCTCTTAGGAAAGACATAAAATTACAGATCCAAGAAGTGCAGCGTACCCCAAACAGAGTAAATCTGAATAGACCTATGCCAAGCCACTTAATAATCAGATTATCAAATGTCAGAGATAAAGAGAGAATTCTGAAAGCAGCAAGAGAAAAGCAACCCATCACATACAAAGGAAGCTTGATAAGATTATGTGTGTATTTCTCAATAGAAACCATGGAGGCAAGAAGGAAGTGGGGTGATATATTTAGGATAATGAAAGAGAAAACCACCAACCAAGAATCCTATATCTGGCAAAGCTGTTCTTCAAATATGAGAGAGAGTTTAAAATAGTCTCTGACAAACAGACAATGACAATTTGTGAACAAGATACATGCTCTACAGGAAACACTAAAGGAAGTACTGCAGACAGAATGGAAAAGACAGGAGTGAGGGGTTTGGAAACCAACTTTGGGAGATAGTAGCACAGCAATGTAAGTACACTGAACAAAGATAACTGTGAGTATGGTTGAAAGAGACAGTTTAGGCAAATATGGGACACCAGAAGGAAAGAGGAAGGATAAAGACTGGGACTGTATAACTCAGTGAAACCTAGGGTGCTCAATGATTGTAATAAAAGGTACAAATATGTTTTTACATGAGGTAGAAAAATGAATGTTAACATTGCAAGGTATTAAAAATAGGGTGGGATTGGGGGGAAAATACAATCAATGCAAACTAGAGACTATAATTAACAGGAACATTGTCTTATGCTTCCTTTAATATAACAAAGGCAATATTCCAAAACTAAATGCATATGGGGTGGTGGGAATAGGGGAATGGTATAGGACTCCTGACATTGGTGATGTTGTCTGACTCCTTATTCCACTTTAGTTTAATGCTATCTTTCCTTTGGTTGCTTCCTAGCTGTCATGTTGTTGTTGTTGTTGTTTTCTCTCTCTCTCTCCTTTTTTCTTTTTCTTTTTGAATCTCTATCTTCTTTGACTCTTACTCCTTCTTTGTGGAGGCTATGGGGATATCCTTATATAGATAGTGGCAATGGTGCTGAATACATAAATATGTGACTATGCAGGGAACCAATGATCATTTAGATTATTTAGAATGGAATGTATGGTGTGTGGACAAAACCATCTTTAAAAAATGGGTTGATGAAGAAAGCTCGAGGGCACTATATTGAGTGAAATAAGACAGACACATAAGGACAAACATTGCAGGGTCTCATTGATATGAACTAATTATAATATGTAAACTCATAGACATGAAATATAAGTTACTAGTATATAGAATGGGGCTAAAGAATGGGGAGCGGTTGCTTACTATGAGCAGAATGTTCAACTAGGTTGAACTTAAACATTTGGGAATGGACAGAGGAGATGTTAGCACATTGTGAGAATAACTAACAGTGTTAAATGGTATATGAATGTGGTGAAAAGGTGAAGCTCAGAATCACATATGTCACCAGAAGGAAAGCTGGAGTTTTAAAGATGGGAATGTGTAAAACAGTGAATCCTGTGGTGGGCAATGTCTGTGATTAACTGTACAAATATTAGAAATCTCTCTCATGAACTAGAACAAATATGTGGCACTATAACTGGAAGTTAATAATAGAAGGGCATATAGGAAAAAATATATATACCTATTGCAAACTATATACTATAGTTAGTAGTATTTTAACATTCTTTCATGAACAGTAACAAATGTACTATACCAAGACTATAAATCAATAATGGAGGTATGGGAGGATCTGAGTTTCCTTTTTTTTTGTCTTTATTTCTTTTCTGCAGTAATGAAAATGTTCTAAAAATTGGAAAAAAATTAATTGTGGTGATGGATGCACAGCTGTATGATGGTACCATGGGCAATGGATTGTACACTTTGGATCCTTGGATAATTGTATGGTATGTGAACAATCTCAATAAAAAATAACAAATAAAATTTAAAAAAAGGCAGAGTTTGTACCAGATCTCACTGAGAGAACATGTAACTGGCAGGGATGAAGGGTGTGATGGTTGGGTTCATGTATCAACTTGGCTAGGTGGCCTAGCTGTCTGGTTGAGCGGGCACTGGCCTGACGATTGCTGTGAGGCTATTTGAGGCTGGTTAATAAACCAATGGGCTGGTTTGTCAGATCATCAGTCAATTGACTGCAGCTGACTGATGACTCATCAAGGGGCGTGCTTCCACAGTGAGAGAATGCAATTGGCTGGATTTGGTCCGGGTGATCAGTTGGAGGCTTATAAGCCGGATGGTTAGAGAAACCTTCACTTCTTCAGCTGCTCAGTGAAGCTTTTCCTGGGGAGCTCGTCGAAGTTGCCAGTTCGTTTCCTGAGGAGTTTGTCAAAGTTGTCGGTTCGTTTCCTGAGGAGTTCGTCAAAGTTGTCGGTTCATTTCCCGAGGAGTTCGTCGGACGTCTTCCTTGGAGTTGACAGCTTGTTGACGGCTCTGCAGAATTTGGACTCGTGCACTCCTGCAGTTGTGTGAGTCACTTTTACAATTTGGTAATAAGAGACATCTCTCATTGATTCTGTTTCCAAGGAGAACCCTAACTAATACAACTTGGTACCGAGAGTGGTTCTTGAGAAACGGAATCTTAAAATGGGCTTTTACAATTTGTTTTCTACTCTGATTAGATTCAGAGGCACTAATGACTCTATTTCCAATAATCAAGAGGGTACTAAGAGTCCATGGCAGGAGTTGGCAAAGGAAATATGCAAAATAGCACCATTTGATTCTCCTAATTGTGCTCTAGTACGAAGCGAGGCTCTGGGTGATAGCGTTTTCGACACTTTCACGGAGTTCTGCAGTATTAAGAGGTATAATGATGTTGGCTGGCTTCTCTTAGATACTTTGGATACAGTTGTAAGAGAAAGGGATGAGCTAAAGGCTTCAAATTCAAAACTTGAATGCTGTATGACAGATGTAAAGGGTTCCATCTGTGCCCTGAAAGAAAATCTTATTTCCTGTGCCCGCAGACTGGAGGTTTCTGAAAATCAGACGGTCTCTTATTGTGCGAGTGGCACATTTACAGTGTAAACTAAAATCTCAACCTCTCAGGGTGTCTGCTGTTAAAGTAAAGGCATTGATTGGAAAAGAATGGGACCCGGAAACTTGGGATGGGGACATATGGATTGATAATAATGACAGTGAGGACATTGGAACCCTGGATTCTGCTGGGTCATTGTTAGATTTACCTGTAGAGGGCTGTCCTGGGGAAACAGCTTCTCTGCCTCCAGTCTGCCCTAAGGAGCCTGCCACGCAACTCCCACCTAAGGAGATTAACCCTTCAATGCCTGCTAATCTTGTAATCACCTCCCCTGAGGAAGCAGCCCTCACTCTTTTGTCTGGAGAGATTAATCCTGTTTTAAGAGATGAAAATGCAACAGAGTGTCCTGAGGTGAATGGCTTGAGAGATAATTCTAACTCTTTTCATGACCCACCCCCACCACCAGTTTTTGCTTCAAGACCTATAACTAGGCTCAAGTCCCAACAAGCCCCAAAGGGTGAGGTACAAAGTGTGACCCATGAGGAAGTACGCTATACTCCAAAAGAACTGTATGAGTTTTCCAACTTATACAGACAGAAACCAGGGGAATATGTGTGGGAATGGATATTGAGAGTGTGGAAGGAATATAAGGTTGGATCAGGCTGAATTTACTGATATGGGCCCACTAAGCAGAGATTCTGCATTCAATGTTGTAGCTCGAGGGGTTAGAAAGGGTGTTAACAGTTTGTTTGGGTGGCTGGCTGAAACATGGATCAAAAGGTGGCCCGCATTACCAGAAGTTGAAATGCCAGAACTGCCCTGGTATAATGTGGAGGAGGGGATTCAAAGGCTTAGAGAGATTGGAATGTTAGAGTGGATTTATCATGGAAAACCTGCTCACACAGCCCTGGAATGTCCAGAGGACAGAACTTTTACCAGGACTGGAAGGAATAAATTTGTGAAACTAGCTCCATCGTCCCTGAAGAGCTCTGTAGTCGCCCTTCTCTGTAGGTCAGATATTACTGTAGGAACTGCTGTCACTGAACTGGAATCCTTAAACACAATGGGAATAATCGGGTCCCGAGTCAGCAGAAGCCAAGTGGCTGCAGTTACTCGCCACAGACAAGGTGGACAGGGCTACCATAATGGAAAACAGGCTCAAAGCAGCAATCAAAGTAATATGACTCGGAGAGACTTATGGTGTTGGCTAGTGGATCATAGAGTACCAAGTAGTAAAATAGATGGGCAATTGACTAAATTCTTGTTTGAACTATATAAGCAGAAGAATTCTAGGCCACGTGAACAAAAATCTCCCTTGAATTACAAAAACAGAGAGTCACGGCCCCTTAATCAATTCCCAGACTTGAGACAGTTTACAGATCCAGAGCCTCTTGAATGAAGGGAAGGCTGGGTACCCTTGGAGAAGGACCCTGTCACACTGCCAAAAATTTATACTGTTAATCTTCCTCCCAGCCTTCCCCAGGGGGACCTACGGCCTTTTACCAGGGTGACTGTGCATTGGGGAAAAGGAAATGATCAGATATTTCGTGGATTATTAGACACTGGGTCAGAAGTGACATTAATTCCCGGAGACCCAAAACGTCACTCTGGTCCACCAGTCAGAGTTAGGGCTTATGGAGGTCAGATGATTGATGGAGTTTTAGCCCAGGTCTGTCTCACAGTGGGTCCAGTGGGTCCCCGGACCCATTCTGTGGTTATTTCCCCAGTGCCGGAATGCATAATTGGAATAGACATACTCAGCAACTGACAGAATCCTCACATTGGTTCCTTGACTCCAGGAGTGAGGGCTATTATGTTGGGAAAGGCCAAGTGGAAGCCACTAGAGCTGCCCCTGCCTAGCGAAGTAGTGAACCAGAAGCAATACTGGATTCCTGGAGGGACTGCAGAGATTAATGCCACTCTTAAGGACTTGAAGGATGCAGGGGTGGTGATTCCCACCACATCCCCATTCAACTCTCCTATTTGGCCTGTGCAGAAAACAGATGGGTCTGGGAGGATGACTGTGGATTATTGTAAGCTTAACCAGATGGTGACTCCAATTGTAGCTGCTGTTCCAGATGTGGTATCATTGCTTGAGCAAATCAACACATCCCCTGGTACCTGGTATGCAGCTATTGATCTGGCAAATGCTTTTTTCTCAATTGCTGTCAGCAAGGACCACCAGAAACAGTTTGCATTTAGCTGACAAGGCCAGCAGTTTACATTCACTGTGCTACCTCAGGGTTATATCAACTCTCCAGCCCTATGTCATAATATTGTCCGCAGGGATCTTGATCATTTCTCCCTCCCACAAGACATCACACTGGTCCATTATATTGATGATATCATGTTGATTGGACCTAGTGAGCAAGAAGTAGCAACTACGCTAGATTTGTTGGTAAGGTATTTGCGTGGCAGAGGATGGGAGATAAATCCAACAAAACTACAGGGGCCTTCCACCTCAGTAAAATTTCTAGGTGTCCAGTGGTGTGGGGCCTGTCGAGATATTCCTTCTAAGGTGAAGGATAAGCTGCTGCATCTGGCCCCTCCTACAACCAAAAAAGAGGCACAATGCTTAGTTGGCCTCTTTGGGTTTTGGAGACAACATATTCCTCATTTAGGTGTGCTACTCCGGCCCATTTACCGAGTGACTAGAAAAGCTTCTAGTTTTGAGTGGGGACCGGAGCAAGATGAGGCTCTGCAACAGGTCCAGGCTGCTGTGCAAGCTGCTCTGCCACTTGGACCATATGATCCAGCTGATCCAATGGTGCTGGAAGTGTCAGTGGCAGATAGAGATGCTGTTTGGAGCATCTGGCAGGCTCCTATAGGAGAATCACAACGCAGGCCCTTAGGATTTTGGAGTAAAGCTTTACCATCCTCTGCAGATAACTACTCTCCATTTGGGAAACAACTGTTGGCCTGCTACTGGGCCTTAGTAGAGACAGAACGCTTAACCATGGGCCACCAAGTTACCATGAGACCTGAGTTACCTATCACGAGCTGGGTGTTATCTGACCCACCAAGTCATAAAGTTGGGCGTGCACAGCAGCACTCCATCTTAAAATGGAAATGGTATATACGAGATAGAGCTCGAGCAGGTCCTGAAGGTACAAGTAAGTTACATGAGGAAGTGGCCCAAATGCCCATGGCCCCCACTCCTTCCACCTTACCTTCTCTTTTCCAGCCCACAGCTATGGCATCTTGGGGAGTTCCTTACAGTCAGTTGACTGAGGAAGAGAAGACTCGGGCCTGGTTTACAGATGGTTCTGCACGATATGCAGGTACCAACCGAAAGTGGACAGCTGCAGCACTGCAGCCACTTTCTGGGATATCCCTGAAGGACAGTGGTGAGGGGAAATCCTCCCAGTGGGCAGAACTTCGAGCAGTGCACCTGGTTGTTCACTTTGCTTGGAAGTAGAACTGGCCAGAGGTGCATCTGTATACTGATTCCTGGGCTGTTGCTAATGGTTTGGCTGGATGGTCAGGGACTTGGAAGGAACATGATTGGAAGACTGGTGACAAAGAAGTCTGGGGAAGGGGTATGTGGATAGACCTTTCTGAGTGGGCAAACAACATGAAGATATTTGTGTCCCATGTGAATGCTCACCAGAGGGTGACTTCAGCAGAAGAAGGTTTTAATAACCAAGTGGATAAAATGACCCGTTTGGTGGATACCAATCAGCCTCTTTCCCCAGCAACTCCTGTCATTGCCCAATGGGCTCATGAACAAAGTGGTCATGGTGGTAGGGACGGAGGTTATGCATGGGCTCAGCAACATGGACTTCCACTCACCAAGGCTGACCTGGCCACAGCCACTGCTGAGTGTCCAATTTGCCAGCAGCAGAGACCCACACTCAGTCCCCGATATGGCACCATTCCTCGGGGTGATCAGCCTGCTACCTGGTGGCAGGTTGATTACATCGGACCACTTCCATGATGGAAAGGGCAGTGATTTGTTCTTACTGGAATAGACACATACTCTGGATATTGGTTTGCCTTCCCTGCATGACATGCTTCTGCCAAAACTACAATACGTGGACTTACAGAATGCCTCATCCACCGTCATGGTATTCCACACAGCATTGCTTCGGACCAAGGAACCCACTTCACAGCAAATGAAGTGAGGGGATGGGCACATGCTCATGGAATTCTGTGGTCTTACCATGTTCCCCATCATCCAGAAGCAGCTGCGTTGATAGAACGGTGGAATGGCCTACTGGAGACTCAATTATGACGCCAACTAGGTGGCAATACCTTGCAGGCTGGGGCAGTGTTCTCCAGGAGGCTGTGTATGCTCTGAATCAGCGTCCACTCTATGGTGCTGTTTCTCCCATAGCCAGGATTCATGGGTCCAGGAATCAAGGGGTGGAAACAGGAGTAGCACCACTCACTATCACTCCTAGTGATCCACTAGGGAAATTTTTGCTTCCTGTCCCTGCAAGTTTAAGCTCTGCTGGTCTACAAGTCTTGGTTCCAAAAGGAGGAGTGCTTCCACCAGGAAACACAACAATAATCCCATTGAACTGGAAGTTAAGACTGCCACCTGGCCACTTTGGGCTTCTTATGCCTCTGAATCAACAGGCAAGTAAGGGGATTACTGTACTGGCTGGGGTGATTGATTCTGACTATCAAGGGGAAATAGCACTGCAACTACACAATGGAAGTAAAGAAGAGTTTTCCTGGCATACAGGAGATCCCCTGGGGCGTCTCTTAGTACTACCATGCCCCGTGATTCAAGTCAATGGAAAACTGCAACAACCCAATTCAGGCAGGACTACCAATGGCCAAGAAACTTCAGGAATGAAGGTTTGGGTCACCCCACCAGGCAAAGAACCACGGCCAGCTGAAGTGCTTACTGAGGGTAAAGGGAACATGGAATGGGTAGTGGAAAAAGGTTGTGATAAATATGAACTACGGCCATGTGACCAGTTACAGAAATGAGGACTATGATGATATGAATATTTCCTCCTCGTTTTGTTATGATTATGTTTGTATTTGTCTGTGAAGAAAATATTTTTGCTTTCTTCTCTGTCTTATCCCCTTATCATATGGCATAAGCTGTAACGTTCATTTTGAAGATATGGTTTTAGGTGATGTGTACAACTGCCAAGTTGACAAGGGGTGGAGTGTGATGGTTGGGTTCATGTGTCAACTTGGCTAGGTGGCCTAGCTGTCTGGTCGAGCGGGCACTGGCCTGACGATTGCTGTGATGCTATTTGAGGCTGGTTAATAAACCAACAGGCTGGTTTGTCAGATCATCAGTCAATTGACTGCAGCTGACTGATGACTCATCAAGGGGCGTGCTTCCACAGTGAGAGAATGCAATTGGCTGGATTTGGTCCGGGTGATCAGTTGGAGGCTTATAAGCTGGACGGTTAGAGAAACCTTCACTTCTTCTTCAGCTGCTCAGTGAAGCTTTTCCTGGGGAGCTCGTCGAAGTTGCCAGTTCGTTTCCTGAGGAGTTTGTCAAAGTTGTCGGTTCGTTTCCTGAGGAGTTTGTCAAAGTTGCCGGTTCGTTTCCTGAGGAGTTCGTCAAAGTTGTCGGTTCATTTCCCGAGGAGTTCGTTGGACGTCTTCCTTGGAGTTGACAGCTTGTTGATGGCTCTGCAGAATTTGGACTCGTGCACTCCCGCAGTTGTGTGAGTCACTTTTACAATTTGGTAATAAGAGACATCTCTCATTGATTCTGTTTCCAAGGAGAACCCTAACTAATACAAAGGGTTTGAATGAGGCATATTCTATAAGAAAAATAACGACAGCGGAGTACACTGGGGTTTCTTAGCTTTTGTGTGTTTTAGAACAGTGTCACACAAGCTCTCTGCAAATCTCCCCTGCTCTGTTTTATTTTGAGCAATGAATCAAACTGACTTTTCCTCTTTGAATCAGCCACTCATGAGAGAAGCAAATGCATTTCTAATTGAATAAAACCAAGTTTTATGAACACAAATGAACTATACAACTCTGACAGTCACATGACTCCATCCCTAAAACATATTTTTTCTTTAATTATCTTAATAAAAAGTTGTTGACTCCAAGAAAAAAAAAAGAGTAGCTAATTTTTAATTCATATTGAAGAGGAAAGTTATGAAGGAATCCTAGGAGGAATTGAATCAAGACCCTTAAAGGAGAATTGGGAAAGAGGAGAACCAATTCTTTCCAGAGATAGGAGGTATAGAGGATTTTTGTTGCATGTTGACTTCATAGTATTCATTTTCCCTACTTCAGGGCACTCTGATTCCCTTTTGAGAGATATTGCTCCTCTGTTGGTTATAGTCCAATGGATCTGATTGGAGGTCCTTCTTCCACATAGCCCAGAAACAACTTCTGTAAACCAAGCTTAAGTCACTTAGTTACTCTCACCCAGGAAGTTTAATACTGGGCAGAGTGACAAGAGACTGAAAACAGCTTAATTCATCCCAGAGGTCAGGCCTGGAACACCAAGCTGTTTTTGCCATCAAAGAGACTGTTTTTATAATTTCTTCTGGGCTTCCTTGGTTCCTGCAAATTCCGAAGTCTGCATCTCCAGGATTCTTGTTGATTCTATGATCTCATAATATTCTTCTGATGAATTCCTATATTCTTACCCTGAGTCCATTTTTGTTGTCATAGCTACAGAACTTTTATACAGAGGGGAGAGAGAAAGATGATGAAGGAATATAATATGCTTGAAAGAGTAGATAGTGAAATTGGGGAAGTTCCTGCATGGTATACAAATTCAAGGTTATGGAAAAACTAGGTTATCATTTTTTGAGAACCAAAGTCTATGAATAGGATTGACAACTTGAGGAAAACCATAAAGATTATTATCTGTTTTATTTTTCTAACTGTCACTAAAAGGAAATGTGTAACAAAGTTACTAAGAATGATTAGAATAATTGATACCTCATTGAGGCTGAAAAACAAAATTTTAATGGAGCCTACCAACATCACTGTGCAATTTTCATTAATATTACTTACAAATCATGAAATGAGATTAGAGAATACAAATCATAGATCTAGATTTAGGGATTAGTGGAATCTACACTCCATTCAACAGTCGAGAGAGTGAAAGAATGAAGTGGGTAGTGAATATATACTTTACATGATGAGTCCTGGGATTCTGTCTAAGTAGCTATCCAGATCATATATAGGGGAGGGTGGAAAAGTAACAGCTTAACCTATAAAGAGTGTAGCAAGGAGAGGATTCAAGATTAAGCAATTCCAGTTTGGGTATTTACTTAGATGCCTATAGGCAGCACAGACCAAGGGAGAATCCAGTCTATGATCCTGGAGGGAAAAGAAAACTGCAATCCCAAACACAATGCTGAGCCACAAGCCCAGAGAGTAATACAATAAAATAAATGTGAAAGTTGGTGATGAAGTCAGAAATCTAGGAGAATTGGGGTAGGCTGAGGTCTAGTGTGATCCAGCTGACTTGTTGGAGGATGTTATGGCATCAAGGCACATGGCTTATTTAAAGGCGTCAGCCAAGGGTTTGGTAAGAAGCAAATGAAGCAGAGTCAGCTAATAAATTGGAAGATAAGGAAGGTCACAATAAGAGCAAAGAACAAACTTACTGAAACTGAGGAAATAGAAATGGAGGGAGGAGATCTCATTCAGAGAGAGCAATTCCAGGATTCAAGATACTAGAAGTACAGATAGCCCTGTGAGTAGGGTAGAAGTAAAGGCTATTACAGTAAAATAGATCAAGGAAATGGACCTAGAGTATTGAATCAGTCATAAACATAAAAATTGATTATGGTGCTTGGGATTTATTAAAAGGAAAGGTGAAAAGTGTCAACAGCTTCAATGAAAAATTTTTTAACAGATCAGTTATTCATGACGAGACAAGCTGACAGATAACTGAGAGGGAAATAATAGAAACCAACTAGAATGTAGACTCCTAAGGCAGAAGGATTTTACTGAGAAGAATCCTGGTTTTGTAGTAACTGTGTCTGTTCTCACTCTGTGTTTCCTTTCCTTCACTGGACCTTCGGGTCTGCTTTCTATTTCTGAAATAAAATGATTTCCTAGCTCATATGAGTCTCACATCATCAGGGTAAGAAACAGATCTCCTTTACATAGGTTCTTTTCCAGGGTTAATTTCATCATCACATTTTTCCCAAAGGGCCTAGGCCACGGAGGGGAGGACATTGAATTCTCTGACCTGAGATATGGTCATAAGCAGTAAAGTTCCTATGATAGGTGCAGCCAAGGTGTTGGGCACTCCAGCTGCATAAAGGGGACAAGAATCTTGAATGGGGTGCCTGGGACAATGATAAATCACATCTTGAGGGCATAACTCTGATGCTTCATGGGGAAAAGATTCATTGGAAAAATAAATTCTCAGAATGACTCATAATAGTCAAGAGAGTGGACTTTGGAGTCAGACAAATCTTGATTAAAATATTGGCTCTGCCAATAATTGTGTGACCTAGAGCAATTTCTTTACCTCTCTGATCCTGTTTCATCATCTTTAAAATTGCTAATACTTCCTAATTACACGAATTAATCTATGTATGTAAAATAAGTCTAATAGTTCTTCCTTCACTAAATATATCCAGTATGTAAGCAGACTGTTGAGCACATAGTGAGTACCCATTAAATGTTAGCTTAAAAAAAACTAACCAATTGGCTCTACATAGCTTTGGTTTACAATTCCTATCCCTTTATATCTCAACCTTGTCTTTTTCAAAATAACTTCTAATTTCTTATTGCAGTGTCTTATAGTATAGAGTATCATCTATAGTCATAACGTTTTCCTTAACAATGGAAATTCAATGGATATTATATATTATGTATTGAGAGAAAATTAAAGAAATAAACCATATAAAATCACTCACTTTCTCTCAACCCTCCAATGAATTCCTATCATACTAAGCTTGACATTGGAAGTTCCTACCGTATACTACAAGCCTCCCTTTGTTTGCCCTTTCTCTAATGTAGTTTCCTCCAATCCTTCCCACCACCATCTCCATTCCTGCCCCAGATTACACTGTTCCAGTCTTTGCTGTTTCTAGATCTTTCCATTCTTGTCTCAGAGTACTTGATCTTGCTTTTCTCTTTGCCTGGAATGCTCTCCTTCAGATCTTTGGATGGCCAGTTCCCTTCACTTGGGACCCTCCCAAAATGTCACACTCTTTCCATAACGGCCTTCTCTAATCAACCTATCTAAAGAAGCATGCCTGCCTCAATAGTCATTCCCTTCCCTTTTTATACCCTCTCAAATCTTACTCACTAACAGACATTATAGGTCAATTCATGCATTATCTATATTTCCCCTTAGAAGGTAAGCATTATGAGGGGTGGGACTTTTCTATTTTTACTGATCAATTTCGCAGTGCCTAGATCAACATTGTGCATAGCAGATACCCAATAAATATTTTTTCAAATGAATTATCCCTTTCTTCATTGTTCTAGGTAGATTAGATCAATTTCCACAAGCAAACAAACTAAAACATTCAGGAAATAAGCAGGTCTTAGAGATTAAAATAAATTCTCTTATTTATAACTTTATCACACTGTCTAGAAGATTCACTGCTTAATTCAATTAAAGTTCACTAGAGAAGTTGAAGAGAGTTGTATATACTCTGTGAAGATCAAATATAAGGAACCGATTTCAAAGTGCCTACAATTTTGAAATGTGACTTTAACATTTCTGATCCTTAAGATTGTAAAATATTTGGCACACCAATACTTCTCAGAGAGTTCTTGCTAACACAGTAATTTTCCACTGCAAAGTTTTAGAGTTTATCAAAAGTATTTATCTATATGGATATTTCAGACTTTTGGAAAATAAAATCAAGACACTTCCTGGATACCAGTTAACAAAGCAACATCATTACAAGAAAATACTGGACTCTGTTATTCACATAACTACTAATAAGCACTTATTCAGTGATTATTATGTGACAACCAGTATGCTGAGTACTTCATATACATTGTATTTATTTATATTCCAACAATTCATGAGATAGTATTATCTCCATGTCACTGTTCGGGCATAAAGAAGGTAGGTTACATGAAGTTAAGTTCAAACTCAATTGAAGGACTATCTTAAATCCGTATCTGTCTGAATTTAAAGGCTGAATTCTCACTCATCTTACTCCTTCAATCTCAGAATGTCTTGTATATATCTTTATTATATTACCAATCACCTTTTAAGGCAATTATTTGTAACCAATGTTAGGGAATATGTTTTATTCATCTTTTTACCCCCAGGCCTAGTATGATGACTGACACATAGCAGATACAATCAATAATGGGAAAAAAAAAAAAAGAAATGAATACTCTTTCCTTTAAATGGATGAACTCTCTCTTCCTATCTAGTTCTCCCTTTCTTTACATAAAACAAGTTAATATAAAAAAAAAACAATGAATAGGAGGCAGGAAAAGATGGTGGCATAGGGAGGTGTGGAATTTAATTAGTCCCCTAGAGCAACTGGTAAATAGCCAAGAACTAGAAAACAGTCTGGAACAACTGTTTGGAGGACATCCGTGACCAGAAATACAGTGTACACCAGTGGAATGGGTGGAATGGCTGAGATCATGGCATAAAACCTTAAGGAAAGCGCCCAAACTGCAGAGCCAGCACCCCTCCCCCATGTGCATGGTAGACTGCATTGGAACACTTCCCTGTGGGAAAAAGAAGCAATCTCTGCTGGGAGGAAGAACTGAGAGCATGGACATGAATGGACATTTACACACTGATGTTTATGGTGGCAGTATTCATGATTTTCAATGGATGGAGGTGGCCTAAGGGCACATTGAGCTCAATGAAGCTCTAATCACCATTTTAGTTTACAAATTTGGACTACTGAATACAAGCTAGGAGCACAGATAAACCCAGAGCAAGTAGGAAAGGAACCCTGAGGTTTCTCCCGACAGCAGAGTTCATGGAAAAAAGTAATAATAAATAAATACAGAGGCTTTTGGAGTCAGCTAAGCTCACTGGAAAAGGACTGTGTCCCAAGAAAAGGGGCACATAGAACCAAGTACCAACTCCAGTTAACCAGTGAAACTGGAGGGGCTGGGACTGGCTCTGAAAATGGGGTATCTTTCTTTTTTCTTTTTTTTCCTCTCATTCTAAGTAGCTCATTAGAGAAAGCCTCAGGCATTTTCAATTGTCAGCACTGACCAAGGCAAGGGTGGAGTTAAGATAGTTAGAGAGACAATGGAAGAAGTCAAGTGAAGGAAATAATTCCCTAAAAGGCTTATCTTCCATAAGAAAAGGGGGAAATGAGGCCAAGCTCAAGTGGCTGCCCTCCCTCAGAGAATTCAGACCCCAGGGCCTGGGGAAAAAGGAAAAAAAAAAAAAGCAAAACAAAACAGAAACAGCTTAAGTTTGGCTTCTGATTCACCCTCGGTCCCTGACAGGGACAGGGTCTGCTGAGAATAGAAGGCACTGCACTTCTTTATGCTGAAGGGGAGCTACGGGCTGACAATCACCACCTGCTGGGCAGGATAAGAAAAGCACAGCCTAGAGGCATTACAGGAAAGTCTGACAATCTGCTGGGTCTCACCTCAAGGAAACTTGATACTGATTACACTCTCCTCCTGAGACCTGGGCCTGTCTGGTCTGGGAAAATCTGATTGTGGTAATCAACAAAACTGATGCCTAGACCACCACCACAACAAAAAATTACAATTCACACTAGAAAAAATAAAGATATGGCCCAGTAAAAGGAACAAGCTTATACCTCAAGGATACA
Organism: Choloepus didactylus; assembly: GCF_015220235.1. Lineage (NCBI taxonomy): Eukaryota > Metazoa > Chordata > Mammalia > Pilosa > Megalonychidae > Choloepus > Choloepus didactylus. Next base: position 41,577,091 of record NC_051314.1, read on the forward strand.
GGAGTTAAAACAACTAATTAAAGATGTTCAAACAAATCTTCTAAATCAAATCAATGAGCTGAAGTAAAATGTGGCAAAAGAGATGAAGGACATAAACAAGACACTGGTGACTAGAAGGAATAATTTGTAAACTTGAAAAAACAAATGGCGGAAATATGGAAATGAAAGGCAAAATAGAAGAGATGAAAAACACAATGAGGACATAAAACAGCAGATTTAAAGAGGCAGAAGAAAGGATTCATGAACTAGAGGACAGAATATCAGAAATCCCAAACACAAAAGAACAGATAGGGAAAAGAATGGAAAAATATGAGCAGGGTCTCAGGAAACTGAATGACAAAATGAAGTACACAGATATATGAGTCATGAGTGTCCCAGAAGGAGAAGAAAGGGAAAAGGGACAGAAAGAATAAAGGAGGAAATAATCACTGAAAATTTCCCATCTCTTATGAAAGAAATAAAATTTCAGATCCAAGAAGCGCAGAGTACCCAAAGCAGAATAGATCCAAATAGACCTATCCCACAACACTTAATAATCAGATTATCAAATGTCAAAGAGAAAGAGAGAATTCTGAAAGCAGCAAGAGAAAAGTGATCCATCATATACAAGGGAAGCTCGATAAGACTCTGTGCAGATTTCTCAGCAGAAACAATGGAGGCAAGAAGGCAGTGGTATGATATATTTAAGATACTGAAAGAGGAAAAACTACCAACCAAGAATTCTATATCTAGCAAAACTGTCCTTCAAGAATGAGGGGAAGTTTAAAATATTTTCAGACAAACAGATGCTGAGAGAGTTTGTGAACAAGATACCTGCTCTGTAAGAAATACTAAAGGGAGCACAACAGGCACAACAGATAGGAAAAATAAAGACAGAGAGGTTTGGAGAAGAGTATAGAAATGAATACTATTAATAAGGGTTAAAAAAGAGAGAGGAAAAGAAAAATAAAATAAGATATGACATATAAAATCCTAAAGATAAAATGGTAGACAGTAGAAATTATGTTGAGTGAAACTAGCCAGAAACAAAAGGACAAATATTGTATGGTCTCACTAATATGAACTAACATTGATGAGTGAACTTGGAGAGTTAAAGTTGAGAACACAGGTTATCAGGAGATAGAAAGAGGTTAGAGACTGGGCATTTGATGCTGAAGGAGTACAGAAAGTTCAGCAGGATTGAGTGTATAGATCCAGAAATGGATAGCACAATGCTGTGTGATGGTAGCACAATATTGTAAGTATTCTCAACAAAGATGAGTGTGAGGATGGTTGAAAGCAGAAAGCTAGGGCATGTTTGATACCAAAAGGAAAGATAGAAGATAAAGACAGGGACTGTATAACTTAGTGAAACCTAAAGTAGTCAATAATGGTGATTAAATGTACAAATAGAAGAATGTTTTTACATGAGGAAGAACAAATGAATGCCAACATTACAAGGTGTTAAAAATTGGATGGTATAGGTAAAAAAATACAATCAATGCAAATTAGAATCTATAGTTGACAGTAACATTGTAAGATGCTTCCATTAATTTTAACAAAGGCAATATACCAAAGCTAAATGTCTATAAGAGGGGAATATAAGGGAGTGGTGTGGGATTCTTGGTGCTGTTGTTGTCTGACCTTTTGATTGTATTTTATTTTATTTTTATTTTCCTTCTTTTTTTTTTAATTCTTCATTTTTTTCTGCTCCTCCTCTTTCTTTGCAGAAGAAATGGAAATATCCTCATATACATTGTGGTGGTGAATGCATAACTATGTGATTGTACTGGGAATCACTGACTGTTTACTTAGGATGGATTGTGTGGGGAGTGACTAAAACTGGTTAAAAATAAACAGAGGGACACAAGTGCTGGAGAATATGTTGAAAGAGGGATATACCTATTCCCTGTTGGTAGGGAATAGAATGGTGCAGCCCACCTGTAAAGCAGTGTGGTGGTTTCACAGGGGTTGCCATATGGCCTTGCAACCCTGTTACTCGGTTTATACTTGGAAGAACTGAGAGCATGGACATGAATGGACATTTACACACTGATGTTTATGGTGGCAGTATTCATGATTTTCAATGGATGGAGGTGACCTAAGGGTACACTGAGTGATAAATGGAATGGTGAAGTGTGGTGTATACATACAATGGAATCCTGAGCAGTGGCAAGAAGGAATAAAGTTGTGAGGTATACAGCTAGGTGAATGGACCTTGAAGACAATATGTGGAGTGAAATAAGCCAGAAATGAAAAGCAAACATTATAATGCCTCACTAATATGGACTAACTATAATGTGAAAACTCTGAGAACTGAATCTGAGAGCACAGGTTATCAGTGGAAGGCTTATTGTAAAGATCCCTAGACTGTAAGCTCTTACAGCTGTCACATCCATTCATGAGTTGTAATGGGTATTTCTAAATTCTGAGATGCTGAGCTGTTTGTGTATAACCTCATCGGTCCCCCTAACTTCAGGTATCTCTGTGACACCCGAGACTCAGAGCTAGAGTTCAGCAGCTATGAATATTAGCATTACCCCATATAGCAACTGTTAAAAAAGCTGAAAAAGAAATCAGAAGTCAATTAAAGATATGAGCAAAATTGACTTGGTTGGGACTAAGGTAAATCAGACTAAAGGGCAAAGGATAATATTGGCTATGTTTTAAAACTGCAACTTTTATGTGAGACCAAAGGAAGAGATGTTTATTTGGTGCGAAATCTGTGTTTTCTGTAACACACGATATAATTTACATCCCAGAGTAATTTGGGCAGAAAATAAAAAGTATTTGCAAAGTCCCCTTGAGGGGCTGGGGAAAAAATATGGTAATATTAAAGTTTCCCACCAGGGAATTCCTGATATTCTCATAAGCATTGGGGACTACTGATTTAGAATGCCAAGCCCTTGCTCTTGGGGCTTGCCATTATGAAGCTTGTTATTTCAAAGGAGAGGCTAAGTCTATTTAGAATTGTGCCTAAGAGTCACCCTCAGAGAACCTCTTTTGTTGCTCAGATGTGGCTTCTCTCTCTAAGCTAACTCAGCAGGTAAACTCATGGCCCGCCCCCCCGCCATGTGGGATATGACTCCCAGGGTGTAAATCTCCCTGGCAACATGGGACATAACTCCTGGATATGAGCCTGGACCCAGCATTGTAGAATTGATAAAGCCTTCTGGAACAAAAAGTGGCAGAGAAATGAAACAAAATGAAGTTTCAGCAGCTGAGAGATTTCAAACGGAGGCAAGAGGACATTCTGGAGGTTATTCTTCTGCATTATATATATATAGATATCTCTTTTTAGTTTTTAGTATATTAGAGTATCTAGAAGGAAATACCTGATACTGTTGAACTGCAATCCAGTATCCTTGATTCTTGAAGACAATCGTATGACTATACAGCTTACACGTTGTGACCATGTGATTGTGAAAACCTTGTGGCTCATACTCCCTCTATCCAGTGTATGGACAGATAAGTAGAAAATGGGGACAAAAAATAAATGAATAATGGGGAGTGGTATGAGATGTTTTGGGTGTTCTTCTTTACTTTTATTTTTATTCTTATTTTTATTTTTTGGAATAATGAAAATGTTCAAAAACTGATTGTGGTGATGAATGCACAACTCTATGATGATATTGTGAACAATAGATTTTACACTTTGGATGATTGTATGGTATGTGCATATCTCTCAATAAAATTGCATTTAAGGAAAGCAACGAAGAAATTACAAGTTTCATTATGTTGTTAAATACAGTTCTCTGGTATCTTAGCTCATTATTTTAAGGTAATTGCTCATTTTTTAAGTCATGCTCTGACAGTGAAAGAATTTATATTTGCATTTTTATTTCATTCTTCAGACCATGCCTCGTTATAGGAAAGATTTAAAGTGATTACTTCACAAAAATAATAAAATAAAATAAAATTGCTTATGAAAATAAGACAAAATACAGAATGAAAGAAAAGCTACGTGAAGTCAGGAGTGAGGTTTGAACAGAAACGTCTTGATTTTCTTAGAGATGGGCACAATTGTTCATTCAAGAATGCTAGAATAAGAAGACATGTTCAGAGTGGTCCCTGAGTTAAAATACATTGCTTTTTCATTTGGAGACCTGGAATGGATATTTCTCTCATGCCTCTACATAAAGAAAGGAATTTCATACCGAGGATCTTAGGCTGTGCTGTTTTTGTGGGGAATAGGATTCTGTCATCGTGTGAACACAGACTTCAGAGTTATACAAAACTGGATTAAAATCTTGGCTCTATCATTTACAAATTATATGATCTTAGAAAAATTCTTGAATTATTTCCTTTTTTGTTAACTGGGGATAAAAAACATTACCTCACAAGATTCTTATGAAGATTAAAAGACATTCTAAGAATTGTAAAATGCTCAGCAGGGGCACATGCTCCATAAACATTAGTTTCCTCCTCCTCTTCATAAATGATTAACTTCACTGTAGACCTCTAACCAATCCTTTGTGAATTTGTTTATCATCCTTTCCTGCTCCAGATCAAAATAAGTGTTCCTTTTTAGCAATCTACAAGTTATTGAGTTGTAATTTTAGACTTGCATAGTCATAAACACATTGTTTTATGTTTAGCTGCCATAGAAACATACTTAACTTATATGTATTTTATTAAAAAAGAATTTAAAAAGAAAGAAAAATTAATAGCAATTTCAAAAGTGAGAGCAGTTCCACTTACTATCCCACTCAGTGAGCACAGGCCTGTTTAATCCTTCAAATCTGCCTTGATTTCTACTTGTCCCATTGTATAAGTGTCTCACAGTGAGTGTGATTTGAGTGTTTAAAGATACATATTTGTCAACAATCATGGCCCTTAAAGAAAAGGCAACTGCTTCATCTAATGCTAATCTAAGAAATCAGAGGAAAAACTATCTGCATTGTACTTATTGGAAGACAGCTGATTTCTAGTAGATAGTGAATAGTAATTTGATTCTTTGTGTTCATAGGCAAAATCAAGAAGCAGATTTGAAAACCTAGCTTGCACAGAAGACAGGACTTCACTTAATTGTGCCAGGTAGAAAATAGGGGCTGAAAAAATATATTTGGAAGAAAGAAAGACGAGAGAGAGAAGAGAAGAGAAGAGAAGAGAAGAGAAGAGAAGAGAAGAGAAGAGAAGAGAAGAGAAGCTCAAGCTTAGAGTTTTAAAGTTCAGGGTTTTAATAGGCTTGCTGGTTACATACAACTAATTATTCAGGGATATATTATTTCTATCTTCATTCGTGATATCAGAATCATTCTGTTCTAGTTCTCTCTTCTTAGCTGGAAGTTTAGACTCTTGAGAAAATATCTCTCACTTCCTGTCTCTTCTCAGCAAGAATCAGGACAACTCTCTAGACGTTCCTTTTTCCAGCTTGTTGTACTGCCTCAGCCTTGGAAGGATTGAGATAAAAGAACACCAGATTTGGGGTCAGAAGATCTGAGAGATGGGCCTACCTCCCCTAACAATTGTGCAATCTGTGGAAGCATGCCTAATACTTTCTCTCTGGGACTCAGTTCTTTCATATTTGCAGAGAAGGAGCTGGACCAAATGATCTCTATAAAGTAATAGTGATGAATAATTCTTGGGTTTGTATCCTACGCATTTTAGGCTTTTCCCTGATTATGAAGCAGAAACAGTCTCCTCTCCTTAAAGATTTCATCTTTTCCATACAACAGAAAACTTTTCTTCCTTCCAAATTTAAAAGTTTATAATGCCAAACTGGAACTAATTTAATAGTTTTTAGCCCATCTTCAATAAAAGAGGATTCTGTGTGTTTTTGTTTTATTTTCACATCTGAACAGTTTGCTAACAATACACAAAAGCCTCTCTGTGTATTTTACAATTGCTTAAACATTAAACAAATTAGAACCATATTTTACCAGTGTGCCTTAGATTGATTTTTTTTCAGGAGATGGTGATAAAGTGATAAATTACATTTTGAAAAGGTTGGGATTTCATCTCTGAAGATTGGCAAAAATCCTATGGCTAATTATGACATAAAACTTCCACTGACTCCACATTTACATTCTCCTCCCCTTCTTCCCTTCAAATAGAACCCTGGTATGTTCAAATATCACTGACAATTACTCCATCTCTGGGAGAGTAGATTCTTATCCCAGTTCTGGAGGATGAATCATAAACAATCTGATCTAATTACTGTAATTTCACCCCTCCTTGGTCAGTGATTGATCTCTGAGGTCCGGTAGCTCAGTTCTGACCAAGGTGATGTTAGACAAGTTCTCACAAGTAGAGACTTCTAGGAAATTTTGCTATCTTGCTTTTTTCAAAAAAAAGAATTCATTTAATATGATCCTTTGGGGTGTTTGTACTCCTCTCATCTTCTGTCTGATGAGTAGATATAAAACCTTGAAGCACTATAACCCATCTTGTAACACTGAGGCAATAAAGGTAAAGATGAACGCTAACATGTCAAAGATGGGTCTTGGCTGACATTGTAGAACCACCTCTCCAGCCTTGGGGCTGCCTACTTTATGACTTCTTGTTATGTGAGACCAATGAATCTCTATTTGTTTCAGCCACTCTGATTTTTCATTATGTTTCTTGTAGCTGAATAGATTTCTAAATGATACAACCACCAATATCACATGAGATACCTACCCAATTATAATGAAAAGGCTGGAATTCTGGGAATCACCAGATATTTGAATGACTATATTAAGATAGTTAAGGGGCAAAATGCCACTAAATTCAAGTCTGAGATGCCTGGCACAGCTAGTTGCAACTATAAGAAAGAAAACAAGGATGTCTGTTTTTGGTAAACTAGTGTATGGAGGACAAATCTTACTGGTTTGCTAGATTCAAGAATTTTTAATCAGGCTCAAAGCATATCTCTGAGCTTCAGTTCTTATACAGAAGCAAAAGTTAAATCACTTTATTGATGTTAATAATGATAATTATATTAGTTAACTTTTATTAGCTCCTTACTAAATGCTAAGTAGTTTGCTAAGCTCTTTACAACCATTAACTCAATTATTCCTCACAAACCTATTAAACAGGTACTATTATTCCCATCTTATAGTCAAATGAACTGAGGTTGAGATGGGTTAAGCCATCTGCCCAAATTCACATGGCGAATAAGTGGTGGATTTCAAACCTAGATAATCTCACTCAAGTCTGTGCTCCTAACTGCTACACTAACTCAACAAAGCTTATTCTACTACTTTGTTTTTAATTTTTATAATTTTGAAACAGTCTCAAACTTACAGAAAAATTGCCTTGTTTGTAGGAATCGCACACTAAAGTATTTGAGGATGATCAGAACATCATATTGGCAACTTATTCTCAAATGTTTCAGGGAAAACAAAGCTGTTTGAAGGATATTGCCCTACAAAACCACAATACAGCCATCAAAATGAAGAAATTAATGTGGATACAACACTACAATCCAATCCATTCAAATTTCACCAAGCGTCCCAACATCATCCTTTATTTATAGCAAAGGATCCTGTTCAGAATCACACTTTGCATTTAAGTGTCATGTGCCTCTAGTCTCCTTCAGTCTGCAATAGTGCCTCAGCTTTTCCTTGAGTTTTATGACTCTGACATTTTTAAAAATTATCTACTAGGTATTTTGTAGATGGTCTCATATGAATTAGATTTAGGTTATGCATTTTTTGTGAGAATATCACAGAAAGGATGCTGTGCTCTTCTCATTGCATCCTATTAGGAAGTGTAAAATTCAGTTTGTTTTAAGATTATGCTGTTATTCTCTGATCACTCGGTTAAGATATCTGCCAGAATTCTCCACTTTAAAATTACTCATTGTTCTTTTGTGGTTAAAAGTACTCTGTGGAGTGTACTTTCAAGACTATAAATATTCTACTTTTCGTCAAAATACATGGGCTTATGGTTTCTCATTTTATCCAAACTTTATAATCCATTACTGTCATATAACCCATTACTGCATTTTATGATTAAATTGTCCCCCATTTGGCCAGTGTGAGACCCTTTAAACTGACTTCTCAGTCCTTTTGATGTGTTGGCATTACTCTTTTCTTCCTGTCACGACAAGATGTCCCAGAATCATCTTGTTTTTTCCTGTCCCCTTGGAATCATCCATGTATTCCATAGTATTTAAAAATCATGATCTGTATGCTTGTATCCCTGTGGCGATTGGAGTATAGTTATTCCTAGGCCCTCTAAACACACACACTTACACATACACTCACTTTAGTATCTTTATATTTATATATCTATTTAAATTGAAAACCATGAGTTCACACTGATATTTCTAATTCCCAAGAGCTCCTTCTAGTTTTCTCCCTTTCCATACTTGGAATTCCCTACTCCAATAATGAGAAGCCTGGCTCCCATTATCCCTAATGTATTTTCTTATTTGCTCAATCTCTTAGTAGGTAATTTATCTCCCATTAACACTGCCACCCACTTTACCACATGGATGCCCTCTTCACCCCACTCAAGCTGTACCAGATTCCCTTCCTGTGTGGATTCTGCCTCCCTGTGCTCATCTGACTGTGCTCCGACACCCCTCACTGGACTGCCTCGCCACAGAGAAGATTCCATGCCTTGCCCTCCTCACCTTGCTGGAGTTCGACTGCTGTCTTGTAAGGATTCCCTCCTCACTCTGCTTGGGCCTTGGCACCCCTGCTGGCCTGTCTCTGACCCCCTTGCATAGACACCCTTGATGCAATGAACTGACTCCAACACCCTACACAGAATTGCTTCCATGTGTGGACACCCTCTTCAGCCCACCCAGGCTTTGACACCCCTCTGCTGGGTTGACCCACCTTGTGGATGCTTTTTTCACCCCACATGGGCTCTGACTACCTGCACAGGGTCTTACACTCCCTTCTGGTCTCTGGCACTGCATTCCAGCCCACCCTCTGTGTGGACACCCTTCCCACACTGCTTAGTTTTGTGAGAACCTGTTTTGATAACCTGTTCTGGGCTGTCCCGTTGTGTGGCACCCACCCACATTGGCTCTGACCACCCACCCCAGGTCCTACACTCCTACTTGAGCTCTGGCACGTTGCATCAGACCACCATTCCATGTGACACACTTCTCATCCCACGTGGACTCTGAGATGTTGAGAGTCACATCACAGAGTCACATCACAGCTCCCCCAACAATGGCCTAAACATCTATCTTGCTTAATCTCACTTTATGTCTTTAGGACCAATTTTTTTCAGGAAGTGGGTAGGAAGACGAAGAGGAAGAAGAGTTTACTCGTTTATTATAAAAGTTAAAAATCCTACGTGAAATCCAATTTGTAATACTAAGATAGCCTAATAAATCTGAAAGGTGATCATTTGAAGCCTCTATCCTGGTACTGAATCTGGGATGTGAGGGGAGTTTGGGGAACACTTGGGATCCTACATGCTGTTTCCCTTATCATTATTTCAGTGTAATTTTTTGAGAGGGTTCTCAACATATTTTTAGTACCTTTGATTTATATTTTAATGATCAGAATAATCAGAGATAACTGCCTTGTAAAGCTCTTACTCTGGCTACCACATGAGCTATTTTAGACAGCTCTACCATTTTCACTTTCCTATTGCCACAGGTGGTGGGGATTGCTGACCAGTTTTCAATGGTGCACCATATTGAGCTTCAACTTTACTGTCCTTTTAGTTCACTTTTCCATATTCAGCTGTGGTGAATTGAATTGTGTGACCCAATTTGGACATGTTCTTGGTCTTGGTCTACATTCTGGTGGGTATGAACCATTCAAGATGTTACTTCAGTTATGGTGTGGACCCACTGAATCAGTTTGTGATTCAATCTGGATTACTGGAGTCTATATAGGCAGAGTGACAGTCAGATGGAGAGAGAAGCCAGTAGAGATGCCCATGTCCATTGCCATGTGACAGAAAAGCCAAGGACCAAAGATTGCTGGCAGCTAGCCCCAGAATGTCACAGTCTTTGGGAAAAAAAGTATCGCCTTGCTGCTGTCTGGATTTTGGACTTTTCCTAGCTTCAAAACTGTGAGCCAGTGATTCCTATTGTTTAAACAAACCCATTGCATGGTATTTGTTTTAGCAGCTGGGGAACTAAAGCAACAGCCATCGTTACTCAAATCACAACCACTGAGCCAGGGTGGCTGAAATCAAAAAAACTTCCAGCATTAGCTGTATGTTATGTCAATTTGAATTTAGGGAGATTTGTTGGGGTAGACAAAGGCAATTTGGGGCCAATTGTAACCCAGTTGCAGAAAGGAGAATACGGATTCAGAAATTTTTAAAAAAAGCAACAAGTGAAAATAAATACATTCACATAGTCACACACTCACACACTAAACTTCGGAAAATGGAGAGCATAGGCAAACGACCCAGACTCAAAACAGAAGCCTGCATATTCCCAACCAAATAAAAAAGAACATACAGAAAGTTAGTAGTTCTTCTCTAAATCAAGTGTTTTCCAATGTTCTGGAAATTTTAAGTACCTCAACTGTGCCTCAGCATTACCCCTAAATAGCCATGAATTTGTCAAGTTTATAGTCTATATTTCATATTGCATTTTACTTTTCAAAATATAAAATTAAACTACATAGTGAGTCTGATTTTTCTAAGCTTCCTGGAGATTCAAAGACTTCTGCCTCACCCCATGCCCACTCAAAGGTCTAGTACTGTTTTTCCATCTGTTGAGAATCAATGCTGTGATTATCAAATGAAAAGCAGAATTACTTCCATTCTTCAGCAGCCAAATCTATTTGTTAATTGAAAGTAGAGTATGACCATTTAAGAAAGAAGTTTAAGAATTTGAGATGCAACTGTTCAATACACAAGTGAATTCACAAAGAATAAGTACATATATTTAAATTAATGGTGCTTACTCAGATCAGCAAGTGTAACAGTTACATGGCTCCTAGTTATCCATGACTTGCTAAAAGATGGTGCCTAACCCTCACTCAATCCCTTATCCACCACAGGGTTGTTGGTGTTTTTAAAATCATTCTTCATTTACTCCTACTTTCACTCCTCACCATACCTATTCTGATTCTTACTCTTTCCTTCAATCCTTCAATTCTGCCACTGCTTATCTCACTCTCACCTAATGATCTAATTTCTTATTTCATCATGAAAACAAGCTATTAGACATAAACACTGAGGTTAGCAAAATAACGGCCTTCCAAGGATTTCCAGAACCTGTGAATATGTTAGCATAAGGAGTAAAAGGGATTTTGTAGATGTGATTGAGGGTACAGACCTTGAGATGAGGGAGATTATTCTGGATTATCTGTGTGGATCCAATCTAATAACTTCAGTCCTTAAAAGAAGAGAACATTTCCTGGCTGCAGTCAGAGAGATGTGATGGCAGAAGATGCTGGAGAGATTTGAAGCTTGAAAAGGATACTCCCCATGTTGCTGGCACTGAAGATGGAGGAAGGTGGCCATGAGCCAAGGAATGGTGTCCTCAAGAAGCTGGGAGTAGCTCTTGCCTGACGGTCAGTAGGAAAATGGGTACATCATTCCTGCAACTGCCAGGAACTGAATTATCCCAACTACCTGAATGAACACATAAAGGGATCTCCCCTAAAGACTCCAAAAAGGAAAACGTTCTTGCCGATAGTCTGATTTCAAACTTGTATCACCAGAGCAGAGGAACCAAATGAGCCCATCAGACTTCTGTCCTACAGAGCTATGAGATAATAAATTCATATTGTTTAAGCTGCCAAATTAGCACTAATTTGTTATCACAGTAGTAGAAAACTAATACAAACACTTAATTCTATTCCCTATGCTTTTGGTTTCATGCTTGAATATTTCTGGACAATACTGAGAATGAGAAATATTGATCATTTGATATCCACTATTCTTATAGTTAACAATAAGCACAGAATTCTCTCTCCAATCTCCAATGACACTTTTCAGATCCAATGTTCTGTAGAATAGTTTATATGAGGTTCTAAACCTCAAAGAGGCTTTCTTAAAGTTAATTTTCTTCATCTCTTCTTGACGTTCTTTGTGATAAGGAATATTGTAATGTTTGAGAGACTGATTTTTTGATAACCAAAGTGTTGCCAGCGCTCTTCCCTCTAAATCCATATGATTTTAACTAGTTTATTGAGCTACACTCAGTAGGGTTCAAACAAAAGACAACTTTATTGTTTTTCAACATTTTCCTATTAGGCTTATTCTATTAGCTCATTCTTTCTCATTCCTGGATAAAATCTTCAGAAGGTGCCATAGATTTTTAAAACACTAGCAGGTATGAAAAAACATAGTCTTCTTTTTCATGTTAAGCCACAATCAAAACTTACATTTCTCATTCTTATCCATTTAAATCTTTTCCCTTTCCTCAGGGCAGACCCACCCTAGGCTGCAGAGAAAGAAATGATAGGCTTCTTCATTAAATCCCTACTTGCTCTTCTACCCTTGTTCTTTAATACAGACTCCTTCAGAGCTGGAGCAGGTAGAAGGAGGAGATATGAGGAGGTGGACAATTTCTTATTTGACTGGTTCAATTGTAATGAGATGTTAGTGTCTTCTGGATGTGTGAGATTATCAAATGTTTCTTTCAAGGGATGCCTCTGTGAGTACCTGGGTCTCTTGGAGACCGTCTTGCTGGAAAGTTCAATTGCTGTTGCCTGGTACTAGTGATATTTCTCCCAGCCAGTCAGGTACAACTGCCCTCAAGCCTCTGGCTTTTGGCAATCCAACCTCCTTCTGCTGATGCTCAGCCTTCCAGCAGAGCATGGAAAGGGATTCTCCCCTAGAGCCTCCAGAACGGAATACAGTCTTGTGTTCCTTCCAGGTGGTTTTTTTGGAAGATACTGTCAAAGGGCCTCACAGTAGTCTACCTACCATGGGTCCAACTCTGATCCGTGGAAAAGACATACCTTTGCTCCATGGAGGTACACCCTGTTCTCACACAAATTCTCTTCTCTTGGCTATTGGCAAAACTTGCCAGTACTTGGATTTTCTAGATGTGAGCCAGGTTCTAGTCTCTCTGTTTTCGTGAATTTCAGAGCACAAAGACCAAACAATTGAGGGGCTTTCTTGAGATCTGCCTCTTTTGACCGTTTAAGAGTCTGAATTCAGAGAAGCCCAGGACAATCTCTTTTTAAATTGTCATTATTCAATCATTTACCACCTACTCAAATATTAGCCTTCATTGATATAGTCTGGGCCAATGCTGGCAGAACTGTTTTTTGCCTCTTCCTTTATAAACCCTGCCTGGTCTACCTTGCTTTAACTCTAGAAATGCTTGGTACTTGCTGTTCTCAGCTTTTAGGCATTGGCCTAAACTCCCAGACAGGAAGAATCATATTTTGATATCCTGTTACATTTCTCCAAAAGCTCTGTTTCTATGATAGTGCCTTGCAAAGTGAGAATTAAAGTTCATCCTGAAATCAGTGTAACTGCTAGCACCCTAAGAGTGCACATTAAGAAAGTGCCTAATCTTGCCATTTAGTTTTTTTTTTTTTTTTTTTTTTTTAAGTTTTAAAAATAACATTTATTTTTTTTTCAAACTTTTAATTGTGCAATATAGAAAACTGAAAAGCACAAGAAGCAAACACAAAAGTCATCCAGAATCACAAGCAGTTTACGGGTTGACATATCCTTCTAGGTGCTTTATGTGTATACATACAACTGAGCATACATTTTTATGTGTTTCATGCTTTTTCATGAATATTTACCAATTCAAAGTCCCAAAGCTGTGAGTACTGGGATATAACCAAGAATACATGACACCAACTCAATCAAGGGGGGAAAATGTATTCCTGCCTGCCTTTGGGACAATTTCATAAAAGACAAAAATGCAACAGGCCTCTATAGATATGGCAGAGTTAACAAATACTGCATTCCCTTAATGCTCAATTTAAAATTAGACATAAAGAATACAACAAGTATAATTCATCTAAGAGAATTCATGTTCAGATCTATATTGAAATAAGGTATGTTTCCACTGAATTACTTTTAGCAATGTCCTATGGTATAGCCAAGAGATGCCCAAGTACAATGGTTACATCAAAATGGAAATATGAACACAGTTGCATACATCCCTCCCCCCTGCACGTTCTTCCGCCCCTCTGCAGCCAACCTAATAAACAAGTTCTGATACCAACTGCTCAGAGGTCGTTTAACAATTCCATGTCAAAGATGCTTCTTTTCTATCAACAAAAAGATATTTATAAATTCGTTAATTCACTACTCTACTTTTTATCATACATTGTCACCTCAAGAAATCTAAAAAGCTTAGATATTGTGAAATAATGAATCTTATCCGCAATAAACACAGGTATTTTACAAAAAAAAAAATTCACATAGAACTATAGTTATAATCTAAAACTGTCTTCTAGATCTAGAGATACTAGCAAAGAGCCCTGCCTCTTCTTCCTCTTCCACTATTTCAATGACTAAGTACAGAAATGCATCTGGCTCCAAGAGGTGGATTAGCAAAGTCACTCCCAGAAGACAGGCCTTCCTTTAAACTAACACAAGGACATTTCTATAGGGATTATCTTTCTACTTCTATTTTTAGTATACTTTGGACATTAGGACTTGTCTTTTAATACACAGCAATAACTAAAATGCCTATACAGAACAATGGTCAAACAATCTGAACTTGTCTAACTCGCAGGCAAAGAACCCTTCCCTCTGCACTTCATTCCCTACCCCACCCCCACCCCCTCAGCACACTGCTCCAAGATATCCAGTTCAACAGTGCCATTCCCCAAATACAGCCATTCTTCTGTATTAACAGAAAAAATATTTAAAATGTTATTTTACACTCTGTACTTTTAACATATATTGTATCCTTGTAAGCATCTAGAAAAACTAGATGTTTCAAATAAGGACTTAAACTTGTCCACAATACACACAGTAGCTTTGAATAAACCATACACATGTAACAAAGGATATAATCTGAAAATGTCTTCTAAATAGGAATACTCTGGCCTAGAATCCTTCCTGTTCTCATCTCTATCAACCCAGTGGTTGCATGTGCAATGCTTAGAGGGTTTTTGTTTTTTCATTTTTTTTTAAATGATTTTGCTTTCACAAGTAAAATTCTGTCATTTTCAAAACAAGTCTTCCCTATAAATTTTAACACAAAATGTACAAAATGTGTTAGTTTACTAACTCTACTGTCATACACTGGTCTAGAAAGACTAGATAAAAAATGAGTACTCGTTTGTCCACTATATACACAGTGAAGTAAAACAAAATACACAGAATATATAGGATAATGGTTTATCTTGCCCAGCTACAGACTTACTGGCAAAGAGCCCTTGGCACTTCCTTCTCCCTCCTCCCTGAAACAGCACAAACAGAATATGTACTGCTCTGAAGGTGGTTTGATCATTCCATCTCCAAAAAATATTTCATATGACTTTTAACAAAACAATATCTACAAAATGTGTTATTTTACTACCTCTACTTTTAACATACTTTGTGCACTTCTAAACATCTAGAAAGACTAGATGTTTCAAATAGGACTTAAATTTGTCCACTATATAAACAGTAGTGTTCAATAAACTACACACACGTAACAACTGTTAAATCTGAAAGTGTCTTCTAAATAGAAACATTTTGGGGCTAGAGCCCGTCATTTCTCCTGATTCCTTTTCTCCACCACAAACCCAGTGGATGAGCTACAAGCACCTGTGTCACTTAGATGGGGTTTTCTAATTTCATTTCCAAAAGTCATTTTCAGAAGACAGCCTTTCTAGGAATTTTAACACAAAGTGTACAAAATGTGTTAGTTTACTAACTCTACTTTTGTCATACATTGGCAACCTCTTTAATATCTAGAGACTAGATATTATAAAATTAGGACTCATTTGTCCAGTATATACACAATATATACAGTACAGCAAAGTTAAATGAATACACATAACATACATGGCAATGGATGATAAGAAATGTTCTAGTACACACTAGCAAAACACCTTTTTCAATTTCTTCCCTCCCACCTCACTCAAACCAATGAACAAGTACAATGTTCAGAGGTGGTTTAACAATTCCATTCCCAAAGACAGTATTTCTCATCAATTTTTAAGAGCTATTTACAGTGCTATCCTACTACCTCTGTTTTTAAACACATCAAGTACTTCTAAACATTTAAAAAGACTAGCTATTTCAAATAAAAATTTACTTGTTCACTGCATATATAGTATTGTTCAATAAAACTGTACACACATAACAATGGTTATAATCTGAGGTGTCGCCTAAATGTGACCATCTTGTCCTTGAACCATACCCTCCTGACTTCCTTTTCTCCACCACCAGTTCAGTAGACAAGTACAGGCAAGTGTAATGGTTTGAGGTGGTTGAACAAATTCATACCCAAAAGTCATTTACAGAAGACAAGCTTTCCAATAAATTTCAACATAAAGTATACAAAACATACTAATTTTAATAACTACTGGCAACCTCTTTAACATCTACAGACTAGATGCTGCAAAATTAGGACTCATTTGTCCATTATATACACAGCCAAATGAAATGCACAGGACATACAGAAAAAGTTTTGTCTGAACACACTAACAAATTACATTTTGCTATTGCTTCTCTCCCACTTCCTCCAAACCACTGAACGAGTATATAGACAGTTGTATGCTGCTGAGAGATGGTTTAACAATCCCATTTTCCAAAAGACACTATTTCCTATGAATTTGAGCAAAACAGTATTTACAAAGTAATATTTTACTACTACTACTTTTAACATACATTGGGCACTTCTAAACATCTAGTCAGACTAGATGTTTCAAATAATGACTTAGTTCATCCACTATATACATAACAGTCTTGAATAAACTGCACACATCTAACAACAGTTAATCAGAAAGTGTCTTCTAAATATGCACATTCTACTCTAGAACCCTTCCCTTTTATCCTTCCTCCACCAACCCTGGGGGCTATACTGCTCAAAATTTCAGAAGACAATCTTTCTTAGGAATTTTAACACAAAATGTACAAGATGTATTAGTTTACTATGTTTTTGTCATACACTGGCAACCTCTTAACATCTAGAAGACTAGATGCAAATTAGGACATGTGCGTCCATTGTATACACTACATACATAGCAAAGTAAAACCAAATGCACAAACATAGGGACAATGGTTAATCTTGTCTCATTATAAACATACTGGCATAGAGCCCTTTGCACTTCCTTCTCCCTCCTCCCCCAAACCAGTGTACAAAATGTGTACTATTTAGAGAGGTGGTTTGGCCATTCCAAAAAACTCCGTACTATTTCACATGAATTTTAACAAAAAGATAACTACAAAATGTGTTCTACTACCTCTACTTTTACCATATGTCAGGCACTTCAGAACATATAGGAAGAGGAGATATTTCAAAAAGTACTTAGCATTGCCAATTATATATACAGTAGTGAAGAATAAATTGCACACACAAAATAATGGTTATAATATGAAAATATCTTCTAAATATGACCAGTCTGGCATACAACCTTCTCTTCCTCTTCTTAGCCTTCTGCTTCTTGGCCTCCAACCCACAGAAAGCGTGGTTGTGTCTCTCTCCCGCTGTCGCTTCCAGAGGCAGTCTAAATTCCATTTCAAAGTCAATTCCAGAAGACATTCCTAAGATTTTTTTTTTCCCCCTAACAAATGGACAATACAAGACATGTGATTTCCTACCTCTACTTTATCATACATCGGCAACCTCTTTACATCTAGTAAGCCTAGATGTGGCACAAGTCTTCTTTAAAAAGGTTGGGGGGAAATTTGAGAGCAGCTTTTTCATATTATATACAAAGGCCTTCTTCTATAAACGGCCAGTAAATCTTCCCAAAAGGTGGTGGGCACTTCTTATTGGACAAATGTTGCAGGTTAGTCTACCATTTCTCTCTTTCAATGTCAAGCAAGGTCTGGCAGAACGAAGACTAACCGCCCTAAGGCCCGCTAACCGTTCCACCCGTCGTCGTCCCGGGTTCCGCTCACCTTCCAGGCCCGTTAAGGCCTTTGTCCGTCGTTGTTGGGACGAGGTGGCATCTCGTCCAATTGGAATGGGGTGGTCACCCCAGGTCCCGGATCTGTGAGGCTCCGTGGCCCAAGCCGAAGAGAGGACCGAGCCTGAGTCTACACAACCCGCCTTCTGGGCGCTCGAGTCCCCTAACGGCCCTCCGCGGCATTCGGGAAGCCGCCATTTTCCTCTCCCTGCCACGCCCGCCGCCGGGCAGGTCTGGGCAGGGAAACCCGGCGGCCGGCGGGGTCCAGGCTCCGAGAGGCCGCCGCCGTCAAGACATCATGGGGGAAAGGGAGGACCGGGTCCTGCCGCTGCCCCAGGGCCTGGACCAAGACGGTGGACAGTCGCGGTGAAGACTCTGAGTCTCCGCAGGCAGAGACCGCAGGGCGCCCCCGGGCCCCCAGCTCACCCGCCGGCCCGGGGCCGGAGGGGTCCGAGGGCCTGGAGGAGCTGGAGAACACAGGCCGCGCTCCGCTTTCCGACGCACTCTTTCCAGCGCGCTCTCGACCGGAACTCGCCATTTAGTTTTATTAAAAGGAAAGGAGAGGTCATGGTGAAGATGGCGGCAGAGAGAGGAGTGGAAGCTAAGTAGTTCCCCTGGAACAACTAAAAAAAACCAGAAACAACTAGTAAATAATTGGAATAACTGTGGGGGGGGACAAATGTGACCATCCACTCATCATACACCAACCTGAATTGAGAGGAATGCCCGAGATCACAGCACAAAATCTGTAAGTAAACACTGCAGTTCCAAGTTGGGAGACCCCTCCCTCCACAGCCCGAGCTGCAAAGCCTCGTGGTGCCAGAGAGGAGCTCTCTCCCAGTAAGCGAATATAGCTCAGCTGAGGTCCAACTGGGGTTTTAATTAGCAAGTGTGAACTGCTCACTATGAGGTATGAATCCCCAACAAGCAGAGTCTTTGGGTGATGACTGACCTTGGAGAGCCGGAGGGTCACCTTGGACTAGCTTTGAAGGGGACTTTCTGTTCCTTTTTTGGCTCAGTGGAGAAAGCCTCAGCCATTTTCAGTTCCCAGTGCTGAGAACCAGACAAGGCAGAGAGAGACCATTGAGATGCTAATGACCTCCCCCTAGGGGGTCTATCTTCTCTAAAAGAAAAGGGTCCAGCCCAGCTCTACTACCCGCCTTCATTCTGAGCCAGGCCCTGGGGCCTCGCAGGTGCCACTTGCTGGGCAGAAAAGCAGTAACCCGAGTTATCACAGGGTGTATCAACTTTCTAAGACATACCCTCATGGAAACCGGATACTGAATGTTTCTTCCTTCTGGGACCTGAGCCCATTCTGGTCTGGGAAAACCTGATTAGGGTAACCAAGGAAACCATGCCTAGACAACAGCAAACTACAAACTACACTAAGAATTTTATGGCCCAAAGGAAAAAACTTAAACTTCAACCGAGATACAGGAATTGAAACAACTAATAATAAGTCAATTCAAAAAGTTTAGGGAAGATATGGAGAAAGAGCTGAACTGCATAATGAAAACACAGGACATATATAAGGTAGAAATTGAAAATTCAAAAAACCAACTGGCAGAATCTATGAAAATGAAAGTCACAACACAACAGATGAAAGACACAATGGAAGCATTCAACAGCAGATCTCAAGAGGCAGAAGAAAACACTCAGGAACTGGAGAACAAGGCAGCTGAAAGCCTGCACACAAAAGAACAAATAGAGAAAAGAACGGAAAAATATGAGCAACATCTCCAGGAACTTAAAGACAAAATGAAGAGCAAGGATTTGCATGTCATTGGTGTCCCAGAAGGAGAAGAGAAGGGAAAAGGGGCAGAAGCAATAATAAAGGAAATAATCAATGAAAATTTCCCATCTCTTAAGAAAGACATAAAATTGCAGATCCAAGAAATGCAGCATACCCCAAACAGAATAGATCTGAATAGGCCTATGACAAGACACTTAATAATCAGATTAGCAAACATCAAAGGTAAAGAGAGAATCCTGAAAGCAACAAGAGAAAAGCGATCTA
The DNA here is from genome assembly GCF_015220235.1 of Choloepus didactylus. Lineage (NCBI taxonomy): Eukaryota > Metazoa > Chordata > Mammalia > Pilosa > Megalonychidae > Choloepus > Choloepus didactylus. Next base: position 41,596,990 of record NC_051314.1, read on the forward strand.
TCACATTCAAAGGAAGCCTGATAAAACTATGTGTGGATTTCTCAATAGAAACCATGGAGGCAAGAAGGAAGTAGGATGATATATTTAAGATACTAAAAGAGAAACACCACCAACCAAAAATCCTGTATCCAGCAAAACTATCCTTCAGATATGAGGGAGAGCTTAAAATATTCTCTGACAAACAGACAATGACAGAGTTTGTGAACAAGATACCTGCTCTACAGGAAACACTAAAGGAAGGACTGCAGACAGAAAGGAAAAGACAGGAGTGAGAGGTTTGGAAAACAGTTTTGGGGGATAATAGCACAGCAATGTAAGTACACTGAACAAAGATGACTGTGAATATGGTTGAAAGAGGAAGGCTGGGACCATGTGGGACAACAGAACAAAAAACAAATAATAAAAACTGGGACTGTGTAACTCAGGGAAACCTAGGGTGCTCAACGATTGTAATAAAAGGTACAAATATGTTTTTACATGAGGTAGAACAAATGAATGTCAACATTGCAAGGTGTTAAGAATAGGGTGGGTTTGGGGGGGAAATACAATCAATGAAAACTAGAGGCTAGAATTAACAGAAACATTGTATTATGCTTCCTTTAATGTAACAAAAGCAATATACCAAAGCTAAATGCATACGGTGGGGTGGGGAATAGGGGAAGGGTATGGGACTCCTGGCATTGATGATGCTGTCTGACTCTTTATTCTACTTTAGGTTAATGCTGTCTTTCCTTTTGTTGCTTTATAGCTGTCATGTTTTGTTTTTCTATGTTTCTCTCTCTCTCTCTCTCTCTCTCTCTCTCTCTCTCTCTCTCTCTCTCTCTCTCTCTCTCTCTCTCTCTTTCTCTCTCTTCTTTTTCTTTTGCCTCTCCACCTTCTTTGACTCTTCCTCTGTCTTTGTGGAAGAAATGGAGATGTCCTTATATAGAGAGTGGTGATGGTGCTCAATACATCAATACGTGACTATACAGGGAACTAATGACTGTTTACTTAGGATGGAATGTATAGTGTGTGAACAAAACCATCTTAAAAGAAATGGGTTGACGAAGAAACCTTGAGGGCACTATATTGAGTGAAATAAGACAGACACATAAAGGCAAATATTGCAGGATCTCACTGATATGGACTAATTATAATATGTAAACTCATAGACATGAAATATAAGTTACCAGGATATAGAAATGAGGCTAAAGAATGGGGAGCAGTTGCTTATTATGAGCAGAATGTTCAACTAGGGTGAACTTAAACATTTGGAAATGGACAGGGGTGATGGTAGCATGTAATGAGAATAACTAAGAGTGCTGAAAGGTGTGTGAAGGTGGTGGAAAGTGTAAGCTCAGAGTCATGCATGTCATCAGAAGGAAAGTTGGAGGTTAAAAGATGGGAATGTATAAAACAGTGAATCTTGTGGTAGACAGTATCCATGATTAATGATAAAAATATTAGAAATCTCTCTCATGAACTAAAATAAATGTATGTCACTATAACTAGAAGTTAATAATAGAGAGGCATATAGGGAAAAATATATACCTATTGCAAACTATATACTACAGTTAGTAGTATTTTAACATTTGTTCATCAACAGTAACAAATGTACTATACCAAAACTATGAATCAATAATGGAGGGGGGCATGGTTAGGGATATGGGAGGATCTGAGTTACCTTTTTTTTTTGTCTTTATTTCTTTTCTGAAGTAGTGAAAATGTTCTAAAGATTGGAAAAAAAAAAATTGTGTTGATGGATGCACAGATGTATGGTGGTGTCCCGGGTAACTGATTGTACACTTTGGATATTTGGATAGTTGTATGGTATCTGAACAATCTCAATAAAAAAAAAGCAAAGGAAAGGAATCACAAGACTGATCAGAAAAATTGACTGTGGTGATGGATGCACAACTATATGATGATACTGTAAACAATTGTTTTACACTTAGGGTGATTGTATGGTATGTGACTATAATTCAGTTAAAAAAAGTAAATGAAGGGGAGAGGAGGGGTATGAGATGCTTTGAGGGTTCTCTTTTACTTTCATTTTTATTCTTATTTTCATTTTTATTTTTTGGAGTGATGAAAGTGTTCAAAAATTGATTGTTGTGTTGAATGCACAACTATATGATGAAACTGTGAACAATTGTACACTTTGGATGATTGTACGGTATGTGAATATATTTCAATAAAATGACATTAAAAAAATCAAAAGACTGATTAGAATAATTCCTGAGTGATGCCTCCAGAGAAGGTCTTTTTTTATGCTTCCAGAGAAAGCTCTGACACTTCTGTGACTATGAATTGTTTTACAAACAACTGGATTAGGGAAATACTTGATAAACACCATGTTTCCAAACACACAGAATTTGCTACTGTTGACTTAAGAATTTTCTATTTTCCATGTCATCCAAATTAAGGAGGCTTACATTTTCAGTAGTTCTTTTTCCAGACTTACGATTCTTAGGACCAGTGATCTGCTAATAAAAATAGATGATTTGTGTGTCTAATACACACTGTGGAACCTCAACCCATTGATAGATGGGTTTACTGATTGAAAAGTTAAAAAGATCAAAATGGATCACAAAAGTTGCTATATATTTTTATAAAAAATTTAACATGAGGTCCCATACATGAAAGATTATTAAAAAATCACATAAAGTGTTCTTTATTTGAAGCTTAAAAGGTGCAAGGTTAGTAGCCACTAATTGAGAATTAGAGTTTATCACCCAGAAATACCTACCTCAAAGGCTATGTCTTGAAGCATATTTTGATTCTTACAGGAGCACCTCAGTACATGGAGAAACTTTGATGTTAATAAAAATAATTGCTAAAGCAAAATTCTATATAATAAACTCAGTTTTCCTACTGGACTCTGTAATGGTTAATTTTATGTGTCAACTTGACTAACTTATAGTATCCAGGTGTTTGGTCAAACACTGGCCTAGGTGTGCCTACAGAGGTATTTAGTAGATGTGATTAACATCAACATCAGTTTTTGACTTAAAATTAAATGGGATTACCCTTGATAATGTGGGTGGGCCTCATAAATCAGTTGGGAAGTCTTAAGAGCAAAGAACTGAGGGTTTCAGAAAAAGAAGCAATTCTGCCTTAAGACTATATATGTCTAATCGAAACTGGTGGCCTCCCCTACAGATTTCAGCCTCCAGATTGAAGCATCACTCTTATGGGAATTTCCAGACTGCCAGCCTGCCCTAAGGATTTTGGACTTACCAGTCCCCACAACCATGTGAAAAAATTCCTTAAAATAAATATATGTATATGTATAAGTATATGCACATATATGTACACTAACATATATCATGTTGGTTCTGCTTCTCTGAAGAACCCTAAAACAAACTCATACTATAAAATTGGAGAGTGTCTTCCAAGTAAGATAAATCTGTCTAAATTATACTTACTGAAAATACTTCTTAAAATATGTAGCTAGGGCTAGAGGAAAAATTGCTGGTCCCAACAGCATGATTCAAAGTAAGTTATATGATCTAAAATAAAATGAACAGACTCAAAATTAGGCACCATCAGGTGAGACAGAAGTAGCCAAGGAGCATAGAATACTTTGGTAGTAGCAAATTTGACTACTTTTAATTTGTCCTAAGTTTGCATCTATGTTTACCCTCTTTTCTTCAAAATCCTATGGAGTGGGGGAGATCTAAGATGGCAGCATAGAGAGGAGTGGAAGCTAGTTAGTCCCCCTGGAACAACTAATAAACAACCAGGAACAACTAGTAAACAATCCAGAATAACTGCGTGGGACAAACGTGACCGTCCACTCATCATACACCAACCTGAATTAGAAGGAATGCCTGAGATTGCAGCACAAAATCTGTAAGTAAAAACTACAGATCCAAGCTGGGAGCCTCCTACCACCACAGCCCAAACCACAAAGCCTTGAGGAGCTAGAGAGCAGTTCTCTCTGAGCAAGCAAATATAGCTCAGCTGAGCTCCAACTGGGGTTTTAATTAACAAGCATGGACTGCTCCATGTGAATCCACAACAAGCAGACAGAGGCTGTGGGTGAAGACCAACCTTGGAGAGCCAGAGGGTGGCTGTGGACTGGCCCTGAATGGGGCTTTCTGTCCCTTTTTCGGCTCAGTGGAGAAAGCCTCAGCCATTTTCAGTTCCCAGTGCTCTGACCCAGACAAGGGAGGAGATAGCATAGGCAGAGAGACCATTGAAATGATAATGACCTCTCCCTAGGAGGTCTATCTTCCCTAAGAGGAAAGGAGGGAGCCCAGCTCTACTACCCACCTTGCATTCAGAACCAGACCCCAGACAGAACCTGGGAGGAAACAGCCATGGGCCAAACCTCCTTATACCAATCTGGAGTTACAAGCTGACAGGCACCACCTGCTGGGCAGAAAAGCACAGTGACCCAAGGCCTCACAGAGTGTACCAATTTTCTAAGACACACCCTCAGGGAAACCAGATACTGAATAGTTCTTCCTTCTGGGACCGGAGCCCGTTTTGCCTGGGAAAACCTGATTGGGGTAACCAAGGAAATCATGCCTAGACAACAGAAAACTACAACCTACACTAAGAAAAATGAAGTTATGGCCAAGCCAGAGGAACAAACTTATACTTCATCTGAGATACAGGAATTGCAACAACTAATACTAAGTCAATTCAAAAAGTTTAGGGAGATATGGCAAGAGAGATGAACCATACAATGAAAACACTGGGCGTACATGAGGTAGAAATTGAAAGTTCAAAAAAACAACTGGCAGAATCTGTGGAAATGAAAGGCATAACACAAGAGATGAAAGACACAATGGAAACTTACAATAGCAGCTCTCAAGAGGCAGAAGAAAACACTCAGGAAATGGAGAACAAGATACCTGAAAGCCTACACACAAAAGAACAGATAGAGAAAAGAATGGAAAAATATGAGCAATGTCTCCTGTAACTTAAGGACAAAATGAAAATTAGAAATGTACGTGTCATTGGTGTGCCAGAAGGAGAAGAGAAAGGAAAAGGAGCAGAAGCAATAATAGAGGAAATAATCAATGAAAATTTCCCATCTCTTATGAAAGACATAAAATTATGGATCCAAGAAGCCCAGCATACCTCAAACAGAATAGATCTGAATAGGCCTATGCCAAGACACTTAATAATCAGATTATCAAATGTCAAAGATAAAAAGAGAATCCTGAAAGCAGCAGGAGAAAAGTGATCCATCACATACAAAGGAAGCTCGATAAGACTATGTGTGGATTTCTCAATAGAAACCATGGAGGTAAGAAGGAAGTAGGGTGATATATTTAAGATACTGAAAGAGAAAAACCACCAACCAAGGTTCCTATATCTGGCAAAACTGTCCTTCAAATATGAGGGAGAGCTTAAAATATTCTCTGACAAACAGACAATGACAGAGTTTGTGAACAAGATACCTGCTCTACAGGAAACACTAAAGGAAGCACTGCAGACAGAAAGGAAAAGACAAGAGAGAGGTTTGGAAAACAATTTTGGGAGATAGTAGCACAGCAAAGTAAGTACATTGAACAAAGATGACTGTATATCATTGAAAGATGAAGCTTAGGACCATGTGGGACACCAGAACAACAGATGAAGGATAAAGACTGGGACTGTAACTCAAGGAAACCTAGGGTGTGCAATGATTGTAATAAAAGGTACAAATATGTTTTTACATGAGGTAGAACAAATGAATGTCAATATTGCAAGGTGTTAAAAATAGGGTGGGATTGGGGGGAAAGTACAATCAATACAAACTAGAAACATTGTATTATGTTTCCTTTAATATAATAAAGGCAATATACCAAGTAAAGGCATATGGGGGTGAAATAGGGGAAGGATATGGGACTCCTGGTATTGATGATGTTGTCTTACTCTCTATTCTACTTTAGGTTAATGTTATCTTTCCTTTTGTTGCTTTCTAGCTGTAATGTTTTGTTGTTGTTGTTTTTGTTGTTTTTTCTTTCTCTCTTTCTCTTTTCTTTTTCTTTTATCTCTCTGCCTCCTTTGACTCTTCTTCCTTCTTTGTGGAAGAAATGGAGATATCCTTATATAGATAGTGGAGATAGTGCTGACTACAGAAATACGTGACTATACAGGGAACCAATGACTGTTTACTTAGGATGGAATGTATGGTGTGTGAAAAAAACCGTCTTAAAAGAAAGGGGTTGATGAAGAAATCTTGAGGGCACTATATTGAGTGAAATAAGACAGACACATAAGGGCAAATATTGCAGGGTCTCACTGATATGAACTAATTATAATATGGAAACTCATAGACATGAAATATAAGTTACCAGGATATAGAATGAGGCTAAAGAATGGGGAGAAGTTGCTTATTATGAGCAGAATGTTCAACTAGGGTGAACTTAAATGTTTGGAAATGGACAGAGGTAATGGTAGCATGTTGTGAGAATAACTAACACTACTGAATGATGTGTGAATGTGGTGGAAAGCGTAAGCTCAGAGTCACATATGTCACCAGAAGGAAAGTTGGAGGTTAAAAGATGGGAATGTATAAAACAGTGAATCTTGTGGTGGACAATGCCCACGATTAACTGTATAAATATTAGAAATCTCTCTCACAAACTAGAAAAAATGTATGACACTGTAACTAGAAGTTAATAATAGAGAGTCATATAGGAAAAAAATATATATACCTATTGCAAACTATATACTACAGTTAGTATTTTAACATTCTTTTATCAACAGTAACAAATGTACTATACCAAAACTATGAATCAATATGGGGGGGGTGGTGGTGGTTAGGGGTATGGGAGGATTTGAGTTTCCTTTTTTTGTCTTTATTTCTTTTCTGGAGTAATGAAAATGTTCTAAAAATTGAAAAAAAATAATTGTGGTGATGGATGCACAGCTATATGATGGTATGGGCAATTGATTGTACACTTTGGATCTTTGGACAGTTGTATGGTAGGTGAACAATCTCAATAAAAATATATATATATATCCTATGGAATAACCACCAACTTGGTCTTACTTTCTTAAACTTTCAACATCTTGAGATTCAGTATCCTCTCTAACATCTCAAAACTCAACTTACTGTTCAAGTCCTATTTCCTCAGGAGTCTTGTCAGGGATCAATTATGTTTATCTGACAAATTATTTCATGGTAAAATATTGATGGCTGGTTAGTGTTATGTCATTTTGCCCCATATGACACATTGGTGATTTTTTTTTTTCAGTTCTTCAGGTATTTTCTATAAAGATTACTATTAAATAAAAATTTCAGCTACTTACCATGCAAGCTGGTAAGGAAGATGTTTGGGCAAATGGCCCTTTGGGTAGAATACAGAATGCATTTTTTATGGAGAACCAATTCTGTTTGTGGGACTTGGGTGATAAACAGTATGGTGTGAGGGGTTAAGAATAGAGATTCTGGAGAACCTAAGTTCAAGTCCTCACTCTGCTATTCACTTGCTGTGAGAAGGCAGAAGCTGTCTCACCTCTCTATGTCTCTATTAGTATAAAAAAGTGCCCATCTCATAGAGTTCTTTTGAAGATAAATGACATAGTAAAGTGATACCTGACACATTCTGTATTCTATCTGCATTTATATGAGGCAATACCATGTAAAAGGCTTAGAACAGAGACTGATACTTTGTAAGCACTTGATGAGCTATCGGGCTCCTCTTTTGTATGCATGTTTACATGTATTTGTGTACAGACAGTCCCAGTTCCAACTTAAGAATATTTAATGAACAGCTATATTTTCTAGTGGTTATCATGATTTTTAATCACTTTCTATTTGACTATTCTATTTATTTAATCAAAGATTTAAAAAAAACATAGTATATGCCAGGGACTGTGCTAGTGACTGAAGATACAAAGATATTTCATAAAAGCAATATGAAATGGTGTAAAGAGGAAAGGAGCAATTGACAGAATGCCAAAAAAGTGTAAACAAGGGGAAAGTAGTGAGCGAGGAGCCCAGAAGGTGAAGAAGAATTTGAAAGCCCAGATGGTTCAATAAATTCCATTTAAAACATTGCTAGTGTAGATCATATGAAGACAGAAGAGGCCTAGGTATATTTATAAGCAGGAAGTAACTGTCTGAGAGCAAATATAGATGCCTAAAGAAGAGAATAAAGAGGGAATTTTCTTTAGGATTTGAGAAATGATAAAGTTAAGAGAATAGGCAGAGAAAAGAAGAAGAAAGGACATTTAATTTTTTTTTTTAATTCTGGAAAGATATTGAGATAACAACCAAAAGAAATCCAAAGCTTTCAGACAACCTGAAAGATCTCAGCTAAATGCTGGGTAAGTGCATGCTATGGAGTTAGGATTGAAGTTTGGGTAGCAGAAAGGAGTCTGAAATGGCCTTTCTAGGAAGCTTAGTTTAGTGAAAAAGGTGATGGATCAAGAGTCAGGGTACCTTAGTTTCCCAGCTGCTAAAACAAATAGCATCCAATGTGTCAGCTTAAACAACAGGAATTTATTGGCTCACAGATTTGAAGCTAGAAGTCTAAATTTGAGACGTCAGCCGGGTGATGATTTCTCCCTAAGACTGTGGTGTTCTGGGGCTGGCTGCTGGTGATCCTTGGGTTCATGGCTTTTCTGCCACATTACAATGCACATCACAATGTCCTCTCCTTTCTCTTCCAGGTTCTGTTGACTTCCAGCTTCTTCCCACGGCTTTCTCCCTCTGTGTTTAAATTTCATTCTGTTTATAAAGAACTCCAGTAATCCAAATTGAAGCCCAACCTGATTCAGTTGGGTCATACATTAACTGAAGTAATATCTTCAAGAGATCCCATTTACAATGGGTCCACACACACCAGAATATGGACCAAGACCATGAACATGTCCAAACAGGTGTACACAATTCAATGCACCATACAGGGGCTCTTGGTTCTACCCTGAGATTACCTGTGTGGCTCTTGAGTAATTTCTGCTTACTGAAGCTTATTCTCTTCCAATGTAAAATCAAGTTATTGAACTCTGTAAGTACTAAATCCCTTTCCAAATGCAGAATTCTACTGAAGCTAATGAGAAGCATGTAACAAAACAGTAAAGTTTTATTTGAAGTTGAGCAGCAACAAGTAAATGAGTACTCAAAATAAATGAATTTATCAGCTAGTTCTAGTTCAATGTTCCTGTATGAAATGCTTATGGATACTTGGTTCTGAGTAAGGTAGACAATACTTTACAAATTCCATCTATCTTGACAGAATGCTGAGCTAGTAAAGTGGTTTTAGAAAATATCGAGTATCATTTTAGAAGACTAGCTGACACATTGGGGCTCATGTTCCACTCCTGGTGGGTATGTAGCCTATGAGACCTGCATTATCACATCTATATTAGAGCCATAGTACACACAATCATCTGGTTTTATCTTATTTATTTGCAAGTGAGGAAACAAGCCCAGATTTATGAAGCAAATTGCCCAAATTGGTACAGCTAGTTAGTGGCAAAGCCTTGATTTGTAAGTAATTAGGTCTCTGTGGTGGTTTGGAGTGATGTACCCCAGAAAAACGTGTTCTTAAACTTGATCCATTCCTGTGAACTCATTATAAGTAGGAAATTTTGATGGGGTTTCTTCAGTTAAGGTGTGGCTCAACCCAAGCAGGATGGGTTTTAATTCTATTACTGGAGTCCTTTATAAGCAGTATGAAATTCACACATATAGCAAGAAAACCATGGGAAGCAAGAAGCTGAAGGTTAAAAGAACCTAGAAGACAAAGGAAAAGTCAGAGAAGCCACCATGTGCACTGCTGTGTGAGAGAGGAGCCCAGAATCAAGGATCTCCGGCAGCCAGCCCCGGAACACCAGTGTTCAAGAAGAAAGCATGGCCTTGATGACACCTTGACTTGGATGTTTTCCTAGTCTCAACACTGTGAGCTAACAAATTCCCATTGTTAAAGCCAACCCATTGCATGGTACTTGCTTGAGCATTCAAGGAAACTAAAACAGTCTCCTGACAACAGATATAATCATGCCCTGTGGGAGTGTATAAATATCAGAGAAGAGGAAGTTCAATGTTAGGAAATAAAGATCTGAAAAATGTTTATTTATCATTCATATAAAAGAAATCTGGGGGAAGGCTTTTCAGAGAGGTATAGAAGCATCACATTATTAGGAACCCAGGATCCTTCTGTCTTTTTGCTCCACTCAGTGTGTCTTACGTCTTAAAAGTATTTTCACAGACCAAGTGAGCTTCCAGGCACTAGTCATTACATCGGTATTCCAAGAGGCTGTGGGAAGACAGGAAAAAAGATGAGAACATCCTTGTCTTCTAAGGATGCTGAATAGAAATAAAATATAATTCCCACCTACACATCTTGGCTAAAACTTAATATAATCCTTATACCTAACTACAGAGGAAACTGGAAGTTTTAGTCTTTTAGCTGTGACTGACTAAAAATGGGTGGTCTTATACAACGGAATCAGTGGAGAACAAATAGTGGAAGATAACTAGCATCCTGCTAGTCTCCTTTCTGCCAGACCAAATGTCCATGCATAGCCTTCTTCCCCTTTAAAAGAATAGTCTTACCTTTTCCCAAGAGAGACAGCCCCAAGCCCCTGCTTTGCATCCAGTTTCACGCCTAGGATCTCTAGGTAAAGAGTAGTCCTCTCCATTAAGTTCAACTACAATTCCTAATGTCCCAGTGACCTGTGCCTTAAAAGACAAGTTTATGATCTCAACATGCTTGATTTATAATGGCAGAGTAAGAATACAGAAATAAAAACTTCTATTTTGCAAAAGTGAGAATGGGAAGCCCGGGGCAAATACTTGTTCAATTATCAGAGCTCACTGGTATAGCAAAGACTTTCTTCCCAAGTCAATAAATGATTAGCCCCTTTTTCTGTTCACTGGAAGGAACTCCCTTCTTTATTGTTCTCTGTGTTGCTGGCTATGCCTTGAGAGCTTCTTCCTTGCTCATTATCCTCCAGGACCATATCTGAGGCAGACAGTGTACACCTTCTGGGGGCTGCATGGCTTTGCAGGCCCAAGGATCTCATTCATAGTGCTTGCTACAGACCAGTCTTGGGGATGTCTTTCGCACAATGCAACAGCTTAATAAGACTTGGTAGACTTTCCATCTATTTCTCCTAGTCAGTTTCATGTTCATTTATCTATATATAATTACTTCTCCTAAACAGATCTCTTACCTTTTATTTTCTAGCCTCTTTTATTTACCCATTCCCAACTGTACTTAAAGGTCTCTGTCTTGAAGTCATCAGAAATCATGATTTAGGTATAAAGTCAATGCCCTTAATCCCATCTTCACTGACAAACTCCAGGCATTTGAATGGCAGGACCATAAGCTGCCTTTGACACATGTTCTCTCCACAACACTACGGTCAGTCATTACCAACTTAATTTTTTTCTCATCCACATTGCTTTCCATCAGTAACTTTTTTTTCTTCAAATTGACTTACTTCTCTTATATAAATTTAGTCTTGCCCAAAAGAATAACATCTGTGAAATCACTGGATTGACACTTTAGTGCTATTTTTCTGATACATATTAATGTAATTATATGTGTTAAAATTTGTAAAAAGTTAACTAAATGAAGTGAATGAACATAGCTGGTAGAGAATAGACAAGCTAATATTTGCTGAATGAATGATTACACAAGAGAAAAACATGAATGAGGTTTTTTTTTTTTTTAATAATCTGGAAAAAATGGAAAAGTAGTAAAGTAGCATAGAAATAATAATTTTAAGTACCTTCATCAACAATGTGTGACCTAACCTATGAAGAGTTTTAAGGACACAACTACAGCTACCAGAAAATAACAAAACTTCATATATATATTATATAATTGTTAACATATATTCTTAAGTTTACAAGTGATGAAAGCAATAAAATTTGTTTAAAAATTAAAAAAATAGCAACCAAATACTTATTTCATGTTAGGATGAAGTCAAATCTCTGAAATTCATAACAATAAGAGAAAGGAGGAAATAATAAAGAAATTATATACTATAAGAATTATAAATCTTGAAGAAACAAAATCAAGTATTGCATTAATAAACATAGTACTAATTTTAAGACATTCTTTGGCATCTGACAAAAGATCAATATATACATACAATAGAAGTGGTGTATCTATCAGGTTATGCTAGGTTCTGTTATATTAACAAACTCAAATCCTCAGTGGTTTAAAATAAGAAAGATATATTCATATCTATTATGGAGGACTGGGGAACGCTGCTCCATCTCATTTTCAGGCAGGAATGCAGGTTGTCAAAGCCCCCACCATCTGGATAGATCTGAAGTGTTCCTGGGGCCAGGGTAGGAAGCACCCATCACTTACACTCACTTTCATTGGTCAACGGCACTCACGTGACCATTCTTGACTTCAACGGGGCAAAGCAATGCAATCCACCGAAACTATTGGTAGAGAAGAACCAGAATACCTGTGAAAGTCTTAATGACTACCACAGGAGCTCTCCTCAGAGAACCAGTTACATTTGAGATTCTGGATCATGATCTTGTAGGAGCATATAAATGACTATCCAGGGAATATTAACTACAGCAAAAGCACAGGAACTCTCCTAAAGGCAAATTTTGGTGATCTTTAGAATCACAATTAGGTGCTGGTTTAAAATGCAGATTTCTTGACACTTCCCCTACTGAGTTTGATTCTGCAGGTTTGGGATGGGGTCTGGAACTCTGTATTTAGGGAACACAGAAGATCCTCAGGCACATAACCGCACTATAAGACTGTGTAATAGATATTAGAAGAGCCAAAGTGAAATAAATTAACTTCAAAATGCAGTCCAAAATCAAATATTAATTCAAGGCATTTTTAGTATGATGATGATTGAGTTGCTTTCAAGATTGGGAGATGATAAAGTATTCAATACATCCAACCCTATCATAAATTAAAACAGCAAAATAATTTTGGTCCATTCTAGACTTGAGAGGTTTGTTAAAAACAATTATTCTTTATCCCTTATTGCTGGTTTTTTTTTTTTTTTTTTTTTTTTTTTAAATTGTTGTTGATGTTTTTCTGGCCAAACTTCCAACTCTAAAAGATAGAACGTAGATATCTAGCTTTGGTGTCAGACCTATTTTGAATCCTGGATCCATCAGTTAATTCTTGTGTGAACTTGAACAAATTTATACCTTATGTGAGGCTCCAAAAAATGGATAATACTGCTTTCCTTACAATTTTTCTAAAAAGAATTAAATGATATATATGAAAGACTAAACAAGAGAAAGAATTAGAGATACAAACCTTATTCCGTGGTCACTGGAATAAGCTAAAGATTCTCTGAGTGATAGTAAGAAGTTCTAGAAAAGATATTCATGTTATTTAATCCAGGATTGGCAATTTAAATGAATGTCAGCACAGCATGTAAAAGTTTGATATTTATAATTTAGAATAACAAACTACTCTTCAAGCTGAAAAGAGGGAGATACTCAGCATAGTATACCATTAGACTGCAAAAAAAATTGTTCATTAGGTAAATATTTTCTTTATGCAACTATTTTTCTGATCTAAGTGCTTGCAAAAGCATCAGTATATATCCTATTGATAGGCAAGTCTACATTACAGAAATAAAAGCTCTGAGTACTTTTTCAAGGTGTAAAATAGACAAGAGTCAGCACAAGAAAAAAAGTAGTTCCTGCAGTTCCTGTCTGGACAAGTGATGAATTGAATCAAGATAATCAGAGTGAAGACTAAAATACTGCTGTTGTATGTGTATTCATAGAAGCTCCACCCTACCACCGGTATCAAATCTACAACAAATGGCAAGAGAAAACCGTTAAGGTCTTGAAGCATAGCCAGCTTTGCTGCATCAAAGCTTAATGGCTGTCTCCCAACCATGCTCAGCTGGTTGTTCCCCAACAATGGACGATAACAAAAACCCAGATAACACAACAGCTGCCGCCCACTCAGCTAAAATGGGCCCTCCTTGGGGTAAGGCAGATGAAATTCTATAAAAAGTCAGTGGAGGAGAAAGTTAAATAGAGCCACACAGATTGTTATTGATGGGAGGAAGACAATTGCAGCTAACAAAGGTACCAACCATAAGAGTGGGCAGTGTTTTGACAGTAATCAGAAGAGATCACTTCCAGGAAAAGCACAATGTAACGGGGGAGGCAAAGGAGAAAACAGAGGTGAATTTTCACAGAAGCAAATGAAGCTTCTTTCAAGGCACTGGAATGGGACATAGCACATGTGTTCATATCATCATTTATTTTGTAAAATTTTCAAAGCATGCCATTTAAACAGCAGTTGGTTGAGTCTTTCCACCCCACTTACCCTCCATCTCACTTCTTGTGTGGAGTGGTTGTGGGCTTAGAGGGATGTATTTATCTCTTCTGACAATATTTAAATTATTGCTAGATATTCTGGTGCAGGAAAACCAGGAATATTCCTACTGCCTATTGGGTAGATTCATCCAGAATATTAACACAGAGATGTTTGCATTATAAATATCTCCCGTGCATGGGTTCTGGAAGAATATATGCAGTGAGTCAGAACAGGCCAGTCTGTGGAAAATACTTCCTGGGTGTCAGACATAAAATTATAAGCAGATGTTTCACCTCTTATAAATTCCTAGTGAAAAATGGAAGTTCTTTACTGTTGGGGATATGCTAGGTATATAATCATAAAAGCACCACACATTCTTAGAGGAATTAAAAGAATTTATCAGAATCCCTGTGTTTGCAGAGCCTAAGTTTGCAGTAATACAACAAAGAGTAAATATGCCCCTGTATGAAAGCTGGTATTTTTTTAATTAAAAAAATTGATCAATAATATGAGATGAAAAAATTCTTTCTATTCTTTTATGTCATATAGAAGACCATCAAAGAATATGCAGCTATAACATAGGAAAATAAGTGTTACAAGAAGTTAATAAAAATGTTTTATTATATTTTGTTATTTCATTTTTTAATCTAAATAAAGACTCGTTTTGTGCCTAATTTTGCATTTATAATTTGCTTTCTTTTATTTAAAGAGTTCTCCCCTAAAAAGTTATGCCTATTGCTGTCAGTGTTTTTCAATCTTTTTAAATTTCCATTCTTTCTATCAGTCTATTAAAGAGCTATTAAGAAACTGGTCTCCATATTGCAGAAAGAGTACGCCAGTTTTAAGAAGAACGTTCATGTATACATAAAATTATGTATTATATATCATTATATCTTTGAAATTTTATAGAAATACAACATATCTATCAGAAGGTGCAGAGATTGTAAGGATAGGGCATGATGAATTTCCCCAAAATTTACACACTGGACATAACCATTTAACCAGCATCTAGAAGAAAATTAGTAGAATACCAGATTCTCCCACTGTTTTCAGTTTAAGATTCTCTACTCTCCCCAAAGGGTAGCCATTATCCATGACTTCTAATGCCTCTTTTTGAACTTTATATAGGTAGTCAATCATGTCCATCTTCTTTCCCTGAATATTGTGAGAGTCACCCATATTATTGTGTTTAGTTACAGTTTGTTTATTCTCATGTTGTACAGAGTTTCATTGTTGCCAAAAACTGCAGATTCACTGACTGATGTGCAATGAAATCATTATAGTGACACTGGTACTTCAGAGAGAGAGAAAGGGCTTTATTTCCTGGCCATCAAGAAAGGAGACAGGAGTAAAAAGAATCTCAAATCTGTCTACCCAAGTCTAAAGAGTTTAGGGTTTTTGTGGATTCAAAGAAGGGGAGATGGAGTTGCTACCATTACAATAACAAGTATAAACACTGAGTCAGTGGTGACATTCCCCCCTTATTTTTGTTCATTCCTTAATCTTGAGGGATTTTTGGACAATGACCACTCTGGTTTCTTCAAGCTAAAAAGGGGCAAAGTTATCAGGGAGTAGATGAATGAAACATTTTTGTTTACATGTGGAGATATTCATGAGTTCCTGGTTGTCATTCCTGGAGACACTGGTACCCCTGGGTTTCAGGGCTTAACTGACATAGGAACAATCTGGAGGCTTTAAGTCTCTGAGAAACAAACTTAACAAGTAAATTGAAAATTACAGGTTTAAAAAAAAAGAGTAGAAAGCTAATTAGGGGACTTACAAGTGAATATAACTATGTCACATTGGGGAAATAGTTTTTCATAGATTTCCAGATAGAGCCCAGGGTGTTAATCTGATGTAGCCATGTGGCTCGTTTGTGATGAGATGTCCTTAGGTTTTTTAGGAACACTCTTGCTTTAGGTTTTGCATACTGTAGCAGTTTGTGATATCTGGCTGAGACCTGAATAAGAGTAACCTTCAGAATAATGTCCCGATTCCATTTGAAATCATTTAGCCACAGAAATCATTTTGTTTTATTTCTTTTAACATTTTCCCTCTAATCAAGATCTTTCTCTGAAAACACTGCTGATCAACACTTGGTATTAGACCCTCGGTGCCAGGGAGGCTCATCCCTGGGTGTCATTGTCCCACTTGGTGGGGAAAGTAGTAAGTTTATTTGCATAGTTTGGCTTGGAGAGAGGAGGGAGCCACATATGAGCAACAAGGAAGTTTTCAGGGGGTGACTCAAACATTATTTATAATTAGGCATAAGTGCATGCATCAAGATCAAGGGCTTGGCTTATTAGCATATTTCCCATTTATGAGGCAAAGTTCATATATGTTCCAGAGTTTATTTTCATAGGTCTCCCCATCATAAGTTTAGACGGGGATAGTTTATGCTTCCCAAAAGGAGTGGATTACAGATTGGGGCCCCTTATCACTTGGGAGAAGACCATGACTTCCCCAAGTGAGAGATTTAATAGTTCCATGCTTTCCTTCCCTGGTCCCTCAAGGAACTTTACAAATATTTTCTCATTTTATGCCCAAAACACTCTGAAAAGCATCAGGGTATTACCTCAACCTGTACAGAATATCAAGATCTCATCTTATATTCTAGGCTCCATGTCAAATAAAGCTGTTAGGTTGTCCAAAAACTGATCAGGCAGATTAAATCAGATAGTGTGCCACAAAAAAAATTAAAATTTGGACAAAATAAATCTTTCCTCCTTTGGTCTCACACAGGAATTAAAGTCCCAAAATACTCAATATCACCCTCCACCTTGTAT
Source organism: Choloepus didactylus (assembly GCF_015220235.1). Taxonomy (NCBI): domain Eukaryota; kingdom Metazoa; phylum Chordata; class Mammalia; order Pilosa; family Megalonychidae; genus Choloepus; species Choloepus didactylus. The sequence continues at coordinate 41,613,986 of NC_051314.1, forward strand.
TCCTATTCACCTTAGTCCTAACCAGATCAGCCCCATTCATATCCCCAATTGAACTCTGATTCCTTTTTCATCTTCTTCAACAGCTGCTCCTTTGGTACCTCCAGAGCTGGAGGACTCCAATTCTGAGTCTCAGGTGTCACACAGATACCTGAAGTTCTAGGGAGCTAGCAGGTCACACCCAAAGAGCAAAGCAGTTCAAACTTTAGAAATAACAACCAAGTTCCAGGATCAAACGTTAACTACTGCAAAAACTTACAGTCTAATTCCTTACATTGAGGTCATGAACTACAGACTATAGCAGAAGTTTTTTCTGTCTCAACTTTATACTTTTACCAGGGTTCTGTTAACAGGTAGAACACAATTTACAGACTTGCTTTGCTTCTCTTTTGAAGTCCCTTTTGGTTGAAGATGAAGTTCTGACCTGTCACACAGTATGAACTTTCAGAGAAGCATCAGAGTAAAACAATGTAACTGACAAGGAAATTTGGATGTTTCTGTGACATATAACATTTTTTTTTTTAATCATCATTTTATTGAGATATATTCACATACCACGCAGTCATACAAAACAAATTGTACTTTCGATTGTTTACAGTACCATTACATAGTTGTACATTCATCACCTAAATCAATCCCTGACACCTTCATTAGCACACACACAAAAATAACAAGAATAATAATTAGAGTGAAAAAGAGCAATTGAAGTAAAAAAGAACACTGGGTACCTTTGTCTGTTTGTTTGCTTCCCCTACTTTTCTACACATCCATCCATAAACTAGACAAAGTGGAGTTTGGTCCTTATGGCATTCCCAATCCCACTGTCACCCCTCATAAGCTACATTTTTATACAACTGTCTTCGAGATTCATGGGTTCTGGGTTGTAGTTTAATAGTTTCAGGTATCCACCACCAGCTACCCCAATTCTTTAGAACCTAAAAAAGGTTGTCTAAAGTGTGCGTAAGAGTGCCCACCAGAGTGATCTCTCGGCTCGTTTTGGAATCTCTCTGCCACTGAAGCTTATTTCATTTCCTTTCACATCCCCCTTTTGGTCAAGAAGATGTTCTCCATCCCACGATGCCGGGTCTACATTCCTCCCCGGGAGTCATATTCCACGTTGCCAGGGAGATTCACTTCCCTGGGTGTCTGATCCCACGTAGGGGGGAGGGCAGTGATTTCACCTTTCAAGTTGGCTTAGCCAGAGAGAGAGGGCCACATCTGAGCAACAAAGAGGCATTCAGGAGGAGACTCTTAGGCACAAATACAGGGAGGCCTAGCCTCTCCTTTGCAGCAACCGTCTTCCCAAGGGTAAAACTTATGGTAGAGGGCTGAACCCATCAAACCACCAGTCCCCTATGTCTGTGGTCATGTTAGCAACCATGGAGGTGGGGTAGGCGAATACCCCTGCATTCTCCACAGGCTCCTCAAGGGGGCACTACATCTTTTTTTTTTTTTTTTCCTTGTTTGTCTTTTTTCTTTTTTTTTTTTTTTTTAACTTTCCCTTCTTTTTTAAATCAACTGTATGAAAAAAAAAGTTAAAAAGAAAACAAACATACAATAAAAGAACATTTCAAAGAGACCATAACAAGGGAGTAAGAAAAAGACAACTAACCTAAGATAACTGCTTAACTTCCAACATGTTCCTACTTTACCCCAAGAAAGTTACATAATATAGCAACATTTCAGTGAACTTGTTCCTACTACATCCATCAGAAATTAACAGACCATAGTCATTTCTGGGCATCCCCAGAACGTTAAATAGCTTATCTGTTCTTCTTGGATTATTGTTCCCCCTTCCTTAATTGCTCTCTACTGCTAGTTCCCCTACATTCTACATTATAAACCATTTGTTTTACATTTTTCAAAGTTCACATTAGTGGTAGCATATAATATTTCTCTTTTTGTGCCTGGCTTATTTCGCTCAGCATTATGTCTTCAAGGTTCATCCATGTTGTCATATGTTTCACCAGATCGTTCCTTCTTACTGCCGCGTAGTATTCCATCGTGTGTATATACCACATTTTATTTATCCACTCATCTGTTGAAGGACATTTGGGTTGTTTCCATCTCTTGGCAATTGTGAATAATGCTGCTATGAACATTGGCGTGCAGATATCTGTTCGTGTCACTGCTTTCCGATCTTCCGGGTATATACCGAGAAGTGCAATCGCTGGATCGAATGGTAGCTCTATATCTAGTTTTCTAAGGAACTGCCAGACTGACTTCCAGAGTGGCTGAACCATTATACAGTCCCACCAACAATGAATAAGAGTTCCAATTTCTCCACATCCCCTCCAGCATTTGTAGTTTCCTGTTTGTTTAATGGCAGCCATTCTAACCGGTGTTAGATGGTATCTCATTGTGGTCTTAATTTGCATCTCTCTAATAGCTAGTGAAGCTGAACATTTTTTCATGTGTTTCTTGGCCATTTGTATTTCCTCTTCAGAGAACTGTCTTTTCATATCTTTTGCCCATTTTATAATTGGGCTGTCTGTACTATTGTCATTGAGTTGTAGGATTTCTTTGTATATGCAAGATATCAGTCTTTTGTCAGATACATGGTTTCCAAAAATTTTTTCCCATTGAGTTGGCTGCCTCTTTACCTTTTTGAGAAATTCCTTTGAGGTGCAGAAACTTCTAAGCTTGAGGAGTTCCCATTTATCTATTTTCTCTTTTGTTGCTTGTGCTTTGGGTGTAAAGTCTAGGAAGTGGCCTCCTAATACAAGGTCTTGAAGATGTTTTCCTACATTATCTTCTAGGAGTTTTATGGTACTTTCTTTTATATTGAGATCTTTGGTCCATTTTGAGTTAATTTTTGTGTAGGGGGTGAGGTAGGGGTCCTCTTTCATTCTTTTGGATATGGATATCCAACTCTCCCAGCCCCATTTGTTGAAAAGACCATTATGGCTCAGTTCGGTGACTTTGGGGGCCTTATCAAAGATCAGTCGGCCATAGATCTGAGGGTCTATCTCTGAATTCTCAATTCGATTCCATTGATCTATATGTCTATCTTTGTGCCAGTACCATGCTGTTTTGGCAACTGTGGCTTTATAATAAGCTTCAAAGTCAGGGAGTGTAAGTCCTCCCACTTCGTTTTTCTTTTTTAGAGTGTCTTTAGCAATTCGAGGCATCTTCCCTTTCCAAATAAATTTGATAACTAGCTTTTCCAAGTCTGCAAAGTAGGTTGTTGGAATTTTGATTGGGATTGCATTGAATCTGTAGATGAGTTTGGGTAGAATTGACATCTTAATGACATTTAGCCTTCCTATCCATGAACATGGAATATTTTTCCATCTTTTAAGGTCCCCTTCTATTTCTTTTAGTAGAGTTATGTAGTTTTCTTTGTATAGGTCTTTTACATCTTTGGTTAAGTTTATTCCTAGGTACTTGATTTTTTAGTTGCTATTGAAAATGGTATCTTTTTCTTGAGTGTCTCTTCAGTTTGTTCATTTCTAGCATATAGAAACATTACTGACTTATGTGCATTAATCTTGTATCCCGCTACTTTGCTAAATTTGTTTATTAGCTCTAGTAGGTGTATCGTTGATTTCTCAGGGTTTTCCAGATATAAGATCATATCATCTGCAAACAATGACAGTTTTACTTCTTCTTTTCCAATTTGGATGCCTTTTATTTCTTTGTCTTGCCGGATTGCCCTGGCTAGCACTTCCAGCACAATGTTGAATAACAGTGGTGACAGCGGGCATCCTTGTCTTGTTCCTGATCTTAGAGGGAAGGCTTTCAGTCTCTCACCATTGAGTACTATGCTGGCTGTGGGTTTTTCATATCTGCTCTTTATCATGTTGAGGAAGTTTCCTTCAATTCCTACCTTTTGAAGTGTTTTTATCAAAAAGGGATGTTGGATTTTGTCAAATGCTTTTTCAGCATCTATTGAGATGATCAATTGATTTTTCCCTTTCGAGTTTTTAATGTGTTGTAATACATTGATTGTTTTTCTTATGTTGAACCATCCTTGCATGCCTGGAATGAACCCCACTTGGTCATGGTGTATGATTTTTTTAATGTGTCTTTGGATTCGATTTGCAAGTATTTTGTTGAGGATTTTTGCATCTATATTCATTAGGGAGATTGGCCGGTAGTTTTCCTTTTTTGTAGCATCTTTGCCTGGTTTTGGTATTAGATTGATGTTAGCTTCATAAAATGAGTTAGGTAGTGTTCCATTTTTTTCAATGTTTTGAAAGAGTTTGAGTAAGATTGGTGTCAGTTCTTTCTGGAAAGTTTGGTAGAATTCACCTGTGAAGCCATCTGGCCCTGGGCATTTATTTGTGGGAAGATTTTTGATGACTGATTGGATCTCTTTGCTTGTGATGGGTTGGTTGAGGTCTTCTATTTCTTCTCTGGTCAGTCTAGGTTGTTCATATGTTTCCAGGAAATTGTCCATTTCTTCTACATTATCCAGTTTGTTGCCATACAGTTGTTCATAATATCCTCTTATAATTTTTTTAATTTCTTCAGGATCTGCAGTTATGTCACCTTTTTCATTCATTATTTTGTTTATATGGGTCTTCTCTCTTTTTGATTTTGTCAGTCTAGCTAGGGGCTTGTCAATCTTGTTGATCTTCTCAAAGAACCAACTTTTGGTGATATTTATCCTTTCTATTGTTTTTTTGTTCTCTATGTCATTTATTTCTGCTTTAATCCTTGTTATTTCTTTTCTTGTACTTGGTTTAGGATTGGTTTGCTGTTCATTTTCTAGCTTCTTCAGTTGATCCATTAGTTCTTTGATTTTGGCTCTTTCTTCCTTTTTAATATATGCGTTTAGTGCTATAAATTTCCCCCTTAGCACTGCTTTTGCTGCATCCCATAGGTTTTGGTATGTTGTGTTCTCATTTTCATTCGTCTCTATATATTTAGCAATTTCTCTTGCTATTTCTTCTTTAACCCACTGATTGTTTAGGAGTGTGTTGTTTAACCTCCAGGTATTTGTGAATTTTCTAAGTCTCTGATGGTTATTGACTTCTAATTGTATTCCATTGTGGTCAGAGAATGTGCTTTGAATAATTTCAATCTTTTTAAATTTATTGAGGCTTGTTTTATGTCCCAGCATATGATCTATTCTGTAGAAAGTTCCGTGAGCACTAGAAAAGTATGTGTATCCTGGTGATTTGGGATGTAATGTCCTGTATATGTCTGTTAAATCTAATTCATTTATCAGATTGTTTAGGTTTTCAGTTTCCTTATTGGTCTTCTGTCTGGTTGATCTATCTATAGGAGAGAGTGATGTGTTGAAGTCTCCCACAATTATTGTGGAAACATCAATTGCTTCCTTTAGTTTTGCCAATGTTTCTCTCATGTATTTTGTGGCACCTTGATTGGGTGCATAGACATTTACGATTGTTATTTCTTCTTGCTGAATTGCCCCTTTTATTAGTATGTAGTGGCCTTCTTTGTCTCTCAAAACATCCCTGCATTTGAAGTCTATTTTATCTGAGATTAATATTGCTACACCTGCTTTCTTTTGGCTGTAGCTTGCATGAAATATTTTTTTCCATCCTTTCACGTTCAGTTTCTTTGTGTCCCTGTGTCTAAGATGAGTCTCTTGTATGCAACATATTGATGGTTCATTTTTTTTGATCCATTCTGCGAATCACCAGTCTGCCATCTTGCCCCGCCTCAACATATAACATTTTAAAAAATAACTAAAACCATGACTAATAGTGTTATACTGTTGTCTAATATGAGATCAGCGTCAGGATATAACATGGACCATGAGATCTTTGTCAGGTCTCTAGGAATTGTATACTGTCTCAATATTCATATGAATAACATTTCACCCACATAAATCTAACAAATAGAAGGCTAGAAAATCCCTTTCAATTTTTATAATAGTTCCTATTCAAGTCATAACATATAAAGTGAACCTAACTATTTCTAGCACCTCTCTTTTTACAAGGTGAAAGAATAAATCCTTTGCAACAGTTTGAAATAAAAAGATATCCTTGAGAGTTTGATTTTGGGATGGCAAAAAGTCAAATGTTGTCAGGTTTGAACATTATGTTAAACAGTAAATGGTTCACCTTGAAACAGTATTTGGTTCCCTATTTAACCTAAGTGATAATAAAAGAGCAAAATAGGAGTTAATATGATTGTATGAAAAAGACATAGTAACTTTAAAAGTGAGAAGGCTTATCTTCCAAAACAATAGAGGATGATAATGTCAATCAAAACCTCAATGAGGTTATTATTCTGATATGACATGGAACCTCTGTCATTTAGGCAGAATTCTCAGATGGTTAAGAAAAACTTTTTATCACCTCCTATTAAGAGCAGACCAATAATCTGAGAAAATTTCATTATTTTAACAGATAGAAAACCAAATTCCAGGTTTGGAATATATATCTGTATATGAATATACAATTTGATATGAAACTGTATATGCATATATAGTTTGATATGAAAGCTCTTAAAAATATAAATAAGCTTATCAAACTCTGGTCAGCATCAACCATGACAAAATTCATTTCCACAAACCCTTCACAACGTTCCATATTCATCTAGGCTTTGTTCTATACATTCTTGCTTTTCATTCTATGAAAACCAGTCATTTTACTTTAGGGCAAAACTACAATCCTTTCCTTAACAAAGCACATTCTATATACTTTACATACTTGCATATCTTAAGTTAACAAAAAGATCTTTGAAACTGTCTTCAAACATCCTATGAAAACTAATTACTCTTAAAAGTTTTTCAAAATAATAACTTAATTTCATCAAACACAAACTTACAGTTTCCATCATCTTAAAGATGCCTAGGGGTTACCAGTGTTTTCCTCCAAAGTTGCATAAGATTGACTAGGAATGTCAATTATAACCAAAACCTTTGGTCATCCAGCAATTTCTTAACATAAGAAAAGTTTTATTTTCCTCCATTGGAGATTAAAATTTTTTTTGTTTTCATAATATCCTAAAATTATGAACAACTTCAAAAGCATACTATCAAGCTCTGGAAAATATGCTACAATTTTTAAATTTGTCCCAAGCATAATCCAGGAAAAATTTTCCATAGCTCTCAAGGACATTTTCCTTTACCTACTAGACTTTCTGAAATTTGGCATAGATTTTATTCAACTACTCCCATTCCAAGGCTATAAATGTTTTAACAATGTTTTTGCCTACTGTGGCTACTGCTGCAATGGTATTATTAGGAAAAAGAAATTTAATTGGGGAAGCCCCTCAGAACAAACATGGCCTATTCTGTAACATTTCCACTATGCCTATCATTCCTAATCTCCAGGTCCAGTAGGCAGAATTTTAAACCATACTCAGACCTCCCCCATCTTTTCATACCCAACCCTTCCCCCATGCTGCCCTAACTGGCTCATCCATATTTGGCCAAGGTTTAAGAGGCTGTGGGAGTAAGAATAGGTGAGACAGAAAAAATGAGGCCTGGTTTGTTGAAATTGGTTTTAAAGGTTCCAAATGAGGGTGGTGGGATTTAAGACAGATAAGATGGCCCTAGTATTGATCAGTGTTCATGTACCCTTATTTTATTTCCAATTATCAGATCCATTTCACCTAAAGATGTAACCTGGACTATTGGAAAAGTCTTTGCCATTTCCTGAGTTAGTCCTAGCAGTTAAACACAGCCAGCGTTTTTCCATTCTTTTAAAATATTTCCAGTACAGTTGTCTGGTGGTAATGCTTCCTTCAGGAAGTTCCAGGCAGTTTCCTTCCAATGTCCAGGTTGTTTACCATAATTTTAAGGACTAACACCCTGAACTCTGGGGCCTAGAGGGTTTATGGGGGCTTATTTAGCTCAGGAGGATTTCTCTTTCTCGTTTTTTTTTCCCCAAATAGTTTTGTCTATCCAGATTTTGGCATGACCATCACCAGCAGTCCTGTAAATTAACTGGTAAAAGTCTGAGCATCCAGGCTCATAAATCTGAGCTAGGCCAAGGCAGGACACAGAGGGGGAAGACAGGAGGAGTTCAAAGAGCACAGGAGCTTAGATTTCCTAATTTCTGGGACTCTAGGAGTACTGATATACATATATTTAACCAATTTGAATAGAGCTCATCTAAGAATTTTTATTTGTTAATTTGTCATTACTATCCAGAAGTAGGAAAATACACAGACAGACACAAATATAAATCAGACACAAAATCACAGAAACACAGAAACATGAAACTCACTAGCTTGAACCATAATGTTACACCTTTTCTGCAAATTCTTATTCTGATACAAAGACATGAGCAATTGGATATATGGGATTTTGTCTCATTTCTCTTCCCTTTTATAACATAAATCTAATTGTAGGATAGTATTGTAATTTAAAATTCATTTTCAGGCCAGTATTTACCAGATTTTAATTTATATTAGAGCCAGGCTGTGTTTCAAAATAGTATTATCCTTTTCTTTTTCATTGAACTAAACATAGACTGATTATCTAGAATGCATTTTAAAGGATGTACTATGAACATTTCTTTTGATTATCTAAAACTAACAATTAATTTTACAATATTAAATATTATTACAAACACAGTATTAGTACTTTACAGAGTTCTAAATAATCCAATACCAGGAATGGAGTGGTCAAAGAAATGATGATTGTTCTGGGAGGGGATCTCAGGCCCAGACCCCGGTCTAGGGGACTTGAGCCCTTTCTCTCTCCCTGACCAACTTCTGCGTTGATGACCTACTCACCCAGTCCAGCAGTCAGGTCCAGATACCATTTCTCCCTCCGAAGTCTCGCTATGTGCCCAAGGCTCTGGGGCACCAGGAGGGTGAAGGGAACCTGACGGTTGAGTCTCCAGACAAAAGAGGTCTGGGTGGCCACACAGACTTCGTTCAGATACTCACTGGCCATTGGAGTCCCAGTGTCTTTGGACAGTGGCTTCCTAGGGATGCTCTGGTGCCACCAGAGTCACCAGAATTATTTGTCCCAAACTGCAGGTTCACTGCCTGATGAACACTGAAATCAGTATGGTGACACCGGTGCTTCCGAGAGACAAAGGGCTTTATTTCATGGCTGCCAAGAAAGGAGACAGGAGCAAAACAATAAAATAAAAAAATCTCAAATCTGTCTCCCTGAGTCAAAAGAAATTAGTTTTTATGGATTCAAACAAGGGGAGTTGGAGTTGCTACCATTACAATAACAAGTACAAACACCATAGTCAGCAGTTACACCATTGTGTGAATATATATAATTTATTTATTTGTTCTACTCCTGATGGACATTTGACTAGTCTCTAGTTTGGGACTTTTATAGATGATGCTGTGATGGATGTATTTATATGTCTTTGGTAAACACATGTACACATTTCAGTTGGGTAAATGAGTATATAGCAGCAGTGAACTGCTAGCTTATAAATACTAAATTTTAAAAACAAAATTAATTTCTGTGCATTAATTTTAGTACCATGCCTTTAAAGCTCAAACCAAATTTAAAATTCTCTGAGTTATTGAATATTATAGTGGTTCTGTTGAATTTAAATTTTGTGACTGTAACTGTAAGATATAAATATATATTTGATATACTGAAAATATTAAAAGGTACAAACAGCCAAGAGAAATGGGAGAGAGGCAGAAACTGAACAAATAGTCCTTTATCTCAAGTATTATAGCCTTCTCTACTGATGGCCGGGGAGATTTGGGTACTATATAGGTGACCCAAGCCCCATTTACATCTATGGCCCAGTATAATTAGTAGTAACATTTCACTTGAAAGTTACCCAGAATAAGAGAAACATTTGAGCATCCAACTTACTTCCAAAATAACAAAAGGCAAGCAGTGAATACTTAGCTGATTTGGTCAGCAGGAGACACTTTGGGGTTGAAGACTAACACATTTTTGGCAATTGTTATGCCAATTGTGCAATCCATCTAGTCTGCTGCTTCATTTTATGGATGGTTTGTAAACTCTCATTGAGACCCACAGTGTTCAGCAAGGGAGAAAGCAATGAAACAGTGCCCACACATGGTGAACAGATGTGGGAGTTGAGAGGAGGAGAGGAAGTGAGAAAGAGTTAGATTTGGAGCATAAAATTATTAATTTGCAGTGAAAAAGATGAGTCATGAGGATACAGAAAGCAGATATATGAAAGCAAACAAATAGTAAACAGAATCAACTTTTGCTTCAATTTGGGATTTTGATTGTCTGTAGGAGAGTAAATATGAGAAAAATTAATTTAGAATTATTTTCCTTATCAGAGTTTAAGCCCATGCAACAGTATAGTTTACAAAATAAAAAGTAGTTTGTGGGGCTCAAAAAGTTAAAATGACAAGATTAAGTGTTCAGTATCTTGATCTCACACAAGCGTGGTTTACAGTTCCATAATATTTTATTTGGGTCCAATGTCACTTAAATCATCCTTAAAAATATTTAGAGCTTCCCACACAATAGTTTCCAGTTTCTGAAGATAATACTGCATACTGAGAGAGTATCTGAAAAGTTAAATGTTGATATTAAAAGCCCTAAACTAATGAAAGAAAAATAAATATTATATTCCATGTTGTGTTAACTGCCAAAAGTCAAAGTGGTTCAAAGTGCTTTACATAAAGTAACTCAATGTTGTAGGTACTATTATAACTCTTATTTTACAAAAAAAAAATAAGCTGAGGAAAAAGAAATTTCATTAACTGCACAGAGTTTGTAACTGGAAGATTATAAACTTTGATTCATACGTATCTGGCTGGGCCCCATAGCCTGGATGCTCAGCCTCTGTGCTGTAACCCCGTGAACCAAGCTGTGGCACGTGAGGATTCAGGTAGTTCCCAAGGCCACCAAGTGCTTAAAGACAACTTAAAGCAGGGATGTAATGGAAAGGATGTGTGCTTCAGAGTCAGACAAACCTTGATCTGAATCTAGTTCTCCACTTACTAATTACCTGACCTTGAGCACTTTACTAACCTCTGGGAACCTGTTTCCTCATCTATTAATAGGGACTACTTATAAGGTTTCCATGAGGAATTAATTACATAAGCTGGGGCTACTGCAGTGCACGTTTTTATGCTCCTTAAAGGTTAATGCTCTTTCCCCTTCACCATCTCTAGGCCAGGAGAGAGCCTTGAGGCATCACTGGAGTAAGCTCGTGATTTCAGGCTGGGGAAAGCTATGCACCCAGACCAGGGGTTTGTCCACACTCCTAAAAGTTCTCTAGGAACAGAGGTGGTCCCGACTGCCTTCACCTGACAGCCCAGCCTTCCTTAAGGTTAATCAACTTTTCTCATTAAGTTTAAGCCTGTTTTCTCTTATCCATTTTTACCTAACAGAAAAAATAGGCAATAGTTCTCTGATAGAGCTTTTTCTCCTTAAGCTTTACCAATTTGAGCTATGGAACCTATTTTCATTCAACAAATAGATATAGTTTTGTTTTTTCTTATGTTTTTACCTAGTTAAACTTTATATAACCTACATTTGTATTTGGTCCTTTGAATCCATATATGACAATCTGTTACAGATTCTTCTAGGCCTAGCTCAAGTATCATTTCAAATTTGTAGTTTTCTGTGGTCTCCCCCAGGCAGATCTTGTGTGTTTCCCCATGGGCAGTTGGTGCGTTGTAGAATGTGTTTCACTATAGCTTCCCCCACAGAATATTAATGGCTCAGAGAATATAGATGTTATTTCTCTCTCATGTCACAGTCCAGGAAGGGTGTCCCAGGACTTTTCCTGAAGCCAGGCAGGAACTCAGGCTGACATAGGATCTGCCATATTCAGCCCCCTGTTTTCCAAGGTTGCACTCTTTATTGCCCTTTAAGTCACCAGGAGAGGTAATGGACAAGGAGAGTGTGGGCAATTTTATATGAGACTGACTGGAAATGGCACTCTTCACTTCTGTCCACATTCCACAGGTGAGATCTTAGTCAAATGTGCACCACTACCTGCAAGGGAGGCTGGGAAACATAGTCCATGCTGGGTAGCTATGTTCTAGCTACAACTCTATTACTAAGGAAGCAGGGCAGATTTGGAGGAACAACCAGCAGTGTCTGTCACATTATGTGAACTATGAATTGATTACTATACTATCCCTGAATTCAGTTTGCATTTAAAAACAAATTATTCAAAGTCCTTTAAAAATAGACACGTCATTACTTGTGTCCCTGCCCCAATCCCCCATCAGTCAGCAGTCTTTTTAAAACATAAGTTAGAGTCTCGCTTTTCTGTGTAAAATCTTACAATGACTTCCCATTTCATTCAACACAAAAGCAAATGTCCTTCTTGTGTCTTACAATAACCAGTATGGTCTGGCCCTCTACCAACTATAAGCTTGGCTTTTGTGATGCTTCTCCTCATTCATTTTGCCCCAGGGACATGGATCTATCAAGAATTCTCCCTGCTCCAGGCCTTTTGACTTGCTGTTTTCCTTTTAGGAATGGTCTTTCCCATGACAGCCACACAACTCATTTTTTAACTCACTTTGAGCCTCTGTTTAAAAGCCATTTTATTAGAGAGAACTTCCCCAACTATCTATGTAAAACAGGAAAGTTCTCCCATGTCTTTGTAGCACTATTTTTTTTAATATTCATTTTATTGAGATATATTCACATACCACACAGTCATACAAAACATACATTCGATTGTTCACAGTACCATTACATAGTTGTACATTCATCACCAAAATCAATCCCTGACACCTTCATTACCACACACACAAAAATAACAAGAATAATAATTAAAGTGAAAAAGAGCAATTATAGTAAAAAAGAACACTGGGTGCCTTTGTCTGTTTGTTTGTTTGTTTCCTTCCCCCATTTTTCTAAACATCCATCCATAAACTAGACAAAGGGGAGTGTGGTCCTTATGACGTTCCAAATCCCATTGTCACCCCTCATAAGCTACATTTTTATACAATTGTCTTGAAGATTCATGGGTTCTGGGTTGTAGTTTGATAGTTTCAGGTATCTACCACCAGCTACCCCAATTCATTAGAACCTAAAAAGGGTTGTCTATATTGTGAGTAAGAGTGCCCCCCAGAGTGAACTCTCAGCTCCTTTTGGAATCTCTCTGTCACTGAAGCTTATTTCATTTCCTTTCATTTCCCCCTTTTGGTCAAGAAGATGTTCTCCATCCCATGATGCCGGGTCTACATTCCTCCCTAGGAGTCATATTCCATGTTTTTGCAGCACTATTGTAACCTTTATTCTGCTTTATTCTTCTCCATGGCACTTATCACTGCCTAGAAAATCACTTATGTATTTATTTGTGTATTGTCTGTCCTGTCCTGTTGTAACAGCCCAAGGGGGCTTTTGCAACCGAGAGGCCAAAGAAGATGCCAGACATGGTCTGAGACATGAGCTTTTATTCAGGGCTTACTTACAGGGAAATGGAGCATGAAGTCAGTGAAGCTGCTCTGAATGGTGGCTGGTTCAGAGCTCATTATGAAGGTACTCCACATTTTGGGTGGGACTCGTCAAGCCGGTTATAGGGGCTTGAGATAAAGATATCCCAATGGGTATGAGAGCATAAGCGTGGGAACTGGGGATCTTGTGACATAGGCAAGGATCGATTGTATTCAACAGGAAAGAGGGGAGGATTATAGGTTACCTTGTAGAGGTAAGCTATAGATCACATTTAGCACGAGGCCTGGTTTTACAAGGGTAGGTTAAACCCTAACTGACCTAGGTCATGCAAGTTGCTGTGTGCACAGTCTTCAAGGCCCTTAGGAAGGCCCTGGGCCTGAGCTCTCACAATCCACTATCACACAACAATTTGCATTGACCACAGGACAGATGCTGCATCCATAATCCACAACAACAATATGGTAAACATCAGAGTATAAGTAAATCAGTACATACAGACAGTAATCCTATTAATAAGTGGAGCCATGGCCAAGTTAAAGAACTAACCATTTGGACAAAGAATCATCAGATAAATGTTCAATATTTTGTATATAATTTTGCATGTGATTAAAAGCTTCAGTTACATTTTGTGAGTTATCAGGTATATATACACAACATTGAATATTAATTAAAGCACAGGTACTGCCTTTGGCAGCAGTTAAAATATCCAGAGCCATTCTATTTTGTAAGACTACTTTCCTAAATTGTGTAGTCTCATCATTAAGCAGTGATACAAGTGATGTAACTAGTTTTGACTCATTGAGTGCTTGTGTGATGTGGTTAGCTAAAGCAGCTACATGCTTTTCAGTTACTATGGTGGCACAAACTGGGGCTAAAATAGTTAACAGATAAAACCACCAGGCAGTGCACTTTATTTTATACCTAGTTTTTACCATTTCTGAACTTCTACCACAGAAATAAATTTTCTTTTAATAAAAATATCTTTTATACTTTTTTTATTGAGATTCTTCACATAACATACAATTATCCAAAGATCCAAAGTGTACAACCAATTGCCCTTGCTACCATTATACAGCTGTGCAACCATCATCACAATTATTCTTTTATAAATTTTTAGAACATTTTCATTACTCCAGAAAAGAAATAAAGGCATAAAAAGGAAACTCAAATCCTCCCATACCCCTAAGCACCGCCCCTTCATTATTGATTCATAGTTTTGGTATAGTACATTTGTTACTGTTGATGAAAGAATGTTAAAATACTAACTGTAGTATATAGTTTGCAATAGGTATATTTTTTCCCTTTATGCCCCTTATTCTAGTTTGCTAATGCTGCCAGGATGCAAAATACCAGAAATGGATTGACTTTTATAAAAGGGGGTTTATTTGGTTACAGAGTTACAGTCTTAAGGGCATAAAATGTCCATCAGCAATTGGGTACCTTCACTGGAGGATGGCCAGCGGTGTCCAGAAAATCTCTGGTAGTTGGGAAGTCACGTGGCTGGCGTCCGCTCCAAAGTTCTGGTTTCAAAATGACTTTCTCCCAGGACATTCCTCTCTAGGCTACATTTCCTCAGAAATATCACTCTTGGTTGCTCTTGGGGTATTTGTCCTCTCTTAACTTCTCTGGAGCAAGAGTCTACTTTCAATGGCTGTCTTCAAACTGTCTCTCATCTGCAGCTACTCTCTCAGCTTCTGTGCATTCTTCAAAGTGTCCCTCTTGGCTGTAGCAAGCCCACTCTTTCTGTCTGAGCTTATATGGTGCTCCAGTAAACTAATCAAGGACCATGCTGAATGGGCAGGGCCACACCTCCATGAAAATTACTCAATCAGAGTTACCACCCACAGTTGGGTGGGGCACATTTCCATGGAAACAACCTAATCCAAACATTCCAACTTAATCCCCACTAATATGTCTGCCCCCACAAGATTGCATCAAAGAACATGGCTTTTTCTGGGGGACATAATATATACAAACTGGTACACCCCTCTATTATTAACTTCTAGTTGTAATGTCATACATTTGTTCTAGTTTATGAGAGAGATTTCTAATATTTGTACAGTTAATCATGGACATTGTCCACCACAAGATTCACTGTTCTATACATTTCCGTCTTTTAACCTCCAACTTTCCTTCTGGTGACATATGTGACTCTAAGCTTACCCTTTCCACCACCTTCACACACCATTCAGCACTGTTAGTCATTCTCACAACATGCCACCATCATCTCTGTCCATTTCCAAATGTTTAGGTTCACCTTAGTTGAACATTCTGCACTTAATAAGCAACTGCTCCCTATTTTTTAGCCTTGTTCTATATGCTGGTAAGTTATATTTTATGTTTATGAGTTTACATATTATAATTAGTTCATGTCAGTGAGACCCTCCAATACTTGTCCTTATGTGTCTGTTTTATTTCACTCAATATAGTGCTCTCAAGGTTTCTTCATCCACTCATTTTTTTAAAGACTGTTTTGTTCACATACTATACATTCTGTCCTAAGTAAACAATCAGTGGTTCCCTGTATAGTCACATATTTATGTATTCACCATCGTCTATATCTATATAAGGACATCTCCATTTCTTCCACAAAGAACGAGGAAGAGTCAAAGGTAGAGAGACAAAAGAAACAGAAAAAAGGAAGAGAGAAAAAACAAAACAAAACAAAACATGACAGGAAGCAATAAAAGGAAAGATAGCATTAAACTAAAGTAGAATAAAGAGTCAGACAACATTACCAATGCCAGGAGTCCCATATCCTTCACCTATGTCCCTCCCCATATACATTTAGCTATGGTATATTGCATTTGTTATACTAAAGGAAGCATAATGCAATGTTTCTGTTAATTCTAGCCTCTAGTTTGCATTGATTGTATTTCCCCCCAATCCCACCCTATTGTTAACACCTTGCAATGTTGGCATTCATTTGTTCTACCTCATGAAAAAAAATTTGTACCTTTTATTACAATCATTGAGCACCCTAGGTTTCACTGAGTTATAGAGTCCCAGTCTTCATCTTTCCTCTTTCCTTCTGATGTCCTACATGCACCTAACCTTCCTCTTTCAACCATACTCACAGTCATCTCTGTTCAGTGTACTTACATTGCTGTGATACTATCTCCCAAAATTGTTTTTCAGACCTCTCACTCCTGTCTTTTCCTTTCTGTCTGTAGTGCTCTCTTTAGCATTTCCTGTAAAGCAGGTATCTTGTTCACAAACTCTGCCATTGTCTGTTTGTCAGAGAATATTTTAAGCTCTCCCTCATATTTGAAGGACAGTTTTGCCAGATATAGGATTCTTGGTTGGTGGTTTCTCTTTCAGTATCTTAAATATTTCACCCCACTTCCTTCTTGCCTCCACGATTTCTATTGAGAAATCCACACATAGTCTTATCAAGCTTCCTTTGTATGTGATGGATTGTTTTTCTCTTGCTGCTTTCAGGATTCTCTCTGTATCTTTGATGTTTGATAATCTGATTATTAAGTATCTTGGCATAGGCCTATTCAGTTCTATTCTATTTGGGGTATGCTGTACGTTCTAGTTTGCTAATGCTGCTGGAATGCAAAACACCAGAAATGGATTGGCTTTTATAAAGGGGGTTTATTTGGTTACAAAGTTACAGTCTTCAGGCCACAAACTGTCCAAGGTAAGTCATCAACAATCAGGTATCTTCACTGGAGGATGGCCAATGGCATCTGGAAAACCTCTGTTAACTGGGAAGGCATGTGGCTGGCATCTGCTCCAAGTTCTGGTTTCAAAATGGCTTTCTCCCAGGACGTTCCTCTCTAGGCTGCAGTTCCTCAAAAATATCACTCTTAGTTGCTCTTGGGGTGTTTGTCCTCTCTTAGCTTCTCCGGAGCAAGAGTCTGCTTTCAATGGCCGTCTTCAAACTGTCTGTCATCTGCAGCTCCTGTGCTTTCTTCAAAGTGTCCCTCTTAGCTGTAGCTCCTCTTCAAAACATCACTCACAGCTGCACTGAGTTCCCTCTGCCCATCAGCTCATTTATATGGCTCCAATGATCAAGGCCCACCATGAATGGGTGGGGCCATGCCTCCATGGAAATATCTCATCAGAGTTATCAACTACAGTTGGGTGGGGTGCATTTCCATGCAAATCTAATCAGCACCAACATGTCTGCCTCACAAGACTGCATCAAAGAATATGCCTTTTCTGGGAGACATAATACATTCGAACCAGCACACTGTGCTTCTTGGATCCAGAATTTTATGTCTTTCATTAGAGATGGAAAATTTTCATTGATTATTTCCTCTATTATTGCTTCTACCATTTTTCCCTCTTCTTCTCCTTCTGAAACACCCATGACACATACATTCCTGCATTTCATGTTGTCATTCAATACCTGGAGGTGTTGCTCATATTTTTCCATTTCTTTTCTCTATCTGTTCTTTTGTGTGTAGGCTTTCAGGAGCCTTGTTCTCCAGTTCCTGAGTGTTTTCTTCTGCCTCTTGAGACCTGATGTTGTATGTCTCCATTGTGTTTTTCATCTCTTGTCTTGTGCCTTTCATTTCCATAGATTTTGCCAGTTGTTTTTTCAAAGTTTTGATTTCTACCTTATGTTTGTCCAGTGTTTTCTTTATATCCTTCACCTCTTTTGCCAGTTGTTTTTTCAAAGTTTTGATTTCTACCTTATGTTTGCCCAGTGTTTTCTTTATATCCTTCATCTCTTTTGCCATATCTTCTCTAAACATTTTGAGTTGATTTAGCATTAGTTGTTTAAATTCCTGTATCTCAGTTGAAGTGTAAGTTTGTTCTTTGACTGGGCCATAACTTTGTTTTTCTTAGTGTAGGTTGTAGTTTTCTGTTGTCTAGGCATCTGGTTTTTTTGCTTACCCCAATCAGGTTTCCCCAGACTAGAGCAGGTTCAGGTCTTGGAAGGAGGCAATAGTATCCAGTTTCTCTGAGGGTGTCTTAGAAGATTGATACACCATTTGAGGTCTCAAGTCACTGTGCCATTCCTCCCAGCAGGTGGTGCCTGTCAGCCTGTGGCTCCAGACTGGTTTAAGGAGGTATGGCCCATAGCTATTTTCCCCCAGGGTTTGGGGTCTAGTTCTGAATGGAAGGTGGGTAGTAGAGGTGGGCCCCACCTCTTTTCTCTTAGGGAAGATACTATACCCTCTCAGGAGATATATTGCATTTGAATAGTCTCTCTGACTCTGCTATCTCCACACTTGTCAGGGTCAGAGCACTGGGAACTGAGAATGACTGAGGCTGTCTCCACTGAGCCTAAAAAGGGACAGAAAGCCCCCCTTCAGGGCCAGTCTGTGGCCTCCCTCAGTTTGACCCATTGGCCAGAGATAGCACCTGGTCCTCTGGGCTCCCCTTCCCTCCCAGAGAGGTCCTCCAGCTCTCCAAGGTCAGTCATCACCAAAAGCCTCTGCCTGCTTGTTGGGGATTTGTAGCTTGTATTAAGCCATTGACATTTGTTAATTAAAACCTCAGTTGGAGCTGTGCTGAGCTATATTTGCTTGCTCAGAGAGTGCTGCTCTCTATCACAGCGAGGCTTTGCAGTTCAGGCTGCCAGGTGGGGGATGGAGCACTTGGCTTGGATTCACAGTTTTTACTTACAGATTTTGTGCTGCAATCTTGGGCATTCCTCCCAATTCTGGTAGGTGTATGATGAGTGGACAGTCATGTTTGTCCCCCTGCAGTTATTCCAGATTATTTATTAATTGTTCCTGGTTGTTTATTAGTTGTTCCAGGGGAACTAACTAGCTTCCTCTCCTCTCTATGCTGCCACCTCCTTCTGCCTTCCCCCTTTTATACTTTTTATACTTAAGTTACCAAAATAATTTTGGAAACTGTTTTCAAGCAAACATTCTACAACATACAATTACCATTAAAATTAAAGTTGTTAGAATAATGCTAAATGTTCAAAACACTTTAGTTAATGCATTATTGAAACAGCAATATACATTTTTTGACAAGAATTAATGGCACATATAGACATTAAACTGGATGGCTGAGTGGTTTAACAATATATAAGCCAAGTTTTTATTAGTAGATAGAAGATGCCAGGTGAGGGGGTTTTAAATACCATATTTTCTCCCTCTGCATTGGTAGGGAGTCTTTCAGGGCCAGATCTGTAGTCAGTTTGGGGCATAATGAGTGTTTACGAAGTTATGCATACAGTTCCCTGGGGGATGCGGGTCTTGGATTGGTAATACAAATAACTATTGGCATTTTATGTAATTCTCATACCCTATGGGCTTAGGATTTTCAAACAGCATGACTGCATGGACCAGAACCAGAGCCAATTGACGTTATTTTCCCCAATATCTAGTGCTTGTGGCAAAGGCAAGAGTAAACTGTTATCATTACCTTGCTGCAGTTGTAAGGTTGCTGGCCCCTTTATCTGAATTCACAAAGCTTTCATGGGTCCAGCAGTTGCCATCATGACAGGAGTGGAGATAGCCACCCTAAGCCTGGGGTTGATACTGATTAGTGTTGAATACAGTTGTTGAGTCCATTGCTATAGGGAATTTTTATCATCTTTTAAGTGTTCTTTTAAAATGCCATTCATTCTCTCAATCAATCCTGCTGCAGTGGCATTTTAGGGCAGGTAGAATGTCCAGAGGACATCACATTTGGCAGCCCAGGCTTGGGTTAGCCGCCTGGTAAAGGGAGTCCCTCAGTCACTGTATATGCATGGGGACCCCAAAGAAGACACTTAATTTTTCTAGGCTACTTATTATAGGCTGTTGGTTGGCCTTCCCACTAGGAAGGACAGCAGCAGTCCTGAAGCCATATCTACAGCAGTGAAGGCCTATTTTGCCCTTTCGGACAGAGTAGGGGGTCCAATATAGTCTACTTGCCACCAGGTGACAGGGATCTGTTCTCAGCTGATGTGCCCAAGTTGGTGAGGAAGTATTCTGGGCCATCACAGTGAGCAGGAGGGGAAAGTGACAACTATTCCTTTTAACTGGTGTTGGGGAATGGGTAATTGAAACTGCTGTGCCAGACTCCACCAGGTCTGATTTCCTCAGTGCCCTATTTTTCAATGCAGCCACTCAGCACCTTCAAGCTTTGTTGGTGCTAAGCTGTGGATCTTTGCCAGGCATCCGTTTCTATGTTACCTGGTAATGAATTGGTGTTATGGGCAGAAACATAGAAAAATGGTTACCTTGCTTTTGTGGCAGGCAGTCCAGATGTCTTCCCACATTTCTTTTCCCCACAGGGACAGCTTGCTACTGTCCTCTGTTCTTGCTTCCAGGTAGCACAGCTGAAGGAATAGCTTTAGTTTTACCCAACCAGACAATACCCAAGAACATGACAGAATGTCCAGGCTCTTGTAATTTGCTTTGATTTATTGCCCATCCTCCACTTTCAAGGTGGGTCATCAATGTACTAGCAGTGATTTCTAGTTCTGGAAGAGAATTACTGGTTAGCATGACATCATCGATAGAGTGAAACATAGTGACATTTTTGGGGGTTGTCCATTTCTTCAAATCAATCCATGGCAGATGGTGGGACTATAAAAGTATCCTTGTGGAAGCAAAGCAAATGTCCATTGTTATTTTTCCCACATGAAAGTGGACACAGGCTGGCTGGAGTGATCTAAAGAAATACTAAATAAAGCTTTAGCAAGGTTTAACACAAAGTAAAATTAGCTTAACTGAGTACTTATATCCTGCAACAAGGTAGCTATTTTCGGCACAGTTGCCAACAAAGGAGGAGTTATTATATTAAGTTCTCTATAATTAATAGCCATTTGCCAGGTACCATCAGGCTTTTTCACTGGCCAGAGAGAACTATTAAGTGGACGGTGAGTGGACTGTAAGAGATTATAATGCCAACTCTCTCAAATCTTCGATGGTGGCAGTTATAGCTTGATGGCCTCCTGGTGGTTTATACTGATATATTGCCATAGTTCATCTGGGGGAAGGTACCTTTTGACCAGGAGCTGCTGCTAGGGCAGTAGCAGCTGCCACACCATCTTCCCTCCTTGGGGGATCAGGGTGTTGAATTTGCTCTGTCTTAACCTTTTGTTGGATCAGAGGATGAACATGCTTACTTTCCTCAGTTTTAATTTCCCAGTCAGACTGGGGTACATCATCTTTTGATGAGGAATCAACAAGGTCCCACACTTTAGGGTCCCAGTGAGGGGAAGCTAGGATATGCCTAACTTGCCCTTTGGGCAGCTTATGCTCTCTTACTCTAGTGTACTGGCATACCAGTATTTCTAAACTTTTACCCAGAGCATCTTTTAATTCTGCCTGGGCCAATCACATATCCTTTCCTAACTTCAATTCTTCTCCTAAGCAGCAGACTGCCACATTTGCCATTAAGGTCTTTTCTGTAGCTTCACACACAGCCTCCAAGAGTAGCCAGGGTACTGCTGCAGCAGCCTGGCAGCTTTCCTTTATCTCATGAAATCCTAACAGTCCTGAGGCCTGTTGCAGGAGGGCTATTTGTCAAGCCAGAGAGTTATAAACATTTCCATACTCCCTCAGCAGATTCCATTCATCTAGGAGGGTAGCCACCCCTCCCCACATAGACATCCATTCATTTAGGAGGGTAGGCAGCCCTCCCCACATAGATGTCACAGGCCACCCTGGTTTCCCATCCAGGGACTTCCCCTATCCCTTCCCCAAGTTCATGTAGTCAGTGTCTGGGATTTCTTTTGTCTCTGGGCTGGTGGCTCACCAAATTTCAGGGTCCAAAATTGAAACCAAGAAACCAAAGAAGATGCCAGACACAGTCTGAGACATGAGCTTTTATTCAGAGCTAGCTTACAGTGAAATGGATCGGCAAGTCATTGGAGCTGCTCTGAATGGCAGCTGGTTCAGAGCTCAGTATGAAGGTACTCCACGTTTTGGGGGGTACTGCTCAAGCCAGTTACAGGGGCTTGAGACAAAGATATCCCAATGTGTATGACAGCATAAGTGCAGAAACGGGGGGGGGGTGGGGGGGGGTCTTATGACATAGGGAAGGATCAGTTGTATTCAACAGGAAAGAAGGGAGGATTATAGGTTACCTTGTAGGTATAGTATCTCAGGGAGTTCAGGATGGAGGTAAACTATAGATTACATTTAGCACAGGAGGCCTGGTTTTACAAGGGTAGGTTAAACCTTAACTGACCTAAGTCATTCAAGCTGCTGTGTGAACAGTCTTCAAGGCCCTTAGGGAAGGCCCTAGGCCCAGGCTCCCACACCTGTAATATGTTGCATTAACTCACAAACTTTGTTTTTTTTTCACTATTGTATCCTCAGCATCTAGAAGAGCTCAATTGGAGCTCCATGTACCCAGAAAAACATGTTCTTAAATCTAATCCATTTCTCTGGGTGTGAACCCTTTGTAAATAGGACCTTTATGATGAGGTTACTTCAGTTAAGAAGGTGCAGCACACCTCAGTCAGGATGGGTCCTAATGTAATTACTGGAGCCCTTTATAAGCATAATGAAATTCAGACAGAGAGAAAGCTACAGGAAGCAAGAAGCTGAACATTAATAGAACCTGGAAGAGAAGGGAGAGACCAGAAGACGCCAAGTGCCTTGCCAGGTAACAAGCTAAGGAACAAAATCACCAGCAGCCAGTCCTAGAACGCCAGTCTTTGGGCTGAAAGCATTGCCTTGATGACACCTTGATTTGGGCTTTTTCCTGGCCTCAAACTGTGAGAGAATAAATTCCCACTTCATGGTTTTGCTTGAGCAGTCCAAAAACCTAAAACACTTTGTTTTCTGGCACAGAAAAACCTGTTTTGTGAGCCAGAGAATGAAAAATCTTAAAGACATACTAAGAGGAGTCAAAGGAAAATGGAGATGATTATGGTAGGAATATTACTCCTAGGGCTTCCAAACAAATAGCATCTCTTTTCAGATCCTTCTATCCACACTATAAATCAAACAAAAAGCTTCAGAAGGGTGAGTGTCATTTAATCTATCTTACATAGGATGTGCTCAATATATGTTTGCAGAATAAATGAATAGCATCCCATTTCTTTCTAATGCCTCCAAACTTCAGGATTAAAACATGCTTTGGATCAGAATCTCTGCTTGCATATTTCATGTCCCCCCCGTTCTGAAAGAGTTTTCTTTCTTGCATTTTTCTGTTTCTGTGGCTTCCCCTTTATTTCCCCACTTTAAGGTTTGTCTTTATCCCAAGTTCATTTTTTATCTTTGGTTCATCTTTCTGGGTTGTCTTTTTCTGTTTCAGATCATCTATAAGTTAGCCTAGGTTGCCTCTCAGTGATAGCTTTCAAATCTATAGTTACTGTCTGACCCCTCTCTTTCTATACCTCTGTACTAAGTACTAAACTACTCACTGGATATTTACACTTGGAAGTCCTGTGGTCACTTCAACTGATTCTTTTTATGTATGTATGTATGTATATATGTATGTATTTATTTATTTTCCAACTGACTCTTTACTTCCCCCTAAAACTTGTTGCCCTTTTAAATTCCCTATTGTAGACCTGTGTATCATTCTAGTCCCAGAAACCAGGCTCTAAAAATCAGGCTCCAAACCTTGGAAACCTCTTACCTTGACCTTTGTTAGCCAAGATATAAGAATTATTTTGCATCTTGGCCGGTGGGTTTAGTTTAATTTTTTCTTCTTCTTATGATATGCAGGGAAGGAGTATTCCCCATGCAAAATGTCTATAAGAAGTTGAGAGTTTATCCAAACATACCAGCTAAATCATATATTCACCAATCCTAGTGGCTTATTCTATACCCACCAAAGACTACTTCTTATACCTTTTAGGAGTGAAAGTCCTTGGAATGATCCCATGTCAATCACTGAAAATAGTATCTTCCACCCATATTCTCTTTGGAAATGTGGCAAAGACTACAGATCTCTAACCTGACCTTGGAACTCAGTCAATCTCCACACTGAAAGCAACTTCTTATCAGAGTTTTGTAGGGAAACTTGTAGCCAACTCATTAAACCACATCTCAAATTCTTAGTCATAGCCCCCTGAGTAATTCCTTCTTTTCCTTCTTACACCGATCCTTTTATCACTGCACCCTCGGACCTCTCTCTCCCCATCCACGCATTCCTTAGAGAAACCTAACTTGGCCCTGTGTATTATTCTTATTTTTAAATCATTTTTTTATTAGAGAAGTTGTATGTTTATCATGTATTATTTTTAAATTACTTTTGTGTTTAATTTGTCAGTATTTCACTTATGTTTTTCAAATAATAACAATAAGTTTGTGTTATAAAACTTTTTGTACCATCCTTGTGGTAGACTGAATTATTTATCTTAATGTAGACATGTTTTTAATCTTACTCTTACATTCCGATGGCTGGGAACCCATTATGAATAGGGCCTTTGGAAGATGATATTTTTAGCTAAGG
Source organism: Choloepus didactylus (assembly GCF_015220235.1). Classification (NCBI taxonomy): domain Eukaryota; kingdom Metazoa; phylum Chordata; class Mammalia; order Pilosa; family Megalonychidae; genus Choloepus; species Choloepus didactylus. The sequence goes on from NC_051314.1 coordinate 41,638,563, forward strand.
TGTGGCCAACTGAAACAGGGTGGATCCTACCCTGGATTACTAGAAGCCTCAAAAAGGCCTTATATAAAAGCTGGAAGTCAATGGAATGGAACCCAGAAGAGAAAGGAGAGGACCACCACCATATGAAGGGAGGCAGAGATGCAAGACAAGGAACCTCCGAATGCTATTTTAATTCTTTTCAATGTATATCTTAAATTCAAAACAAATGCAAACTTTTATTTTTCAGTGGATATGGAAAAATAATAATACTTTCACAAAGGACCTTCATTAACATGCCTTTATTTATTCTCTTCCTTCCATCTCCCATGTGTCATTTGAAAAATCATTTGGAGTTACATATACTCATTTATTATATGTAAAGCATTTACTATTTTAGGAAAAAATTTTTGTAATGTGCTACAGTACTGAAATTTATGGCCAAATTGTCAATAATTTCTTGGGCTTAATGATAATGATACACTTTTTTTTTCCATATAGTTTTTTATTATATTCTTTATCTTCTTTCTTGGGTTGATTTTAGTTTTGCTGAATTATATCTTGAGCAGTTTCTCTTTCCTGAAAATGAACATGAATGGTGTGCTGAGACTTAGTATGCCCAAAAAATCTTTATGTTTCCCAAATAATTGCAAAACAATTGACTGGATATAGAATTCTAATTATAAATCCTTTTTCTTTCAGGACATTGAGGCCATTGCTGCATAAGCTTTCTAGTATTTAGTGTAATGGCTGGGAAGTCCTATAGCAGTTTGATTCTCAGTTATTTGCTTGGTTTGTTTCTTTCCTTGTGAAAACTTAAAATTTTCTCTTTATTCTTGGAATTCAAAAATTTCATCAGAATGTATTTGCACATGCGTGTGTTTCCTTATTCCTGCTTACTGCATCAAAGACTTCTCCATTTAAATACTCAGCTCTTTCTTCAGTTCAGGACATTTTTCTTCTATTAATTATATTTCTTCTCTATCTGTAGTATTCTTTCCTTCTTTCTTTCCATTCTTTTAGATGCTTTATGATCTTCTGGCACCATCCTCAATGGCTCTTATGTTATCTATCTTTAATATTTTCTATTGCTTTGTCTTCTTTATGTTCTGGAATATTTCCTTATCACCCACAATTTAGCCTTTGGCTCTATCAGTTTTGTTATTTCACTCACGCGCGCGCGCACACATGCACACACACACACACACACACACACACACACATGCATTTGTTTGCATGTTTTTGCAATCATATTTCTATTTCCTAAGAACTCTTTTTAATTTTATGATTGTACCTTTTTTCTAGCAGATAGTACTTGAATACTTCAACAGCCTCTTCAGTCTTTCTGAGGATGAAATAAAATGTTTAAATTTCCTCTGGTGAGCTGTTCTGTTGGTTTATCTTAGTACTTCTCTTTTATGCTGTTGGCTTTCCTTAATGGCTTGGAGATTCTTTCCTTACAGATTTGCAAATGAAGGACTGGGGTGATAAGCATAAATTGCTAGTATGAGTTTTCTCAGAAGTGGTATGCATCTGATTCTTCACCAGTCTCTTCCTCCAAATAATGGGAAATTGGCTTAGACTCCATATTTGAAAGGCAAGGTTATGCTAATGATCCATGGATAGAAAGCTGATAAGCAAGGCAAGAACTCTTCCAAATACTAAAGAGATAGATCACTTGAAGGCATTTCACTGCTGTACTGAGCCATTTATTCCCTCCCAGCCTTATCCCAACTCTTTTGTAGGGGTTTATGTTTCCTAGACTTTGCATCAATTTGCTTTTCAGCATCAAGACCATTTGGGATTTTACTATCCTTTCTTGCCAACCATATTGGGCTGGCAGATTCTCCACTTTAGTCTGAAAGCTGTTTTCATTAGGTTTATTCCAGAGGCAAACACTTCAGCCAGCTAATTATAAAAATCTGATCCGGCTCTTTGACAATCCTTCAAATTAATTACCACACTGGTCACTTCATGGCATGTTTCTACTCTGAGGCTAGTTTATTCTGACTTGAATACTACCACCTCCCCTGTGCTTGTTTCAGATTTCTCGGCTTTGACTTCTTTATCAATCAGATCCTAAAGTTTTCTCAAGTCTGCTCATTCAGACCTTCTCTTTACCAGGGCTATCATGGATTTAAAAAGCTAATTCTATTATTTCAAGAAATCTTGGCACACAAAGAAAGTAAATGCATATATTTGTTCACCATCTTGAACCAGAAAGCTTACATTTTATGTACCTAATTGTGTTAATAATCCCATAGTCCACCAAACACATGTACATACAAAGGCAGTTACCAACTTTTGTGAGCTTTTTATTTATAATATCTTTGTTTTTCTTTGCACTGTCAGGCCACAAACTTAGTCAAAGCCTGTATTATCTCAAGCATAATGATTTTAGTAGTCCCCAACTGTTTTTTTTGCTTACTCACTCCCTCCTCCAGATGAGTCAGCATAATATTCATGGCTGCAGTATGACTTTTGTGGACTGTAGGCATTTTTGTCCTCATGGGCCCTGTCCTTCATTAAAAAAAAGAAAAAACAAAAAATGACACTTTTTGACTATGTTGCTTTAAAGATGAATATAATACGGGCTGGATTCATTATTACATATTCATTATTTCTATGGGCCCCTTAAAGTACTGTAGGCACTAGATCCTAAGCCTATTGTGCCTAATGGATAAACAGCCCCTGATAATATTCCTGCCTTAATCTTTAGGAAAATTTTCCTTTTCCTTCCATTTGTGTGTGTGTGTGAGTGTGTGTGAGCATGTGTATGTGTATGTAAAAACAGATTATTCTCCAATACATACAGGATACAGCTTAAATTCCTTTAACATGCTTCCTGGTCAATATTCAAAATCCTATGAAGTTCTTCTAAATTATTTTTCTAGCCATGCCTCCTACAGCTTTTTAACCCAAGTCCTCTCTACCCCAGTTAACTTCCTGACCCCTTGAACAAGATTGGAACTTTATCACCTCTGTACACTGCCCCTGTTGCTCCCTAGATCTAGAGTGTAGAATGTGGTGAAGAGTACGGGCTCTGGAATCAGTGACTGAGGTCTCACTTGCTAGTTGTGTGTACTGCACAAGTTACATAACCTTGATGAGACTCACTTTTCTCAACCATAAAATGGGGGAAAATAGCTCCTATTGAAAAGGTCTGGGCAGATTAATACAATAACAAGATCAGTAAGTACCACTTATTAAGGATTTACCACATACCACTCACTGGTCTAAGTATTTACATATATTGTATGTCTAAAGAGTTTAACACAGTACCCAGCACAAAGTAAGTAGTTAATAAAAGGATTTTATTATTTTCCTAAGATATTACTCAACAGGGCAAATACTGCTTCTCAAAATAGATATTGCTTTCTCAGCATCAGCCACAGAGATTGCTTTCTCCCCTGACTCCTGCAACATGTTTTATGCACATTCTTTATTTGATAATTATAATATACTACTTAAAAACAAGGATGTTGCCTCGTAAATCATATTTGCTTCCCTTATACAGTTTGCCACAGAACCTTGCAGATTGCAAAAGCCCATTACATATGTTTTGCTTGATTGCTTAATTGATTACATGATTTCTTCATGTCTAGCAGCCTAAAGTTCACTCAGCTGATATATACTTGGAGAAAGCAGCAGCAGCAAGGCCAGCGACAAGATCAGCAGCTAGGGCACCCTTAAGAGAGAACCACCTTGCAAATCTCCATTCATCTTGCTCTACAATTAGCAATACTTTTAGCCTCTATAATAGCATGGAGTTGAATCTAGAATTGTGCATTTCTTCACTTATAACTAGTGGAAAACTGTTTTTTCACCATCTTCAGAGTGCCAACCAAGACCACCCAAGAAGGCAGAGCAGGTGGCTGATTTAATGGCACAATTTAGCCCCCCAAGGGTATAAATAACCACCAAAATAATTCCCTTAATCAGGAGTCACAGCAGATAAAATACCAGTATTTGTCATCTCTAGCACTTGAGATTTATTATTTTGGGTTACTCCTGCTGGGATAATTGCAAGTTCTCCAGAGTGGAGTCTCATGGGCTAATTTTTCCTAAAACATTGGTGATTTATTTTCTCCTGGACACAGAGCACAGCACTGAGAACAGGGTATGGGAGGGGTATGGTGAGGGGGAGAAGGTTCTGTAAAAAGGGGAAAGGCCTTCATAAAGGAGAAGTGAGCAGACCAGCTTTGCCTCCTTCACCATGTGGCTCTGCTCAGCGGTCACATGCCTCTTTGAAGTAGAATGCAATCTAGTTGTTCTAAAATGCAGGCCACAGGCCAGAGCTTCCAGACCAAAGTTAGTGAATATGACCTCAAACTCCTCACTTGCTATGAAAAAAATACGGCTCTGGCAACAGTAGATTGAGTGAGCTCAAGAATATTCAGATGCCTTTCCCAGAATTACCTCCACCCTGGCTATAAAATTTGGGTCCAAATTGTTATATTTTCACTAGATATGTGGAACAGTTATCATTGTTACAGTTTATAAAATTTCCCTAGGCATTTCTAGGACTGTATATTTGGTAAAACTGTATATTTACCTCTATTATCCCAATAATTACAAATTCTGTCTCTATTCCCAGGGTAGCTTAAATGTCCTCCCAAGGCACTTTAACCACCAGACTTTGTGTCTGGATACAGTGAAAGGAGACAAGCTCAGGAACAGTCACTGCTGAGAGGTGTTGTGTGAAATGAAGGACATGGGATACTCTAGTGACTAGAACTAAGACATTAGAGTCAGACAGATGGGTAGAATCATAGTCCCATGCTTCATGCCCTTGCACAAATTTTTAACTACTCAGAACCTCAGTTATATCTATAAAAAGGGAAAGCAAGAAATAGCTGAGTGTCCTAAGATGATTAAATGGAATAATATTTGTGAAGTCCCCAGAGCAGTACCCAATTCAGTAATAAATGTTGATGATGGTGGCAGTAGCAGCCTCCTCTAAGACACTGGCAGGCCTGCAGAGAATGCCAAGGTATGAATAAGTCTCACTGCTCAGAGCTTCTAGACTAGTAGAAGAGCATGGAAACGGGTATACCACAAGTCAGTGTGTGATAATCCCACAAGAGAAGCATGCAGGGAGATGTTTCTAGTTGCAATAATCAGACATGCTTCATGAAAGTGCTCTAGGTGTGACTAAATCATTGCCTGTGTATGGTATCAAATGCTCTCAGCGTTCTCAGACAGCAGTTCTTCACTGTGACATCATGGCCAATTGGTGAATAGCAATTACTTCCCAGTGTGATATAAATAATTTATTACTACTAGTAGTTAAAGTTAAGTGAATGATTTACTGTTCTATGTGAATTAGAGCAGATTCAAGTCATCAGATAACATTTTGCAATATTAAGAGGTTTCTCTTTGCCCCTCTTCTTATCCCTAAAATGGTCCTCATCATGTAAGCAGAGAGCTCGTTGGACATGCACTGCCTTGTGGAGGATGGCTACAGTAAGGTCAAAGAAGTCACTGCTTAGTATTGAGTTTCCAAATAGACGTTCTAAAAATTCAAATCAGAAACATTAGTCTTGAATACAAGGTCTTAGTGACCCAGAGAGGCACAGAATCTGTTTCTTGCTCTCTAGAGTTTGGCCTGGGGAGAATGGATGCTCTGATGGAGCAATAGAGAAGCAGTGGTGGGATGAGGTACCCAGGAGGCTGGGTTGGAGGACTGCATTGCTCAGACCTGGTCATGGTAGCCCAGAAAAACTACAAAGAACTTCTGAAACCCTCAAGGAAGTGTGGAAGTGCTAAGCTGGTGATACCTAATGAAGAGAAAAGGCAAAGTCTGCAGCTCTGTGGCATCTACCAGCGTCTGTGGCAGGTTCATGACATGAGTGGAAGATGCAGCAAGGGCAGGGACTGCCATTGACATAATTAACTCATTTAGGGTTAATATGCCCAAAGTACTGTACTAAATGCTTTTGTTGAGTGTTGGGGATTAAATCATGCCCCCCACAAAAGACATGTTTGCATCTTAATCAGCATTCCTGTGGGTGTGAGCCTGTTAGTAAATAGGGCCTTCTGAGTATGTTATTATTAAAGTGTAGGTTTTAGTCCATATGACTGGAGGCTTATAGAGGAAATTCAGATGCAGTCAGAGAAATCCATACCTCAGAAGTCAGTGCAGACACAAGGAAAAAGAGATCACCATATGATGGGAGGCAGAGACGCAAGTCAAGGAACCCCAAGGACTGCATGAAACAAGCACCAGAACATTACAGACTTTGTGAAGAAACTGTAGCCTTGCCGATTCCTTGACTTTACACTTCTAGCCTTGGAAACTGTGAGGTGATGAATTCCTGTTGTTAAGATAATCAGTGGGTAGTATTTGTCACAGCAGCCCTCTGTCAAACTAACACAATGAGTTATTGTATTAAATCTTAAAAATAATCCTTTGAAGTAGCTACTGTGTATGTTCTCATTTTACAGATGAGGAATTAAAAGTACAAAAAAAAAAAAAAAAAAAAAGGTCAGTAGTAAGACCAAGAGCACAGAGCAGGTAAGTAATAACAAAGATAAAATTTGAACCCATGGCCTACTCTCCCACTGACATCAAGGCAAATATTTCCAGAAATAAGGAACACCTCTAGGGAGATATCCAGAAGAGGAAAGGAGAAGATTCCTTGATTGATTCAATTTGCTTAAAAGAGTTTATATTTTAAACTGGACATTATTGATATTTCTTGAAATGGCAAACCTGAGGCTCATGAGCTAAGTACTAGAGAAATAACGGTTATATATTTTCGGAAAAATTATTTCTTGACTGTGTAAGTTCATACTTGCTATATCTGTAATAATATTACTTTTCCCAAATTTTATCTCCATTGTTGCTTACTAGCTATGACTCTGCATCATTTTGTTTTTAAGTGGTGGCTATAGAATTTATACAATATGTCTTATTTTTTAAACTCCAAAGTACATTGATATTGCTTTTGCTATAATGTGAAATAAATTTTAAAGAGATTTTTAAAATAAGGAAAAAAAAACTGTTCTTTATATTTACCCACATATTTACTGTTTCCCATGCTCTTCAATCCTTTGTGTAGATGCAGATTTCCATCTGATATCATTTTGCTTCTGCCTGAAGAACTTCCTTTAGCATTTCTACTGGTAATTTTCAGAGTTTCTACATCTAAAAATGTCTACTTGCCTTCAATTTCAAAAGATATTTTTGCTGGGTATGGAATTCTATGTTGACAGGTTCTTATCTTATTTAATTTTCTTTCCACAGTTTAAAGATGTTTCTCTACCATTTACTAGATTGCATTGTTTCCAACAAGAAATCTATTGTCTTTCTTACCTTGAGTTTCTCTGTGCTTTTTTTAAAGATTTTCTTTCTATCACTGCTTTCAAACAATTGGATTATGGCATACCTTGGTATAGTTTTCTTCTTGTTTCTTGTACTTGGGGTGCATAAACTTGTTAGATCTAATGTATATATAGTTTTCATCAAAATTGGAAAATTTTGAACATTACTTCTTCAAATTTTTTTTCTGTTCTTCCTTCTCTCTCCTCTCATTCAGGGACTCCAATTTCACAAAATTTAGCCTGCTTGAAGTTATCCCACAATTTCACTTATTTTTAGTCTTTGCTTCCTCTGTATTTAATTTTGAATAGTTTCTATTGTTGTATCTTCAAGTTCACTAAACTTTCCTAATCCAATGTCTAATTTGCTGTTATTCATTCAGTGTATTTTTCATCTCAAATATTTCTAAAAGTTCATTTGGGTCTTTAATATGCTCAATCTTTCCCTAGCTTCTTAAAGATTTAGAATATTCCATAGCCATATGAAATGCTGTTATAATAGCTTTAATGTCTTTGCTTAATAACTCTACCATCTGGGCAGTTTCTAAGTCTGTTTCTATTGATTGATTTTTCTCCTCATTATAAGTTCTTTCCACTTATTTGCATAACTTAATTTTTTCTTGTATACCAGATATGGTAAATTTTACCTTGTGGAGTACTTGATATTTTGTATTTCCTATGAATATATTCTGAACCTCATTCTGGGATGAAGGTAAGTTACTTGTAAACAGTGTGATCACTTTCGAGGCTTACTTTTTATCTTTGATGGGCAGGACCAGACCAGTCCTTAGTCTAGAGTTGATCTGTCCCACTACCAAGGCAATTACTCTACCTGATGTCCTGGGAATTCTGAGGTTTTTCACTCTGGCTTGTGGGAACACAAACTTTTCCTGGCCCTGTAAGAGCTCCAGGGATTGTTCTTTCTGCTCTTTCGGGGAAGTTTTATATCTAAACTTGAGTATTTTTCTTACATTGTTTCAGTTTGCTAAAGCTGCCAGAATGTAATATACCAGGAATGGGTTGGCTTTTACAATGAGGATTTATAAGCCTACAAATTTACAGTTCCAAGGCTGTGAACATGTCCAAATTAAAGCATCAACAGGATGATAACTTCTCTGAAGAAAAGCCGCCAGCTCTGGGATACTTCTGTCACAGGGGAAGGCACATGGCTGGTGTCTGCTGGTCCTTCTCTCCCAGGTTTCATTCTTTCAGCTTCTGGCTTCAGTGGCTTCCTCTCTCAGCTTCTGTGGGTGTGTCCTTGTCTTACAGCTTCTCTGGGGCTTCTTTGTTGCCTCTCTCTCAGGGATCACTGTCCTGTACTGCCTACTGTCCAATGTCTGAGACTGCTGTTTTATAAATTTTGTCCAGTTTTTTAGTTGTTCAAGTCAGAAAGTAAACCCAGTTCCTATTATGTTATCATAGCTGACAGCAAAAATCCTCCCCATTAATGTCACTTAATCTTCTTTTGTCTGACATGCTTTGAATAGAAAAGAAAAGAGGTTATGGGTAGATTAATTATCCCTAATTTTGAGTATGCATATGGCTATATGTTACATAAATGAACTTTATATGACATATGTGTGGAGACAGATAAAGTTAGAAACTGCTAAATGAATAGTTGCTTTGTTATCCCTCTGAGGGTCATATATCTAACTCTATATTCTAATGCTATTAAAGGCCTTACTTCCGACAATAAGTTGTAATATTTACTCTGAGTTTATTGACATAGCTGATATATACTTACTTTTACACAAAAAAGTCCTAACATTTATTAAACACTTGCTGTATGTTAAGTATGCTTATTAAAAGGCTGGAAACTCTGGTTCCAAATATTTATTTTGCAAAAACTAACTACAACCAAATTTATAAACCAGATAAGTATGGAAACACATTACCTGATGGCTTTTATGCATGTGTCTTAGTTTCCTGGATGCTATGACAAATACCACACAACTGGTTGGCTTAAAAAAAAAAAAAAAAAAGGGAATTTATTGGCTTGGAGCCAGAAGTCCAAATCAGGGCATTGACTAGAAGGCTTGCTTCCTCCCAGCACTGGTAGCTGACAATCTTGGGGCTCCTTGGCTTTCCTATCACATTGTGATGTCCTCTTCTTTCTCTTCTGGGTATGGTTGACTTCCAGCTTCTGACTCCTGTCCATGGATTTCTTTCTCTATGTCTGAATTTCTACTACTTATAAAGGACTCCAGTAACCGTCTCTCATTCAGTTGGGCCACACCTTAACTAAAAATAACATATTCAAGAGGTCCTACTTACAATGGGATCATACCTGCAGGGATGCAGATTAAGAACATGTGCTTTTGGGGGAACATAATTCAACCTACCACATCATGTAAACATTTTTTCCCCATTTCCCAACGTTTGAATTCCTGGTCTAACTATGTGCCTGGTATTGAAGCAAGAGCAATGGTTACAAGTCTACCTGACTCTACCACTTATTAACTTTCATGTTTTGTGCCAGACACTATTGTGGATGAATGTATATATATATCCATATACGTCTAGATAGATGGATCGATTGATTGATAGATAGATATCCATGTGTAATCCCATGAGGTGGCTACTATTAATTAAAGTAACTAAGCAACACCCTAGCAAATGTCGGAGCTTGACTGTGAACCCAGGCCACTGATACCTGTCCCAGTGCCTTTAACAATAATCTTATTGAATACTTACTCTGTGTTAGGTACTGTTCTAAGTGCTTTACATGCATTAACTCATTTAATCTTGATAACAACCCCATTAGGTAAATATATTATTATCCCCATTTTACAAATGAAGAAACAGAAGCCCCATGAGGCAAACTGCTGAAAATCATGTGGCTGGTAAACTGTCTGGGACCCAACCCACACAGTCCCACTCCAGAGCCCACGCTCTCCAGCACAACCCTGTCCTGCCTCCCTGAGCACATTCCTTCATTTAATGACGATGAACTTTCTACATAAAGGAGTCTGTGGCTTCTCTATTTCTAATCTATTAGTGTGGTAAAGTATGGGTAAAAGGCAAAGGGTAATCTGTCATCACTATGTCTAAACCAATCCTGTAATCACAGAATTTTCAAACCTTTAGTCTATCTTTATTTAGTTCAATTTTTTCATTTTACAGAAGAAACTGAGACCCAGATTGGTTAAAAGTTTTGCCCAAGATAAAACATAGAGTTTAGATTTTTGTCAAAGCAGGGCATTTGGCAACGTGCTGGGTTCTTTTGCACAACCAATATTGAATGCTCTTTCTCAACAAATATTTGCAGAATTGAATTGAAAGCCAGAGTCTGTCTTGAGATTAGACCAGCGCAAAGCACCACAGTTAGAAATGCTTTGTAGTTCTGAGTCACATCCACTGGCTTCTGTGCATGAATAGTGATCTTCCTAGAAATATATTTCATAAATAATGGAGTCATAAGTGTTGTACAGATGTGCGCACACAATTTTCCATCCAATTAGCCTGAAGTTGTTTTATTTTTGTGTCATAGCTTTAAATTGCCTCCACAGAAGAGAAGTCATGTTTATAGAACATGTTTTTCCCAGGCTTAAAAAATTATCATCTATTTAATTATCATTTATTTGTTTACAAAGTAAAGGTATTGCTGTACACTTAAGACTGACATGGGCTGAACTTTACTGCAGTAAAGTGAGGGAAAAGTTTCAGGAAGGTTGGGCAAGAAAGACCATTTGAACAACTCAGCAATTTAAAACCACAGTAATAAGAACTTGATTTAAAAATGCATTCATCAGCAAGAATCGATATCATAATTTCTTATAATTAACATGTATTGATCTGAATGTTATTTATTTATTTATTTATTCCCTTGAAGGAATCTGAAAATGTCTTTAATTTAATGTCTATTAAAACTCAAACACTTAAGAAAGATTTTTAAAAAATCATTATAGCTATATTAGTTTTCCCCTATTTTAATTGACATATTTTTTCAAATCTTTATATATTGAAAAGTATTTTATATATACACACATATATATAGTCTAAATAGCTATAAAGTGATTACATTGGTTTATTTTTGTTTTTTTCCTCCCTGCAGACTACAGCATGTATGAGATGTTATATTAATTTAGTGTAATGAAGACACATCTTTAAAAAATGGATTTGAGAACATATTTATGCTGGTTTGAATCTATTATGTACCCAGAAAAGACTATGTTCTTTTAATCCAATCTTGTGGGGGCAGACCTATTATGGGTGGGACCTTTTGATTAGGTTGTTTCCATGGAGATGTCAGCCACCCAATTTCAAGGTGGGTATTAACCCTTTACTGGAGTCCTTTAAGAGATAAAGAAACACCTGGGGAGAAAGAAGCAAGGACCCACAGGAGCTGAAACAGATGCCCAAAGACATTTTGGAGAAAGTCACTGAAACTAGAAGCTAAACCCAGAAGAGAAGGTTCAGCAGAGCTAGCCATGTGCCTTCCTAAGTGACAGAGGACCCCTAGATAACATCAGCCTTTCCTCAGAGAAGGTATCTCCTCTTGATGCCTTAATTTGGACATTTTCATGGCCTTAGAACCACAAATTTGTAACCTAATAAATCTGTATTGAAAAAGCCAATCCATTTATGGTATATTGCATTCCGGTAGCTTAAGCAAACTGAAACAGTAATTTAGTAACACAAACACTTTAAAGTCTCACATCTGTTATAGTCCATCTATCTTTAAAAAATATAGTTCATTTTGGTCATAAATTTCACAAGAACTTTTAGAGTTATTGTTCCATCATTTAAAAATATGTCCATATTTTAGTTATTGCAGATATTTTCCTGTGATCTTATTGTCCAAAAATGTATAAAAACATCCACTCTGACTATGTAAGGCAAATATTTTATAGCAATAATTTAAAATTCAATCCTATGGCTTCTTGAACAAAGAATGCTTTACAATTCTGGAATAGATAAGGTCCATTTTTCACTTTTCCTGCAATGATTTGGTTTGAGTTAATTTATCTTTTTAAGATTGATAAATTATTTTGAGCTAACTTTTCTGTAAAGGACAATCATTTTTTCCTTTTGCCACCAAAGTTTTTAACTTTTAAGCTAATTTATTTGCCTAGATTCATGCATTACTGAATAAAGCAGTACACTTTTTTTAGCATTTGTCTTTTAGACAGAGGAGAGGATTATGATGTCTGCTTGAGTTAATTTTATTTTACGTCTTTAAGACTAAATCTGCAAAAGGAGGGAAATGGAAACTATCTCTGTGTTTGTGTTTATCTGTATAGATATATTTTTTATAATTTTTTTTTATTTCTTTTATAATACATTGATAAAAGCCATACAAAAATTCACCTGATAAAATATGATTCAGCAACTCACCAGTACAGAGAAACTTCAAAGACCAACTTTTTTTCTTTTAACTAAGAGTGCCTAAACATAAAACCCTGTGGGCGTGGGCTTATAAGAGGGTATTGTTTATTCATCAACTTGTGATTCAGTCAGATTGTCTTTTGCAAATTTCTGTGATAAATTAAAATAGAGACACATTTTGTTCAATTTGAAATGCAAAATAAAATTATTCACCCCCTTTTCCCTCCATTCCTCCAAAGTGCTCAGTTACAGAGAAGGTGAATTATTCATCTTCTAAAAGTAAACAATAGCAAGTAAAAAATAAATGAAAACCCTTTTATTAAATGCTTATTAGCAATGACCCTTTGTTCAGAGCAACAAAGTTTTAACAAAAACAGACATTGTGAGGAAATGTGTATTCATTTAAAAGAACCAGTTTTAACAACAAGGATTGAAAAGCACTATTTTTAGGGAACATAATTAATGAACTGTGTAAATTTACCACACTCCCTTCCCCTCCTTTAAGATGCACTTATCACTCAAAACCAGTAAGTATTAGGCAAATACCGGTTTTTAAGATATTTATTTAACTGATGTCTGATAGTGTCACCAAGTTCATCTAGTATACTAACATAAAACAAAGCAAAAACTATTCTTCTTGGAGAACTAAGAACGAAATATACAACTTATGATTTTATGTTCTAGAAATGATGTTTAAAGGTGTTTGGTGCCTTAATTAAGGAAAAAAAAAAACGCTACTGAAGTAAACAAATCACTATACTGCCAATAAAACCATCAATGCAATCACTGGTTTTGAGATACTTAGAACTTAATTATGACATGCAAATTCAATGATCAAATAAGACAAACACAAGTGCAAAAAGTTCCATTTCCTTCAGTTTTCAAAAGTTATTAGTTATTCTACTCTAAAGCTAGAAAAAGAAATTTATTTTTAAAAGAAAACATCTCTACTTAAATATCTTTTAAATTTCAAATATCTTAATGATAAAGATAATACTACCATTATCTTTCAGCATGTACTTTTTTTTTCTTTTTAAAATTAATATCTAAAATTGAACTTCAGAGGGATCAGTAGAAATATGCCTTTTCACAGATGTGGATATTGAGTGCTAGACTATTGGGCTGACACAAATGAGGGGGCATTCACTTCTCAGCAGCATAGGAGTAGCAAACAGCAATAAAGCTTTATATGTACCAATGTCTACTATATGCCAGGCATGGCCCTAAGTACTTTACAAGGATTATCTCATTTAATCCTGACAACCAAACTATGAGATAGCTACTATTATTACTCCATATTACAGAGGAGGAAACTGAGGTATGGCATAGTAACTTGCCTGAAATGGGGGTTTGAGCCTGAGTGGTGTGGCTCCACTTCATGTTCTTTTTTATTATTTTATTTTTATTTTTAAAATTAATTTTATTAAGGAATAGTTTACATACAATAAAGTGCTCCCATTCTAAGTATATATTTTGATGAGTTTTGACAATAATCCAATTTGTTTATCTCTTCACCTGTTGATGACTCCTGGGGTTATTTTCAGGTTTTGGCTGAATAAAGCTGCAATGAACATCTCTGCATAAATCTTTGCATGGACATATGTTTTAATTTTGGGTAGATACTTAGGAGTGGAATTACTGGGGCAGATGATAAAGGTATGTTTAACTGTCAGCAATATATGAGAATTTCCATTACTTGGTACTGTCAGTCTTTTTAAGTTCACTATTCTAAAAAGTTTATATAGTATTACCCATCTGTGATTTTTATTTGCATTTTCCTGATGAATAATGATGTTAAACATCATTTCATGTGATTGTTGGCCATCTATAAATCTTTTGTAAAGTATTTACAGTTTTTTTGCCTATTTTTAGTTGTTTTTGCATGTATCTTATCACTGGGTTGTAAATATTCTTTATGTATTCTGGCTAAAAGATTTCAGAAGGCTTTAGTGTATAGTTATACAAAAGGTATCTGGAAAGAATAGTCACTGTTGACTAACAACTTCCCCAAAACCCCATCAGAAACCTTGTGGATCAAGCCCAACTGAATTTACTAAACCTAGTAATTAGACAGTCTTAGTGATGTTTCAGAATGAAAGGGTTAGGGGAGGATATTTGTAGATTTTTCAGCAAGTGTGATCTCTGGGACAAGATAGAAAAAAGTGTCCAAAAAGGAGACTAAAACAAAATTGGTCCAAACAGTATCACATCATAGTATCTAAAGAAGTAGAGGATTTCAAGAAGAAAGGAACAGATTCCAGTGCACAAGAAAGCAGAGAGGTCTAGTAAAATAAAGATTGGCAAGAATCCATTGGTTTTAGCAGTATGTAGGTGATTTTATTATAAATGCCTGATCAATAAGTATTAATACTAACAAAGATAAATATGTTGAAATTATGTGGCAAAATACATAACCTGTGATTAATGCATAGATAAGATTTTTTTTAATATATTATTTTACAGATTAATAAGTTCTCAAAACAAAACACTGCAAACCTAGAGCCAATATCAGATGTGTAGATAGGGAGGGGCAAATAACAAAAAAATTGACTACTTCTAATTTTGTCAAGTTATGACATTAAAACAAAGTCAGTCTCTGACATTTTTCCACAAAAAAGTAATGTCTCTTAGTAAAGTCTTTTCACTGGTGACTGACAATTTTTGAGTACAGTGAATTAAAAATATGAAAGTAGTAGTAGGGAATGGAGATTACTTTTTCAAGAAATTTGACTTTGAAAAGGATGGAGAACAATTGGGAGGTGGGGATTCAAAGCAGGAATTTATTTTTTTTTAAGTTGTCTGATAATTGCATATATTTAGAATTGAGGTAAGAAAAAATAGAGTTGATGGCTGAAGACACTGGAACAAGTTCTAATGACTTGTACCTGAAGAAGTTAATTAGCAGGTCTTCTATGCAGTGAAGGACACCAGCAACAGCAGTCCACAGTCTTTGTTTCTGATCTATCTCATGGAATGTGAAACTCTGGGCTTTTGTTCCAGACAGGAACTTTAGCTGGTATTGCTGCTGCTGTTGTAGGTCCAATATCCAGTTGATCTCTTCCATCTCTGGAAACATTTTTTGTATAGGAAACTTCCTTTGGAACCAGCTTCTGACCTGATTGGGTGACAGGTCCAGGCACTGTGCCAGCATCTGTACCTGTCGGGCATCAGCATTTCTGGTGTGTCTAAAATGCATCCATAGTGTCTACAGGAGGAGTCTGCTGACTCAACGCTGCCTCACCCTCCTAGGACGCATTGCTTTCATATGGTCAAATTCTCCCTTTCCCCAGATCTTTTCCTTTTTAGGCATCAGGCTGTGCTTCTCAGAATTGTAATCACCTACTGCTGCTTTGTGGAGACCCTCCATTCTCTTACAAGTACTAGGAGTATAGTGCCCTGTATGGGACTCCCTGATCCTTCCAACACAAGGCTTTGGGTGAGCACAAATAGTTCTTAGAAATTCCTACTTCTGCAGCCCAGCTGGACAGACAGAGCGCCTTTCTTGTTCTTGACCATCATCATATCCTGCCTGGGCTTCTTTTTCTTCCCATAGATTGCTAGCTCTTTTTAGGAGAGGAACCGTAGCTAATATTTCTAGTATATTTTTCAAATTGCCTTTCCCAGAGCTGGCGCATAATAGATGTACAATAACAACTTATTTGTGAATTGCTGTTAAATTCATGTAGGAATAATGGGCAGAGACTCATTTCAAAGACATTTGTCCAAAGTTCAGTTTCTAATAATCTACTTGCTGGACTGTAGCTATTATGTGATGCTACTTGATTTTGCCTCTTTAATTCAACTATTGTGTGTTTTAACAAAGGTAGCTATGTACTAGGAAAGTTCTGGGAACATTAGATTTAGAACTTGCTTTTTAAAAGAAATACAGTGAAGCAGTACAGAATAAAATTTTTAAGTAACTATAAAGAAATCAATAAAACAAGCAATAATATTTAAGTATTTTTATTTTATTATAATATTGACTCAGTCTAGATTAAATTTTTGACATCTAAACTTCACTGAGATGGTGACCTAGACTATTTCTCAAATTCGGGCTCCCTATGAAGTTTGCTACAAAGCAAAATGTTAAAAAGATAAAATACTTCCAACCAGAAGGATTCATTTGTGTCCAAATCTCTTCTCTACCTTCCTACGGTTCCCACTTTTACCCCATTTAACTAGTGTGAAAATCTCACTATTGGGCATAACTGAAGGATTCCATCAGAGAGTTGGGGAGTGGTAGGGGGAGGAGGCATGGAGGCAGAGAGGAAGTGAATTAGTATCTTGAAAGGTCAGTAGAAACATAAACATCACCAGAGACCATCCCTCTCTCACTTTTCTGTCAGAGCACTGATTTGTCAGAGAAATTAGAATATACCTTTAAACTTTGGAATAGGATCTATTATCAGATAAGTTACTGAGACATGAGGAGTAAATGGTATCATTCCTACCCAGGAAGTTAGAGGTAGGAGAGGGGCTTGGATAGGAGCGGCTTGGGGTGTTTTGGTGAGTAAGGCTTAAATGGAGTCTATACCTATTGCATTTTTCTAAATTCCACTTACTTTAGACAAAAAAAAAAAAAAAAAAAAAAAAAAAAAAGGACAAATGGCAGATACTTGATAAACATTTGCTAAGCAACAGTTGTGAAATTCTGGTCATTTATTAAATTTTAGTCTGTATATGTTTCTGTGGTACCACTGGGCTATTGACAACCATCTTATGAGTGAGTAAACTGGAGCCCAGAGAGGGAAGAGGGTGTGCCTGTACCCAAGCAAGTACTTCTTTTATATTAGATATTTTCTCCAAAGAAATGTAACACATCCATTTACTTATTAAATATTTATACTTCAATTGCTTCCAAAAATATTGTATAAGGAACAAATCGTTAATTCAAGCATTAAAAAACAAACACTAAGATCAACATTAAGGGAAGGAAACAGAGACGAGAGACAGGAGGACCATACAATTTATACTAAGATAAGCTTCAGCTGAGTACCCTAGGTGCATAAGGATATATGAATTCGTACTACTAAGGGGTACTTCCTCCGAAAGGTCACACTTGCACAGTAGGGTACTTGCCCCTTGTACCAGAAATGGATCTGTGCTCTGGCTCTGAGAACAGCTAAAGAGAATAAAGGCTTCACTTGTATGGTAATGCTATCTGGCATCATACATACATTTATTCCTCTATAGTTCTTTGAAAGAAATATGAGGCAATGTAGCTTCCATAAGAAAATTGGAGAGACCAACTATACACTGTCTTTTTCAAGTGAGAGAAAGTTGTTCTGAGCTTTGGTCCAGAAGCTGGGGGACCTACAAATTGACAACAGATAGGACAGACACACTTAGATAGGCCCTACAGAACATCATCAGCTCTTAGCAACTTTCCTGATAAGCATCTTCATATAAAAGAAGTGATGAGGACCTGATGCTTTCCAAAATCCCTGCTGTGGTTAGGACTGAGTGGTAGAGGTAGTAGTGGGAAGTGATGATTGTGCAGAGATAACAGAAATCATCAGTTACCAAACTAGCTGCTATAAACCATGCTTTCAGAAGCTTCGCCTATTAGCCATGATTGGAACACTCAACTGGGGAACATTCTACCACCAGCCTCTAATATTTATTTGGACATCAAATAATAGCTTTAGACTGTGGTATCTGGAGGTCTCTGGCCTTCTCTACCATCCTTCTCTACCTTCTCTAACATCCTAATAGGTTTCACTGTTAATACCTGTGGGAAAGATAGAGAATATTGATCCTTTAGCACTTTTACAGTTTGAACCTGATTGATACTGAGCCTTCAATTCATATACAGCTAGTATTTCTGGAAGATATGTGGGACTGAAGAGTCTGCAGAGAAATAACTCATGCACAGGGAAGACAGAGTCAAGAAAAACAGTCTTGTTTAAGGCTGCCTCAAAGGGGAAGGGTGATCAGTAACATGCCCTTCATTCAGATATCTACTGACTTGGCCCAGTTGATGCCAACACTGTAGGGAGAGAAAGACTTCTGACATTTAAAATTTCACTAAAATCTCTGTATGACAACAGGAATTCAAGGCAGCACTGATTTGTAGACTATCTTTTAGAGGTGGTATTTATGCGAGAAAAGGTAGGAAGATACTTTCTCACTTGGAGAATGGTGGAGCTTGGCTAGGACACTGGCTGAAGTAGTAGTCCTGGGCCACAGAAGGTTTCGTATTCCATGGTCATCAAAGTCAGTTGGTGTCAGAAACTTCAACAGAGGGGAGAAACAGCTTTGCAGAGGCTTTGTGGAGTCCCCGACTGCTTTGGAATGTCTTCATGGGATAGAACAACAGAAAGTGCTGTAGGAAGCAATAGCGGGACAGAAGGAGAATGGGAGGTGTCATATGACAGCTAGAGGATTGTACTTGTGAGTATACGCAAAGTGCCTCCTGGAGATGCCTGGAAATAGCTTCAGGTTGACTGTCAAATGAAGGCTCACGTTCTTTTAGTTGGCACGGGGGCAAACCAGAGATAGAACTTTTATAACCTTTCTAGGTTATACGGGCTCTATACGTTTCACAAATGATGAAGGATAAAGAATAACAACTTCACACATGCACATAGACACCCACACAAGATTTGATCAGTATTTTAAATCCAATTGTTCTCCAGTTCTTAGATTTTCATTAGAAGGTAAGACCCAACAAAGAAGATGTAATGCACTCCTCTGTAAACACAGAGAGGCAAAAAAAAAAAAAAAAAATCCTAATTTTTTTTTTCAAGAAGTTAATTAACAATGCCATTATCTTATCAGGCTTAAAAAAAAAACTTTAAATACTAATTATTTCAATTCTGTATTGCAAACTACCCTAAAATGTATGGGTTTAAGATAACAGTTTATTATTTTTCATAATTCTATACATTTACTGGGCTCAGATGGGCGATTATTCTGCTCTTTATAATGTGGCCTGAGTCACTCATGGGACTAAAGGCAGCCTGTGGCTTAGCTGGGGTCTCACTCACAAAGCATGTCAGGTGATGCTGGCTTTTGCCTGCAATGCCTCATTACTTTTCCTTGTGGCCTCTCATCCCCTAGGACTTTTTCTCCATGTTGCTTCTCCAACACAATAACCCAGACTTTCTTATATGGTAGCTGGCTTCCAAGGGGTCAAAACCAAACAAAACTACACAGCATCTTAAGGTCTAGGCCCACAAGTCACATACATCCCTTCTACAACATTCTATTAGTTAAGGCAAGTCACAGGGTCGCTTGGATGCAAATGGAATCTGATGAGAGGAGTGGAAAAGTCACATTGCAAAAGATGAGAGAGATTGCTGTGGCTATCCTTCAAACAATCCCACCCCAAACTAAAATACTTGTGTAATAAATTTGAACTCTATTTCAATGCTATGTGTGACTTTTTTCTATAGGGAATAGAAAGAGGAGTGATTCAGTCAGATGAACATCTGCTTACAATTCCTGTTCTTCACTTTACTATTTGAATTTAGTGAAACACAAAAGATGCTATATTAGCCTTTGGACAAAAAAAGTTTACTCTTGAAGAAATAGATGGGTCATGGAAGACTTCTCAAGTCACTCATTTCTTCTCATATTAGCATAAAAGTACTGATAGATCACAAATCACAGGCTGCCTCAAGGGGCAAATTGAGATCTGGCTAAAATTTTTATTACTTTAATATGATTTAGTGTTAATTTTCTCCAACTGAAGTCACTAAACAAGCTAATGTACCTATTCATATCATTGGGAAAATTTACAAAACAGTAGCTAGAGAAAACGAATAAAATATAACAAATAAAAGTCACTTTCTACTTATAATTCTGGGTGCCCAGAGTTTAGATCTATTCATTTGTGGGGAAATTTCTTATATTAATTTTGTTGGGAGACAGAACCCAGACTCCCACTTGACAGCAGACAGGGCTTGCATATTGTCTCCTTTAGCCATTGACAGCTAGATGGTTGGCACATGATCTAGGAGGCTCTACCTGGCCTGGCCGACAGGTACTCCAGAGCTGGAGGGACTGGTGCAATAAGACAGGGACAATTAAAAGATTTTTCACAGTGATGGAGACAGTGAAGAGCCCAGGCAACACTGACAAGTCCTCAGTGGTCTGGATCACACCAGACTTTGTGACCTTCTCTGGGTTTTCTGCAGCTGAGCCTTCTTTGATTCCTAACTTTTCTGAATCTGGTTCTTGAGCCTTCCAATAGGATTTCAATAAATTATTTCTCTGCTTATTCAGAACCAGGTAATGTTGCAGTTTTGCAACTATAAGCCCTGACTTAAATAGGCAGGTGGGAGAATTATTCATTTTATAAATATTTCTCGAATGCCCACTATGTAGCAGACATTGTAGATACAGCATTAAACACAATGGACAAAAATTTCTACCCTCTTAGAGCTTGCATTATAGCGAGAGGGGTGGAGGACAGGGAGACAACAGATATAAAACAGAAAAGAAACAAACAAGTAAAATGTATGCTATATTTGAGTGCTATAGAGGAAAACGAAGCAGCGAAGGGGGATAGATTCCTGGTGCAGGGCAGCCACTCAGGGGAGTGGAAGTTTTACAATTTTAAATAGGGTGATTATTGGAGCCTCCCTGAGAAGACAGCACTTGAACAAAGGGCCCGAGGCCAGACTGCATCTGGTGGTTTATGCACAGGAGGATTCCATTGTGGCGGTAGTGACATTAGAGACTAATAGGCAAGGACAAAGAAGGGAAGAAGCAAGAGCAAAGTAGGTCTTTGCAGCCATTAGCTCTTATCCTGAGTGAGCAGGACAGTCATCGGAAGGTTTTAAGCAGAGGTGCGTCTTGATTTAATGCAGGTTTTAGAGGGATAACTCTGGCTAAGAATAGACTACAAGATAGACTAAGAAGGGGGAGGAGTGTACTGATGAGGGTGGAGGCCAATTAGTTTCATCAACAATTTCAGTTAGCAGATGATGGTAGCTTGAGCTAGAAACAGTGGAGATTCAATTTGTTTATTTGTTTTTCCTACTCTGTGAGTTTAGGAAAACAACAGTGGCTGGCCTAGTGTTTTTCACATTATCATAAAGTGTTTCTCAAACCAATATTTTCCAAAAGTGACATTTCCTATTAAAGAATACACTGTAGTAATATATTTTCCTGTTAGCTTTCCAGGTTTTGTTTTTAGGCTCCCAGATCCCATTGCCAAACTCTTGTGGCCGGTTGGTACAGGAGGCATTTTTTTAGCTGCCTTCGAAGAATCCTCTGATTCCTGCTGAATTACCCGCGAGGAGGAGGGTTACTACTCTATGTTAATGCCTTGCATTAACTTCACACACATACACGATATAAAAATTTAACTTTAAATCACCATTAATATATTAGCTCAGATTAGTTTACCAAGACAGCATTAGAAGGTTTAAGAAGAAAACGAGGAAAAGAAAAATCTTAAAGAGGGAATCCTATCCAGTAAGGATAGAGATAGTGCAGGGGAAAAAGGCCCCAGAATCAGGCTAAATGAAGACAGTGATCCTTTCATATGGGAGAGCAAGAAGAAGACTAAACCAGCAAGAAAATCTTACATCTTTCAAAATTATATCTAGAGAAGGGCCCACTATTAACCACACAAAAATGCAGGTTCCATCTGCCCAGCCCTCATGGAATTTGTTGAACTAAATCCCCTTTAAAAATCAAGCAGTAATTTAGAAGAGAAAAAATTATATTCTTTGCCCATCTTTCTTAACCTTGATCCCATTTTACAAGAATTTTGTGGGTTTTCAAAATGGGAGGACTTGAAAACATTCAGAATTTGCTATAGGCAGATTTCCAAATCCTTCTAGTCAAGTTGTTGGATTTGTGAGTAACTAGTATAGTGAGCACTAGGAAAGAAGGCTTTCACGAAGCTGGATGGCACAGTGCAAAGTCTTACAGAGTTTCCAAAAAATTCTTTGCAAAGCTAAGTTTCTATATCCAATTATAACTAAGGATATATGCTCCAGCACTCTTACTCGCCGCAAAAATTATTCAAGTTTTTTTTAAAACACCAGGTAACAAAATTGCCTTTTGTAGGGGGAAATTTTAGGTCATATATGTATTACTAGAATAAAAATTAAAAGAAATAAAATTGCCTTTTGTGCTCAATCCTCACTTCTTATTGTGCTTGCCATTGTCTCAGAACAAAGACACACCTGTCTACATCTTCTTTGCAATGTTCAAATACTAACTCAAGTAAATATTTGTTGTACAGAGAGACAAGGTGATGTAATAGAAAGCCAGAAAGAGAACGAGAATTGGAGCTGTACGGCCCTCCAGGCACAGGCAAGCAGATTCATATCATTTTAGGGGCTTTGGGACATTGGATTAGTCCCTTCATCTTTCTGAGCTTCAGTTCCCTCAACTATGAAATGGGGAGATTAACGCTTAGCTGGAAGGATGGTGATAAGCATCAAAAGAGATCCTATTACAAGTGCCTGGTGCAGTGTCATTCATTTAGGATACTTGTGGCTGCTGGGAAGTAAATACATGCAGCAACCACAGAGTTCAGTCAACAGCTAACAAGGATAGAGAAAGAGAGGAAGAACATCGTTTGTTTACTCTTTTGCTATTTACTTTCAAAATACAATGGTGGGAGAAGGTTTGCTCCAAAATTTCCCATAGATGTTCCTTAGGGAGTGCATTTAAACAGAACAAAATGTCCTTTTTAGGACTCAACAGAAATAGAATCGGCAGTATTATTTTAGTCTAAATGTGATTAGGTGGGAACATTCCTTTGTTATTTGTTTTCTGTACTCTTAAGGTAGCATTTAATGTAATCTTGTTTCACTTGGGTTTCTCTCAGATAAATGGGAGTGATTAATTTCTCTTTAACAAAAATTAAAATGTTTGCCTACACACCTCCTGGTAGACTACTATTTTTTAAACAGATAAAAATATTTTGTTTCAAACAACCAAGAGAACTTAGATGTTTTCTTTGTCATTGTAATATTCTTGTCAGATAACCCATCTGTAGCCCCGACTTTCTGAAGAAGAGTCTGACTGAAGTATGATTTAGGAACCTCTGTTTTAGAAAACCTTCATAGTTCATTATGGTGCACTTCCATAATTGAAAAACACTATTATATAGAAGGATATTAGGAACAGAATATCATGATGACTTTTGGGCAAAAGACAGGGAATTGAGCATTAGACATATACTCAACTATTATAATTGGGGTAAAAATAAGTGTCTTAGTCAAAACGAAAGAGTTAATGAGTACGGAAGGTAAGATCACAAAAAGCAAATAGTAAGACTGTTTTGTTATTGCAAAATAAAGAAGTTCCCCCTTCTTTAGGAGTAAGATTGGGTTTAGATTTTAGGGTAGGAATAAGCCTCCAGATATAGGATAAATGGTCCTTAATAAGGGATTTAGACAGGATTCAAGTATTAATCAAGCACTCAAGAAGATGGTTTCAATAGCCCCTTCTTCTGGAATACTCATTTCAGTATAGAAAATTCACTTTTCATGAGTCTATAAAATCACTAATGATGAGTTAAATTAGTGGAAGACTGGAAAAGGATGAGCAGGTTTTTAATTGTAGGGCCTTTATTTGGAAAATGCCTTCATTTTAACCTGCTCTCAATCAGCATATAGGAATTCATAAGAAACAAAACTACTAACAGCTCTTCCTGACATACATTGCAACTAGTACACAGATCAGGGTCCGTTTCATTCTTCATACCTTATATTTCACTCTGTACAGTTGATTTTAAATAGACAAATGATCAGCAAATGTCTAACAGCTCAACATTTAGACAAGCAAATCCAAAATAACTACTTCCAAGTTTGCAAGTGTTTGTAATTACTAAAGCAGGCAAGTGTATAAAACAGGGCACTGTGAGTTTTGTTTGTTTTTCCATTAAAAAAAAAAAACACTTCACCTATTATAAAATTAAATGAATTTTGTTTGTTTTCCTCTTGCCTCTAACTTGGATACCAGCTGGCAGTTCGTTGGCTGTTTTGCAGCCAAATCCAATAGAACCATTGTCCTTTGGCTTGTTATCTGCTTCTTAAAAGAAGACCAACCCTGCCCAGGAATTGTATGTTCGCATAAATGTGTCCATAACACAACAGTACTTGTCCTTTCCTTGTGGTAAAAACACATTTTGAATTTTTCCTTTAAAAAACTTAATAAACAGGTGATTAAAATTCAGCACTACACCTACTATTTCATTCCCATGTTTACTGCATAGTGCTTTGGAGCTGTAAAAGTTTTGCAGACAAAATGCACTGATCCAAGTCAAGAAAAGGCAATGTCCATGAACTGGAGACCCTTATTGGGAATCCTGTGGTCAGGAGGCAATAGCAGAGGCAGGGCCATTTTCTGAATGCATCATTTAATTTTTTTCTTATTCAGCCATTTACCCTCAGAGGGAGCACCTGCTCATAAATATGATTTAACCGTGTGGATAAGGAGAAGATAAGAGTAAATAGGAAGAGCACAATGGGGAGGGTGAAGGCACTCATGTTATGCTTTCAATTAGCATTTTTTTGAAAGAAAAAAGGCATATGAGCCCAATTATCTTCTACATTGTCAACTGAACATCAATATTAAAACCTAGGAAAAAATTATTGAGTGTTTATAATTTGCAAAGCCCCATTCTTGGCTGGATGAGAAACAGAAAAATAAGAATGTCAATCCTGAGGGAAGATTCACATTTAATCATGTTTTCTTGATCCGCCAAGTGTTTCACATGTTTAAGTTCTGTCATTTGCTTGTCCTGTCACTTCGAAAAGACTGAAAACTCAACTATAGTATAGACCTTGAATGAATTGCCAAACTGGGGTATAGGCTCCATCTGCTCCATGCATTAAGATAGTGGTTAAACCCTCCTCCTACATGGTGGCAGATGCCCTGCCCTGTGCAGGGACAGACCTGTCATTTCCACACATGTGGGTGGGCCCCCTCTTTGGCCCAAGGAGATCTTTCAAGTCCAGACCACTGCTTCCATGGTTTTGCCCTTGAAGTCATTTTTTCTTCAATTCATCCCATCTTTGTCCCCTTCAGTCTAGGCTGGCAGTACTTCTGTTCATATGAATTTCGCAAAAACTTTGATGGTTTTGCATGCAGTTCAAGGAGGTCTCAGCCGTTAGATAAAAAGGACTTTCCACAGATCATTTCTGGATAATTGCATTTCCACTCCTGACTTTCTCTGAATGGCTGGTTAGTATTTGTAAGTTATATATTTGTCAACCCTCTTTACAAAAAGGCTATTCAGTTAAATCCTCATTTGAAGACCTGTTCTCTGGGGACTCATTTCCCAGAAGTTCAGGAAGAGCCCTGACAGAGAAGCTTCTGGTGTTAGTCTCAGAGCACACTATCTGGACAGGCTGAGAATCTTCCTAATCATCAGTTGCTGGTTCCTTTGTGTTTAAGAGTTCATTTTTCAGCATATCCCCTTCTTCTCACATTTTACTATAAGCTGCAATGAGAAACCAGGCTGCACTTTCCACACTTAGCTTAGATACCTCCGCAGCTAAATATACAAGTTCCTCACTTACAAGTTCTCCTTTCAATCCACTAGGACATAATTCAGCAAAGTTCTCTGCTATTCTGTAACAAGGATTACCTTTTCTCCAGTTTCCAAAAATACATCATTTCCTTCTAAGGCCTCATCAGAAGTACCTTTAACATCCATAATTCTACCATCAGTCTCTTCAAAGCAATCTAGGCTTTTTCTATCAAGTGCCTCACAATTTGTCCAGCCTCAATACCTTAATCAATTCCATAGCTGTTTCCACATTTTTAGGTATTTGTGATAGCAGCATTCCACTTTCCAGTACCAAAAACTGGCTTAGTTTGCTGGGCTGCTATGACAAATCCCACACAATGGATTGGCTTAGACAATAGGAATTTCTTGTCTCATGGTATCAGAGGCTAGAAAGCTTGCTTCTTCCTGGGGTCAGTAGCATTCCCTTGCTGGCTTACCACAATCCTTCCAAGTTTCTTGGCTTGAATCCCTCCCACATGTCATATAGTCATGTCTCTTCTTTCTCTTCTGGGTTCCATTGACTTCGGGCTTCTGACTCCTCTCCACGGCTTTCTCTATGTTGGAATTTCTTCTAAGGACTTCTTTGAGTCCTTATGAAGGGCTCAAATAATCCAGGTTAAGTCCCACTTTAACTAAAATAACATCTACAAAAGAGCCTATTTACAATAGGTTCATATCCACAGGAATGTGCGTTGAAGATTAACAAAATGTCTAAACTGGATACATAATTCATTCTATCACACTGCCTTGCACTAGCTAAATCCTCTAATACAATCATATAGAAGAGGTGATAGTCAATATCCTTGTCTAGTTTCCAACCCTAGGTTTCAGTATTCTATCATTAAGTGTCATTTTTCCCTTGAAGTCTCTTTGTAGATCTTCTATATTAGATTTTAAAAGTACCATTCTATTCCTAGTTTATTTTCAGTGAAATTTTTACCACATTGTTCAAATCTTCTACATATCTATCAATTTTTAACCAGGTGATATATGAGTTACTATCCACATTGTTATATATTTGTCCATTTCTTTCCTTCTGTCCTTTTCTGGCTTTACAAAATTTTATTAGATCCATAAAACCTTAAGACTGTTATATTTCCTTGGTTAAGTGACCCTTTTATCACTATGAAGTATCTCCCCTCTCTCTAGTAATGCTTTATGCTTTTGGGTGTACCTTGTCTGATATTAGTATAGCTACATCAGCTTTTTTTGGTTAGTATTTGTAAGGTATGTATTTGTCAACCTGTTTGCTTTCTTTGGATTTTCAATCCAGTCCTCTTTTCTCTTATTTTTTCTGTTGTGCTTTAATCAAAATGATTTCTTATTAAAAGTTCTTTCTTATAAAAGTTCTTTATATAATTTTTGATTATGGTGTTATTAGTTATACACTTTTTTATTCTTTATTTCTAGAGGTCTCCTTAGAGATTACCATATGCATGTTCACTTATTAGAGGCTACCACACATTACTTTTACCACTTACCAGACAATGCAAGAAACTTAGGGTACTTTACCTTTCCTCTTCCAGACTTTGGTACCTACTGTTACAGATTTTAACTCTCTCTATATATTAGACCCCACAAAATATTATTAGTATCAATATTTTAATATATTTTAATTGTATCCACTTATTTACCCTCTTTGGTGTTCTTCACTCCTTCTGGTATATGATGCTTCCATCTGGGACAACATTTTTCTTCTGCCTGAAGAACTCCCTTTAATTTCTCTATTTGTGGATCATTAGGACAGATACCATCAGTTTTTGCTTGTATGATATATCATTACTTTGTATTCATTTCTGAAATACTTTTTGGCACATACAAAAATCTTATTTTGCCAGTTATTTTCTTTCAGCACTTTAAAAACGTCATTCCATTGTCTTCTGGCTTTCATCTAATCATTTGAAGAGACAGCTGTGAGACTTATGTTGCTTTTTAAAATGTGTCATTTTTTTTTGTCTTTAAGATATTCTTTTTAAATTTTTATTTATCTATTATTATTATTCAGTTCTAGAAGCTTTAGAAATGATTTTCTTACTATTCATTTCGCTTGGGAATTACTATATTTCTTGAATATTTTCATAACTTTAAGAAAATCTCAGCCAGTATTTCCTATATGTCTCCCAATTTTTTACTGCATTTTCAATACTTATTTCTCTCTATGATTCTGTGTGGATGTTTTCTACTGACCTATCTTCCAGCTTATTAGTTCTCTATTCAACTTTGTCTAATCTCCTGTTCTACTGATCTATTGAGTCTTAATTTCAGCTATTATATTTCTCAGTTCTATAATCTTTGATTCCAATTCTATAGTGAATGCTCCACCTCTTATCTATTTTTCTCAACATACAAAATCACAATTATTTTTAAATCAAAGTCTGATACCTCTAATATTTGGCTTGCATACAGTTCTGCTCCTATTGTCTGTTTTTTTCCTCTTGTTTTATTTGTTTATTTTATTTAATTGAAACTGCTAACTGCTATGTCTAATAATTTTGAGAGTACAGGTAACCAATATCAGGGATAAAAAAAAAAAGATCACTAAGGATACCATAGGCTTTAGTAACATCAAAACAGAATGTTACGAGTAACTTTCTGTCAGTAAATTTGAAAATTAGATAAAATATATAAATTCCTAGAAGAAACCAACATGTCAAATCTAACACAAAAAGATTTCCTGACATTGACTTTGCTTTAAAAGTCTTCCTATAAACAAAACTGTAGGTGTGGATGAATGCATAGTGAATTGTAACAAATATTTAAGGAAGAAATTACACCACTTTTATATAAACATTTCTAAAGAGTAGAAAAAGAAACAAGACCTCTCAACTTCAATAATTTATTGAAGTGAAATTCACATAACAAATTTAACCACTTTTAAACTGAAGTTTGTGGCATTTAGTACATTCACAATGTTGGGCAACCATCACCTCTATCTAGTTCTAAAACATTTCCACCACTCCAAAGTAAAACCTTACTTATTAAACATTTTTATAACAAGACTATAACATTAGTAACAAAATCTGATAGCAATATTACAAGAAAGGGTAACTGTAAGTCAATTACTCTAATGAACATAGATTAAAAAAATACAAACAAAATATTAGAAAATAAAATTCTGCAATCTATAAAAGAAAGTAATAATCACACTCAAATTGGGATTTATTCTTGAGGTGCCAGGTTGATTTAACATTAGAAAATTGGTCAACATTATTTTCAAAATGAAAAAATAAAACAAAAAAGACAAATGATCATCTTAAAAGTTATGAAAACATTCAAAATCTATTATGGTAAAACACTCAACAGACCAGAAGTAGAGGAGAATTCAATTAATCTAATATGATGTGTGCTGATTTGAATGTATTATATCCCCCAGAAAAAGCCACATTCTTTGATGTAATTTTGTGGGGCAGATGTTTTAGTGCTGATTAGATTGGAATCCTTTGAGTATTTCCATGGAGATTTGACCCACCCAACTATAGGTGATAACTCTGATGAGAGATTATTTCCATGGAGTCATGGCTCCACCCATTCAGCAGGGGCCTTGATTACTGAAGCAGTATATAAGCTCAGACAGAAGAAGTGAGCTTGCTACAGCCAAGAGGGACACTTTCAAGAATGCACTGGAACTGAGAGAGTAGCTACAGATGAGAGACATTTTGGAGATGGCTGTTGAAAGCAGACTTTTGCTCTGAAGAAGCTAAGAGAGGACAAATGCCCAAAGAGCAACTAACAGTGACATTTTTGAGGAGCTGAAGCCTAGAGAGGAACATCCTAGGAGAAAGCCCTTTTGAAAGCAGAACTCCAGAGCAGACGTTGGCCATGTGCCTTCCCAGCTAACAGAGGTTTTCTGGATGCCATTGGCCATCCTCCAGTGAAAGCACCTGATTGTTGATGCATTATCTTGGACACTTTATGGCCTTAAGACTATAATTGTGTAACCAAATAAGCCCCTTTTATAAAAGCCAATCCATTTCTCGTGTTTTGCATTCCAGCAGCATTAGCAAACTAGAACAGATACAAAAAAAAAGCAAAACCATGAAGAATAAACCCTGATAAAATGGATGGCATTAAAGTTTGGATCTTAGGCTCATCAAATGATATCATGAAGATTGAAAAGGCAAGAGAGAGTGTAGGAGAGGACGTTTTCTTAATGCATACAACTGACAAAGGGCTCATATCCAGAACATATAAATAAATCTTACAAATCAATAAGAAAATATTAAATGTCTTACCGAAAAATGGGCAAAAGACTTGAATAGGAACTTCACAAAAGAAGATATCCAAATGACCAACAAACAAATGAAGTTTTTCAACACCTCAGTCATTAGGGAAAAGGAAAATTAAAGTACAAAGAAATACTTATAAGACTCCACCAGAATGGCTAGACTTTAAATTTAAAAATCTTGATGGCATCAAATTTTGACAAGCATGCTGAACAATTGGAAATCTATTAATATAATTCATCATATTTATATAATTAAAAAAGATAAATCACATAATAATTTTGATGGCTAAGTTCATGTGCCAAATTGGCTACATTATGTTGCCTAGTTGTTTGGTCAAGCAAGCACTGGCCCAATGATTACAGTGAGGATAGTTCATGGATTTAAATCATCAGTAAGTTGATTGTATCTGTGACTGATTACAGCTATAATCAACTCAGGAAATTGCCTTCAGCAATGGAAGAAATCTCATTCAAGCAATTGAAGGCCTATAAGGAGAAGTGATGACTTTAGCAGTCAGTGGGAAAAATTTCCATCTCTACTTCAGTCAGCAAATTTATCCTGGGAAATTCATCAAAAACCATCAGAGTTCCCAGCTTGTGGCCTGCCCTATGAAATTTGGACTTGCCCATTCCCACAGTAACGTGAGCCAATTCCTAGTAAAAAAAATCTAGTGATCATTACCACATATATACAAATATATCCTTTTGGTTCTGTTTTCCTTGAGAACCCTAATACAGA
Source organism: Choloepus didactylus (assembly GCF_015220235.1). Classification (NCBI taxonomy): domain Eukaryota; kingdom Metazoa; phylum Chordata; class Mammalia; order Pilosa; family Megalonychidae; genus Choloepus; species Choloepus didactylus. Next base: position 41,669,640 of record NC_051314.1, read on the forward strand.
TTTGGTACCAGGAGTGGAGTGGTTCTTGAGAAACAGAATCTTAAGGAACATATTACTAAGTTAGTTCTGGGGTTTTTGAAATTGGTTATCTAATGTGATTAGATTCAAAAACACTAATGACTCTATTTTCAACAATCAAGATGGTGCAAATAGTGCATGGTGTGAGTTGGCAATAGAGATACACAAAATATCACCACTGGATATGGCTACTCAAATGCTTATGTGAGGCAGAGCTGTGGGTGAGAGTGGTTTTTTGACATCATAGATTTTTTTAAATGCAACTTTTTGAGATATGTTCACATACCATAAAATCATCCAAAGTGCACAATTGTTTACAGTATCATCATATAATTGTGCATTCATCACCACAATGAATTTTTGAACACTTTCATTACTCCAAGAAATAAAAATTAAAATAATAAAAATAAAGTATGAAAGGACACCCAAAACATCTCATACTCCCCCTCATTATAATTCATTTGCTTTTTGCCCCCATTTTTTTCTATACAACTGTCCATAAACTGGAAAAGGGAGTGTGAGCCACAATGTTTTCACAATCACACAGTCACACTATGTAAGCTACATAGTTATACAATTGTCTTCAAGAATCAAGGATACTGGATTGTAGTTCAATAGTTTCAGATATTTCCTTCTAGCTATACTAATAGATTAATAACTAAAAATGGATATCAATAAAATGCATAAGAATAACCTCCAGAATGACCCCTCAACTACATTTGAAATCTTTCGGCCACTGAAAGTTAATTTTGTTTCATTTGTCTTCACCACTTTGGTGAAGAAGGCTTTCTCAAGCCCATGATGCTGGGTCCAGACTCATCTCTGGGAGTCATATCCCATGTTGCCAGGGAGATTTATACCCCTGGGAGTCATGTCCCACATAGTGGGGAGGACAGTGAGTTTACCAGCAAGGTTGGCTTAGAGAGAAAGGCCACATTTGAGCAATGAAAGAGTTTACCTGGGGATGACTCTTAGGCACAGTTATAAGTAGGCTTAGCCTCTCCTTTGCAGTAACAAGCTTCATAAGGACAAGCCCCAAGATTGAGGGCTTCAACTACTACAATAAGCCCCTAGTCTCTCAAGGGGTCTTAGCAAACACATTTTTATTCTCTGCCCAAATTACTCTGGGATGTATCAGGGCTTCATGCTAAGCTGTAAAAACCAGCCAGATCTCACCCCCTACTCAAGGTTCCATGTAATTACGGTGTTTGAATAAATTGACCATATAAGTTAAACTATATAGCGTGCTACAGTAAGTATAGATTTTGCACCAAATAAACATCTCTTCCTTTGTTCTCACACAGAAGCTGAAGCTCCAAAACACAGAGAACATTATCCTTTTCCCTTTAGTCTGGTTAACCTCAGACCTAACCAAGTCCATTTTGTTCATATCTCTAATTAAAGTCTGATCTCTTTTTCAGCATCTTTTACATTTGCTGTATGGGGCAATGTTGACATTCATAGCTGCCAAACTCTGGCTCTGAGTCTCAGGTATCACAAATACCCAAGTTCCAGGGATCAACCAGGTTACACAGAAACAGATCATCTTAGTGTTTATAAATAACCACTACAACACATGAGTAGATATGACTGCTGTTAAGTCCCCACAATCTAGGAACCTCCACCATAAGCCTTCCCCTGACAACCTGTGCTCCCAGCTTCAACTCTCAGAGCCTGCATATCATAGCCCATCCATATTAGTGAGGCATTACAATGTTTATCTTTTTGAATCTGGATGATTTCACCCAACATACTGTCCTCAAAGTCCAGTCACCTAGTTGCATACCTCACAACTTCATTTCTTCTTGCTGCTGCTCAATATTCCATTGAATGTATACACACTGTTTACCATTCTGCTTATTGGTCAATGTACCTTTAGGCCACCTCCATCTGTTACAAATTGTGAATACTGCCACTATAAACACCAGTGTGCAATGTCTATTCATGCCCCTGCCCTCAGTTACTCCAAGTACATACCCAGTAATGGGGTTGCAGGACCATCATATGGCTACCTCATAGTTAGCTTCCTGTGGAACCAACACATTGCCCTCCAGATGGCCTGCCCCATTCTACTTCCCTACCAACAGTGAATAGGTTCATCCCTCTCTCCACATTTTCTCCAGCACTTCTATCCCTCAGTTTATTTTTTTTAAACAATTTTATCCACACATCATACAATCCATTCTAGGTAAACAATCAATGATTCCCAGTATAGTCACATAGTTATGCATTCACTTCCACAACCTATATGAGGAAATTTCCATTTCTTCCACAAAGAAAGAGGAAAAGGAGAAAAAATGAAGAATATAAAGATAAAAGATAGAAGAACAATAAAAATAAAGTAAAATACAATGAAAAGGTCGGACACAAACACCACCACCAAGAATCCCATATCACTCCCTTATAACCCTTATAGACATTTAGCTTTGGTATATTTCCTTTGTTACAAGTAATGAAAGCATCTTACAATGTTACTGTGCCAGTTTGAATGTATTATGTCCCCCAAAATGCCATTATCTTTGATGCAATCTTGTGTGGGCAGACGTATTAGTGTTGATTAGATCGTAATTCTTTGAGTGTTTCCATGGAGATGTGGCCCACCCAACTGTAGGTGGTAACTCTGATTAGATAATTTCCATGGAGGCATGGTCCTGCCCATTCCATGTGGGCCTTGATTAGTTCACTGGAGCCCTATAAAAGCTAAGAAAGAAGGAGCAAGCTTGCTACAGCCAAAAGGGACACTTTGAAGAATGCACAGGAGCTGACAGAGGAGCTGCAGATGAGAGACAGTTTGAAGACGGCCATTGAAAGCAGACTCTTGCTCCAGAGAAGCTAAGAGAGGACAAACACCCCCAAAGCAACTGAGAGTGACATTTTGGAGAGAAGCTGAAGCCTAGAGAAGAATGGCCTGGGAGAAAGCCATTTTGAAACCAGAACTCTGGAGCAGATGCCAGCCACGTGCCTTCCCAGCTAACAGAGGTTTTCTGGATGCCATTGGCCATCCTCCAGTGAAGGTACCCAATTGTTGATGCATTACCTTGGACACTTTATGGCCTTAAGACTGTAACTTTGTAACCAAATAAACTCCCTTTTATAAAAGCCAACCCATTTCTGGTGTTTTGCATTCTGGCAGCATTAGCAAGCTGAAATAGTTACTGCTAACCATAGACTCTAGTTTGCATTGATCATATTTTTTTTACCTTGTATCATCCAATTTTCAACACCTTGCAATGTTGACATTCACTTTTTCTCCCTCTTTTAAAAACATTTTTATATGTACATTTAATCACCATCACTGACCACTCTAGGTTTCACTAAGTTATATAGTCCTAGTCTTTATCTTCTATCTTTCCTTCTGATGTCATACATGCCCCTAGCCTTCCTCTTTCAACCATGCTCACATTCATCTTTGTTCAGAGTACTTACAATATCATGCTAACAATACATAGTATTATGCTCTTCATTTCTGGATCTATACAATCAATCCTCTTACCTTATGTACTCCTTCAGCATCAAATGCCCAATTTCTAACCTCATTCTATCTCCTGACAACCTATGTTCTCAACTTTGTCTCTCAAAATTCACTCAACAACATTATTTCATGTTATTGAGTCCATAGAGTACCCAACCTTTTGTTTCTGGCTAATTTCACTCAATGTAATGTCTAGTGTTTACCATTTTGACTTTTAGAATTTATATGTCATATCTTATTTTATTAAATTTTCTTTTTGCTCTCTCTTTTTACTCTCACTGATAGTCTTCATTTCTACTCTCCTCTCCAAACCTCTCTCTCCTATCTTTCCCTACCTGCCTGTAGTGCTTCTTTTAGTATTTCTTGTAGGGCAGGTCTCTTGTTTACAAACTCTCTCAGTGTCTGCTTGTCTGAAAATATTTTAAACTCTCCCTCATTTTTGAAGTTCAGTTTTGCTGGATATAGAATTCTTGGTTGGCAGTTTTTCTTTTTCAGTATCTTAAATATATCATGCCACTGACTTCTCACTTCCATGGTTTCTACTGAGAAATCTGCAAACAGTCTTACAGAGCTTCCTTTGTATGTGATGGATATCTTTTCTCTCACTGCTTTCAGAATTGTCTCTTTTCTTTGACATTTGATAATCTGATTATTAAGTGTCTTTGAGAAGGTCTATTCAGATCTATTCTGTTTGGGTTATGCTGTGCTTCTTGGATCTGCAATTTTATATCTTTCATTAGAGATGGAAATTTTCAGACATTATTTACTCCATTATTCTTTCTGCCCCTTTTCCTTTCTCTTCGCCTTCTGGGGCACCCATGACACATATATTCATGTACTTCATGTTGTCATTCAATTCCCTGAGACCCTGCTCATATTTTTTCCATTCCGTTCTCTATCTGCTTTTTGTGTAGGATTTCAGATGTCCTGTCCTCTAGTTCCTGAATACTTTCTTCTGCCTCTTCAAGGCTGCTGTTGTATGTCTCCATTGTGTTCTTCATCTCTTCTGTTGTGCCTTTCATTTCCTTAAGTTCTGCTAATTGTTTTTTCACACTTGCATGTTCTTCTTTATGTTCATCCAATGTCTTCTTTATGTACTTTTTCTGTTTTGCCATATCTTCCTTCATCTTGTTGATTTGATTTTTTAGTTGTTTTAGCATATTTGTTTGAAGATCTTTAATTAGTTGTTTCAACTCCTATATCTCATTTGAAGTGTAAGTTTTTTTCCCTTTGATTAGGCCATATCTTCCTTTTTTCTAGTGTGATTTTTAATTTTTTGTTTTCTAGGCATCTAATTTCCTTGATTACCCCAATCAGATTTTCCCACACCAGATGCATCCAGGAAGATGGTGTAATCAGTATCAAGTTTCCCTGAGGATGAGACCCAGAAAGTTGTCAGAATTTCCTGTGAGGCCCCTAGACTGTGCTTTTCCTATCCTGCCCAGAATTTGGTGCTTGTCAGCGCACAGCAACCACAGCCTAAAGAGGTGCACTGTCTTTAATCCTTAGTAGACCCTGTCCCTGTCAGTGCCTGAGAGTGTCAGAAGTCAAGCTTAAGCTCTTTATCCCCCCACCCCCCACCCAAGCCCTAGAGTCTGAGTTCTCTGAGGGAGGGCAGCCACTTGAGCTGAGCCCCACCTCCCACTTTTCTTAGGGAAGACAGGTCCTTCTGGGATTTATCTCCTATGTTTGACTTCTTCCTTTGTCTCTCTAACTATCTTAACTCCAAACTTTCCTGGCTCAATTCTGAGAATTGAAAATGCCTGAGGCGTTCTCTAATGAGCTACTTAGAATGAGAGAAAAAAAGGAAAAAAGAAAGAAATCCCCTTTTCAGAGCCATTCCCCAACCCAACAGTTACCAGTCAAGAAACAGGTTTGGTTCCTGGTTCTATGTGCCCCATTTCTTGGCTCACAGCCCTTTTTCAGTATTCTGAGCTCAGCAAATTCCAAATACCTTTGTTTCTATTTTTTTTTTTTTCCATCAGCCCTGTCTCCTCTCTGCCAGGAGAAATCTCTGGGTTCCTTTCCTGCTTGCTCTGGGTTTATCTGTGCTCATAGTTTGTATTCAGTAGTCCAAATTCATTAACTAATACTGCAGTTGGAGCTTGGTTGAGCTATCTCCTTTATTCCTAGCAGACTATTTCTTTTTCCCACAGGAAAGTGTTTCAACTCAGCCTCACATGCCAGTGGGGAGGGGCACCAGCTCCTCAGTTTGGAAGCTTTACTTACAGTTCTTATGCTGTAATCTCAGCCATTCCACCCATTCCAGGCTGGTGTACCATGTGTGTCTGGTCACAAATGTCCCCCAACAGTTGTTCCATACTATTTTCTAGTTGTTCCTGAGTATATTCTAGTTGTTCCAGAGGACTAACTAAATTCCACACCTCACTATGCCACCATGTTGCCCTGCCTCTGACATGATAGGGCTTTGTGGAGTAAAAAATTATAATGATTTGGCTGATTGTTCCTAAAGATACTGGATAGAGTTGTAAAAGAAAGGGATGAACTCAAGGCTCTGAATTTCCAACCTAAGCACCAAATGGAGGACATAACATATCTATGTGCCCTGAAAGAAAAATCTTATTTTGTGTAGCTGCAGACTTGAAATTTCTGAAAACCAGACCCAGTGTCTCATGCCAGTGGCCAAATTACAACATGAATTGAATACCCAACCTTGTAGGGTGTCTGCCGTTAAATTGGCTAAATTACAACATAAATTGAATACTCAACCTTGCAGGGCATCCGCTGTTAAAGTGATTTCCAATTGATTGGAAAATAATGGGATCCTGAAAAATAGCAATGAGGACATATGGGTTGATAATGATGACAGTGGGGACATTTAAACTCTAGATTCTGCTGGGTCTTTGACAGATAAACCTGTAAAGTTCTAACCTGAGGAAGCAGCCATCCAGTCTCCAATCTGCTCTGAGGCATCACACCATCCAACCTCCACCTGAAGAGATTAACCCGGCTGTGCCTGATAAACCTATAACTACCTCCCCTGAGGAAAGAGACTTCAGGCCTCTGTTTGAAGAACTTAATCATGTTTCACAGAAAAAATAAAAAATAAAAAAACCCACAAAAACAAAAACCTGCAACAGAATGCCCGGAGATAGTTGGTTTGTGTGCCAGTTTGAAGCTGTTATGGACCACAGAAGAACCATGATCTTTTAATCCAACCATGTTGGGTGGGACCTTTTGGTTAGGTTGTTTCCATGGATGTGTGACCCAATCATGGGTGGGAACTCTGATTATATTATTTACATGAATCAGTGGGTCTTGATTAGTTTACTGGGGTCCTTAAAGAGAGCTCACAGAGAGAAGGAGCTCAGAGAAGCTTATAGAGACTTTTTGGAGAATAGCTAAGATATGTAATTCAGAGTCTGCACCTGGGAGAAGCTAAGAGCTGACACAGACCAGATGCTTGGAGATGCTGGGAGATGTAGACAAAAGGACATTTGGTGATGGTAAGCTAAGAGATAAAGCCTAGAGTTTGCCCCAGAGAAGCTAAGAGAGGACACCCAGACACTTAGAAAGAAACACTCTGGGAGAACAAACAAGGATGCACAGAGACTAAGAGAGAAAAGATAAAGAGAGAGAAGCCCAGATAAATTTTGGAGAAAACCATTTTGTAACCAGAACCCAAGATTAAAGGACCAGGAGACACCAGCCACATGCCTTCCCAGGTGGCAGAGGTGTTCTGGATTCCAATGGCCTTTCTTCAGTGAAGGTATCCTCTTGTTGATTCCTTAATTTGGACTTTTATGGCTTTAGAACTGTAAATTTGTAACCTAATATATCCCTTTATAAAAGCCAATACATTTCTAGTATTTTGCATAATGGCAGATTTAGCAAACCAGAACAGATTGCAAGATACTTCTAATTCTTCTCATGAACCATCCCCCACCTCTCTTTTCTTCCAGCTCTATAACTAGACTGAAATCCCTATAGGCCCCAAATGGTGAGGTACAAATTGTGATCTATGAGGAGGTACCCTACATGCCAAAAAACATGCATGATTTTTCCAATTTATATAGACAGGAATCAGTGGAATAATATGGAAATGAATATTCAGGGTGTGGGAAAATGGTGGAAGGAAAATAAAATTGGATCAGGCTCAAATTATTTTTATGGGCCCACTAAGCAGAGATTGTGGATTCAATGTTGAAGCTTGAGGGGTTAGAAAGGGCTCTAACAATTTGTTCAGGTGGTTGTCTGAAGCATGGACCAAAAGGTGGTCTCTATTGCCTGAAGTCAAAATGTCAGAACTTCCATGGTAAAATGTAGATAAGGATATTCAAAGACTTAGGGAGAATGGAATGTTAGAGTAGGTTTATCATGTAACATTTCTCACCAATCCCAGGAAGGTTCAGAGGACACAACATTCATCAGGACTGTGAGGAATAAATTTGTGAGACTAACTCCACCATCCCTGAAGAGCTCCATGGTTGATCTTCTCTGTAGATCATATATTATTGTGCGAATTGCTGTCACTGAACTTGGATCCTTAAACACAGTGGGGATGATTGGACCCCAAGGTGGCAGAAGCCAAGTGGCAGTGCTGCAAGGTTAGAATTAGGGCAGTAGCTGGCTAAGCAAAGGGCAGTTTTTTAGAATTTGCCAAGAAGTGGTCAGGTCTCAAGGAGAAAGATCTCTCTCAGAAGAACAGCAATAAACAGCACCTGGGGGCCAAACAATCCCCACCTGAGTGAGTCATCTATGGCGAAGGGAGAAGGGTGGAGACAAATGATCCACTCAAATGCACTATACTGGAGAGAAGGGAGGGAGAGAGAAAGCCCTGAATGAGAAAGGGGAAGGGGGTGTAAATAAAGCTAATCTATAAAAGCAAATGGCCCCACATTGCTGGGGACTCTCACCTTTCTCATCTCTTTTTGTGAGAGGGCCCTGCATGTCCTCCCACACATGTTCTCAATAAATTTTCTGCCCACTTACTCTTTGCTGTGCTGTGTCCTTGAATTCTTTTTCATGGAAAAGCCAAAAACCTAGGAAGCCAAATGCAGTAACAGCAGCACTTAATTGCCAAAGACAAGGTGGATTGGCTACCATAATGCACAGCAGACTCAAAGCAGCAGAGTATTCTGACTGACAGAGACCTAGGGCATCAGCTAGTAGATCCTGGAGTACTAGAAGTGAAATTGATGGGCAGTCTACTAAATTCTTACATGATCTGAGGAAGCAGAAGAGTTCTATGTCAAGTGATCAAAAGTCTAACTTGAATTACAAAAACAGAAAGTCATGGCCCATTAATCAATTCCCAGGCTTGAGACAGTTTACAGACACAGAGCCCCTTGAATAAAGGGAAGGCCAGGTTCCCTTGGGAACGGACCTTGCTACACTGTCAAAAATTTGTATTGTTAATCTTCCTCCCAGCTTTCCCCAAGGAGACATACAGTCTTTTTCCAGGGTAACTGCACTGGAGAAAAGGAAATGATCAGACATTTGGGGGATTATTAGACACTGGCTCAGAAGTGACTTTAATTCCAGGAGACTCAAAATGACACTGTGGTCCACTAGTCAGAGTAGGGGCTTATGGAGGTCAGGTGATCAATGGGGTTGTAGCTCAGTTCCATCTCACAGTGGGTCCAGTGGGTCCCAGATCCATTCTGTGGTTATTTCCCCTGTTCCAGAATGCATAATTGGAATAGACATATGCAGCAACTGGCAGAATCTCTACATTAGTTCCCTGGCTTGTAGAGTGAGGGCTAAGTAGGAAGAGCCAAGTAGAAACCACTAGAATTTCTCTATCTAGCAAAACAGTAAATCAAAAACACCACCACATTCCTGAAGGGATTGCAGATATTAGTTCAACTGTCATGGACTTGAAGGGTGGTGATTCCCACCACATCCACATTCAGCTTTCCTATTTGGCCTGTGCAGAAAACAGATGGATCTTGGAGGCTGACAGTGGATCACTGTAAACTTAACCAGGTGGTGATTCCAATTGCAGCTGCCATTCTAGATGTGGCATTGCTGTGTGAGCAAATCAACACATGCCCTGGTAACTGTTTGCAGCTATTGATCTGGCAAATGTTTTTTTTTTTTTTCTTTTCCCCTCAAATCCTGTTAGTAAGGACCACCAGAAACAGATTGCTTTCAGCTGGCAAGGCCAGCAATACACCTTCACCATCCTACCTCAGGGGCATATCAACTTCCAGTCCTATGTCATAATCTAGTCTGCAGGGAAGCTTTATTGTCCCTCCCTTCCACAAGACATCACACTGGTCTATCATATTGATGAAATCATGTTGATTGGACCTAGTGAGCAAGAAGTAGCAACTACTCTCAGCTTACGACTAAGGCATGTGCGTGTTAGAGCCTGGAGTCTTTACCCCCATGTTGGAGGAGAGCACGGCTGCTGCACAAGCACTTGGAAGGGGTGGAACTGCCACTCCATCAGGCCTGAAGGATGAAACCTTGATCTGCAGTTAACTCTCATACCTTGAAATCTAGTGGAATTTGCCCTGCAGGGTTTCAGAACCTGTGACCCCCATTTTCCCCTCCAATTTCTCCCTACTGGAACAGGAATTTCTTCCTATGTCTGTCTCACCATTTTATATTGGAAGCAGATAACCTGTTCTCTAGGTTTCACAGGTCCACAGTTAGGGATATTATGCCCAGGATAAACCACACCCATAACTGATTTTGATGAGACTTTGTACTTAGCATTGTCTCTGAAATGACTTAAAGGCTTTGGAGATGTGATGGAATGAATGTATTTTGCATGTGGAAAGAACATTTAATTTGGGGGTTCAGAGAGTTGAGTGTGGTGGTTTGGAGCTGTATTTATCCCAGAAAAACATGTTCTTAAACTTACCCATTCCTATGGGTGTGAAACTGTTTTAAGTAGGACCTTTCTAATGAGGTCACCTCAGTTAAGGTGTGGCCCACCTCAACCAGGATGAGTCTTAATCCTATGACTGGAGTCCTTTATAAGCAGAATGAAATTCAGACAGATAGGAAAGAAAGCCACAGAGGGAGCAGCCAGAGCTGAGCAGCAACGGAACCCAGAAGAGAAGGGAGCGACGAGGATATACTGCCATGTGACTTCCCATGTGACAAGCTAAGGACCAAGGATCACAAGCAGCCAGCCCCAGAAAGCCATAGTCTTCAGGGAGAAAGCATGACCTTGATGATGCCTTGATTTGGATGTCTATCTTGGTCTCAAAACCATAAGTCAATAAATTCCCATTGTTTAAACTGTCCCTTTGCATATTTGCTTGAGCAGCCCAGGAAACTAAAACAATAATACAAAGAATAAAAGTTTAATAAAACTTTTAATAAAATAAAAACATAATTCAATATCCATTCTTACTTTTTAAAAATTTCAGTGAGAGGAATAGAGAATACTTCCTTAAATGATAAAATGTTAAGTATCTAACAGAGTTGGACAATTGAAATATATTAGAAATATATTTCTGTATAGAAGTTAGAATGGAAAATGAAAAACTTTTACTATTTAAAGAAGATATTATAAAGTGAAAACCCAAAAGTATTTTCTGAAAAATTACAAAATCATCAGGATGGTTCAGTAAAGTTTTGGGGTAGTAGAAAATGAAAATATAGAAGTCAATGGCATTTATATATGCTATTAGCAACAAATGAGAAGATAATGGAATAAAATAAATTTGCAATACCAATCAAAAATATACAAATTGAAGGGATAATCTTAAAAATGTGCAAAGCTTATATAAATAAAATATAAAACACTACTGAAGGATACAAACAGGACTCAAACAACTAGAAAGACATCATAAAGATACAATTTTTCTTTTACTCAGTTATAAATTTTAGTTATAAATAAATTTAATGCAATAAAAATTCCAAGAAGTTACTTTTGGGAACCAGACAAGACAATTCCAAGGCTGATAGGGAAAAATAAACAAACAGCAAAAAACCCACCAGTCTTAAACGGTGGCTTTTTATTCCTTCATATAAAATGTCCTTCCGGAGGTTTGTGTTATGTTCCCTGCTCCCATCGCCGTCAGACCATTGGCCTTCCCTTGCCCTTTTGGACTTGTCCTCTTGTACACATGCCACTTTCTCCCCATCTTCACTACCATAACTTCAATGGTGGAAAGCCATTTGTCTCCTATATTTCCTCTGGATCTGTAAACCCTTTTCTAGATTTAGTTATTCCCTTATCAAGCTTAGATTTTATAGTTTATCATTTCAATCATTATATTGCCAATTCTTTCATCTTTTTGTTCCTCTGTCCTTTTGCCATACCTATTTAACAAAATCTTATCTTTATTTCTAAATTATGCTGGTTTGAATCTTTTACGTACCCCATAAAAGCCTATGTTCTTTTAATTCACTCTTGTGGGGGCAGACCTATTGTTTTTGATTGGATTGTTTCCATGGAGATGTAACCCTGCCCATTCAAAGTGGGTCTTAATTGTCTTTACTGGTGTTCTTGATGACAGGATAAAAGGCAGAGACATTCTGAAGAGAACTCAGAGAGCTTATATAGAAATGTCCTGGGGAAAACAAGCAGATAAGCTAAAATATGCAATCCAGAGTTTGCCCCCAGGAGAAGCAAGCAGTAACCCACAGGAGCTGAGCCAGAAGCCCAGAGACATTTTGGAGAAAGTCACTGAAACCAGAAGCTAAACACAGGAGAGAAGGTTCAGCAGAGCCAGCCATGTGCCTTTCCATGTGACAGAGGAACACCGGATGACATCAACCTTTCCTCAGAGAAAGTTTCTACTTCTTGATGCTTTAATTTGGACATTTTCATGGCCTTGGAACTATAAATTTGCAACCTAATCCCCACTGAAAAAGCCAATCCATTGCATTTTCGCAGCTTTAGCAAACTGAAACATAAATGAAATTATCAATCTGCCTCATCTATTCCTGAAACCAGGCAGCTGGGTGCTGCTGGAGCAAATCACACATAGGACAAAATGGTATTATTATAAAGGAATGGCCATCGGCCTCAACTGTGCCCTGAACATGGCCCAGAAATTTTATTGCAGTATTTTATTCAACTTGCACTTTCACAGTGCTAAACCTCTTTACTTTCCTCAGTCTGTAACACCTCTACCTCACCTCCTTTTTCTCAGCAAATATCCTTACCTCCTACTTCAAGAAAATGTCATTGGATTGAAATTACCTGACTTTCTACTATCAATCCTCATATCTACTAGTGATTGCATGCCTATCTTCTCCTTTCCCTCCTGTGGTCATTATTAAGATGCCCCTCCTTTCACTATAGGGCCCACCTGCTCCAGTGTTTTGTATCCTATCCTCTCCCACTTTTTCAGAAGCCTTACACTTTTGTGTACCCTTTCTCTCTTGTATCTCTTCAACCTCTCCTCCTCCACCAGATATTCACATGAGACATAACGCAAGTCTTGTACCCTTGAAAACATTCTCTTGACCTCATATTTCATGCTATCCATTATTCTATTCTCCCCATCACTTATAGTCATGCTTTCTAAAAATGCACTTCTCCATTTCCTTACCTCCTATGCAGTCCTTAATTCATTTTAGTTTGGCTTCTGCTTGTATCACTCTATTGAAATGAACCCTTGTTAAAGTTACCAGTGACTAAAAGGACCACATCATTGAAACACTTCCACATCAGGCTACAACTGGACCAGTACCAGGCAAACTAGGATACAAAGTCTCCCTTCTTCAAGATCTACCTGTTGCTAAATCTAATATCATTTTGTCCTCTTACTAACCTCTCGGTAGTATTCAATTGGCCACTCCCTTGATTCTGAAATGCTCTCTTCCCTAATCTTCTGACAACTCTGTCTTACCTCAGCCCTCTGCCCATTCCTTAGTCTCCTTGCCCAATTCATTCTCTTTACTTGAACATAAGATACTGGAATTTACCAAAGCTTAGTTTAGGACACCACTTATTTTCCAAACTTTACTCTCTGCTTAAATAACTGCACACATTTCCATGGCTTGGGTTTTCATCTCTACATGAATAGCTTTTAAAGTTACATATGCAAGCTCAATGTCTTCTCTGAGTATCATAGACACATCAAAAACTCACTTGTTGACAATTCCACTTGGAAGTTTTGCATGTGTCCTGAGATGTGAGGGCGCTCCAGAAAGTCAAAAAATTTGGCATCCCCTTTACTTAATGCTCTTTAAATATTTGTTAAATCATTTTTCAGGAGAGGAAGTAGAAACAGATATTTATCAAGAAGATTACAAGGCAGAAACATTTATTTACTAAATAATTATGCCTGGACAAAATAGAGTCGATGTTTTGGAAAAAAACTGACCAAAACTCTCCCACATTTGGCCTTTTTTCAGTTTTCTCTTGTAGCTTTTCAACCAGCTTTATTACAAATAATTTAAAAATTTAAAGATATTTAAATACAGTAGAGATAATTATTAAATATAATTGTTATTACTTAAATACATTAACTATAGTTAAATACAAGTTATTACTTATAATTGAATACCAACAGTAATTCTCATTGGTAAGCAGCATGAGTCTATGAATTATCATTTCAGAATTTCAACTGATTCTGAATTCTCTGATACATCATAAGGAGAGCACTGAGTCTTAAAGATACTTCTTGGACTTGAGTGGTGGGTGTGTGGATTTTCAATTTAGTATTGTTTCTTCACATATATAATGTTTATATATAGAACTGTTTTATAAATAATGTTTGGTACATTACATTTTACCATAATGCTATATTTGATAATAAAAATTAGAAGTATATACTCTTTATTTAGACCTAACTTTCTTCACTTCCATCAAGTCTGTCTTACGGGGGAGTGGGTAGGGTGGGGTAGAAAGGGAAATTGGGCTCGATTTCCTCATTTGGCTCTCTAGGAGGGGGAGTCTGTGAACACATACTCATGGACTATCTCTGTCCTGTTAAGTTCAATTTTTCACTGTCTGTCTCCCTCGTTGATTGGAAGTTCCATGAGTTTAGGAATTGAGTTTGGCCTGTTCTATAGTGTATTCCTAGTGGCAGGACAGTACTTTGCTGAGCAGAGGTGCTCAAAATCTCTGATGAAGTAGTAAATGAAATTTACCCATGAAAATATGATTAAATAAATGTGTTTCTGAAGATTTTTACTCAGACAGGATTCAAAACTAAGAACTGCTTCCTGTTTTCTCTGTGATTTGAAGCAAGTTGTATCTCTTGGACTCATTTTCCCCACCAATAAAATTGTCCTTATGAGATAGTCCTCCTCAGACATAATGAAGTAAAATACCAAGTATGGAACTTGGCACCATCTTCTAAGTTCTCAGTGAATGCCATACAGCTTTTTTTTTTTTTTTTTTTTTTTTTTTTCGTAGCACTGAAAATATTCCTGCTGATTTTTTTCTAGTAAATGGGATCTTTAGGCATTCTTCCCTGGTTATAATTCCACTATAGAATTCAGTAGTATGGGAAGAAATGAAGACAAAATATCTTCTAAGCTCACTTATTTCTAAACAATAGTGGTCATATAGTTTAGGAGTATAATAAAGAATACTAAAAACTGGGTTGGTTGGAGATGCAGAGGAAAGGCAGTTAATGAATGCACGGGCTATAGTGTTTAGAGCTTCAGAAATGTAATTTGTTGTGCCAGTGTAAAACCATCAAGAAGCTGCCAGCTCACACCTTTTCCCATGTTTTACATTAGGTTGTAATAAACTTTCCACATCCAAGAGGTATTATAACAACATGTCAAGGCAGTTTTAGATTTAATGGTAGAATTCAGACTCTAGTACACGAAAATAAACTTAGAACTGGGCAGAAATGAATATCCTTTCCAATTGAGCAGAAACAGGAGGCACCAAGACTTCAACTGCCATAAGAGCAAAATAAAACAGTACTTGGATGTTTGGGGATTCCTTTGGCACTGGTCTGTAGCTAGGAGGTTTGGGAGGTGTCGGAGACTAATGCCTGACGCATGTGTTGCTATATTTTTGCCAGACAAAGGAAAATCTTCGCATAATTTCAGGTGTGTTTTTTTCTTTAAAGACAGCCCCACCTTTTCTTGCTTACTTTCTGCAATCTCAAGGTTAAAGGAGGTCTCCTAGACTTGCTTCTTAATAGGAAAAAAAAAATTATTTAAAAGTTTTTCAGTGACTAACTTTATGGTTCAGCTCTGTAAATTTTATGAGGATATGAATTATTTAGATAGTCTGCTTTTGGCAAAAGTCACTGTGTTTGCCTACAACTTATGTTCCGTCCTTTATATTCCTTTCTCCTCCCTCTGTCCGCTCTGGTTATGCATAAACTTAGAATAAAAAAGCTGAAGTGCAAATTCCCTTTCCTTCTCCCCCTTCCTTCTTTCCTTCCAAAAAACATTTACAGTCAGGTACTTTGCTAAAAGTGCTTCATATCTTCTGAATGATAACCTTATGAGGTAGGTGATATTCTTTCCCCCCATTAAACCAACATATGTAAAAGAACCTAAGACTTAGAGAAGATAAGTAGTTTGTTCAAGGTTGCACAAGGAGAAAGAGGTGCAGCTGAGCTTCTTCTTCATGTTAACTACAGATTCTGTCTTCTTAAATGCTAAGCAACACTATCTCTTAGTTGTGTATAAAGAGCATCAAAACAGCAAGAAAAATAAATGTTCTATACAAACGTAAAAGGTGTGTGCAGTCTCATAAATCTCAGAAGCCTGCATCGTACATTTTGCCAAACATGCCTGTTCACAGCAATTCAAGCCTTTTTATATGAAATGTAGGAAACTTACCTTTCAAAAAACAGCCCTCAGCAAGACAGTCGGAATTGATATATCATGCCTTAGTAGTTTTCTACATGCTATTTGCAAAATGTTACTGTCTGATGGTTTTATAGGTCTCTAGACAAGTAATGAAGTGATGAAGTATGAAGACAGCTTTAACATGTAATTAAGAATAACTTCAGGAGAGCTGGAAGGTACGCCTCTGCTCTATGTTTATCCTTTATATTGCAAGAGTAGATTTGGCATTGCTTAGCAAAAGACTTTTTGTTTTGTCTACTTATGCCTGAATTCTCAGTATTGTTTGAAAGAGTTTGTCTTAGCACAGAAAAAATCATGCACTGAAATTTTTATTAAATCAATGTGTCAATGAAACTCAAATGTTTAAACAGACTTTCCAGATATGAAATATACGTAAGAAATTTTTTATTTCTCACTCATTCACTAATATTCCAGGTCATCTAGGATGAAGATGTTGAAAATATATACATTAACTTGGCAAAGTTTGAGTATTTTTGGACTGGTGACAACAAAATTATGCATGCAGTAAGTTGTGGTTATAATTTTAAAGCAGCGTTAAAACTGACTCATAGATCTTAATCTTCACCTCTTAGGAGAAGTACAATCATTCTGATTCTTCCCCGGCAGGAAGGTTTTTATAGTCACAACTTTGTTTCTTTATTGATAATACTGTCTGTTGCACATTTCAAAAGATTTTCTTGAGACTTTGCCACGTGTTAGAAGCAAGCTCCAGCAACTCCAGTTATGTAAATGATGTCACAATTATATAATGTTCTTTTATTTTTCAACAAAGCAGGACATCCTCATACTATAGATGAATTCTCTTGGGAATTGCACAGAAGATTAAAAACTGTTAAAAACTAGAACCTCAAAAAGGATTACAGGAAAGTAAAGAATTCAGAGTAATAAAAGAAGCCTCTACTTTTGTAATTTTACATGGTAATTGCTGCTTGCATTTGAATTGGGTATTAGTAAAACTACAGAAATATACTTTAAGATGGACTTAATGCTACAGATATGTGTATTTGTCCATGCATATATATGTGTATCAACACCTTCCTTCTTACTGAGTTACTGGTACATATATATTGACATCTGTATCACCTGGCCCCAATTCTCTATTCTGTTGGCACATGAAATTCTTGTACTGTCCAAAAGAGTCAGTTGATCTGGGTATTTGTGCAAGCAGAGGTGTGCCCAGGTTGCTCTAAAAAATACGTCAGTTCCTTATATTGGGACAAATTACACTGTACATGTATAGTATCATGGAAAGAGCAAGGTCTCTATGGCTAGATACACATGGGTTCAAATCCTCCTGCCAATTTTTAACTGGGATGTCCTGAGCCTTAGTTCCCTTATCTAAAAGAGGTATGATAATCTCTATCACATAGGAGAGGTATGAAGACTTAATGAGATAGTAATAGCTAATAACCATGATGATGATGATGATAATGAGATAATGATGATAAAGCCTACTATTATCAGCTGTGTGCCAGGCACTGCATCAAGTGCTTTACATACATTCTTTTACGTCTCTCAACAACCCCACTAAGTTGCTTTTACTATTCCCAATTTACATGAGGCAAATGATCTTTGGTGAAATTAAAAGTAACTGTCCAAGATGTCACCAATATAAGTGTGATACTTATAAGAAATTTCTAGTAGAGTTCCTGGTAGGGAATCAATAAAGAATAATGCCTCTGTGTAGGTGCATATGTATATGTTTATCTAGACATGAAGAGATTTTTCTGTGTTGGCTGACCCACAGGAACTAGATTTTAAGCTTTAAATGTCTAAATCTTTCTATGTAATACATATGAAAGACATTGTTTATTTCTGGCATCCTAAAGTTTCTTCAAATATTCAAAAATTTTTGATATGAGGAAATGAACAGAGTGATCAATAAGCTTTAATTTTTCAATTAATAGGACCATAGAGAAGCAATAATGAAAATTTGGTCTCAGTGTCATCTGGACTCATGGTGCTTTTGAGATTTCCAAGGTTAAATATATGGACTGGAAGACCTTCAACTATCCTTGCTATTAAAGAGTCTCCAGGTACATAAGCAAATACATGATAGGAAAAAAAGCCACAGTTTTCATTCTTGCTTTTGAACAAACTCCTCCTCTTAAAGCGAGAGGTCAATCAGTGTTCTATAGCTTGAAACTCTAGATCTGGGTAATTTTGTTTTTATTTTAAACCTCCTTTTGGATATACTAGACCCAAGATGATAAATTATGGGTAATTAGAGCATGTGATTAAGTAACCATTGTTCCTCTTTAAAGTTTTAGCTGATTCAAATAGAAATCCATTTGGATACACGAAAGTTAGTGTTTTGACCAAGGCTAAGACCACCTCATGTCAATTCATGAGGAATTCATGGAGAAAATTAAAGCAGGCCAGCCCTGTGCTGTGCTGGAGGCTGAGAATACCCAAAAGAAAATATTTCTAGCTTAAGTTAAGTTTATGTAACATGGAAAAAGTTATTGAGTTGAAGTACCAGTTGATTCCCAGATCCTGCCAGAAACTTATCTGTTTATGTCATGAAGTAAATTTCTAAACAACACAACCCAGTGTAACTATGGTGTTAAAAGAAACATACACGAGGACAAGAAGAAAAGCTGAGGGCGGGGCAAGATGGCAGACTGGTGAGATGTATGTTTTAGTTACTCCTCCAGGAAAGTAGGTAGAAAGCCAGGAACTGCGTGGACTGGACACCACAGAGCAATCTGACTTTGGGCATACTTCATACAACACTCATGAAAACGTGGAACTGCTGAGATCAGCGAAATCTGTAAGTTTTTGTGGCCAGGGGACCCGCGCCCCTCCCTGCCAGGCTCAGTCCCATGGGAGGAGGGGCTGTCAGCTCCGGGAAGGAGAAGGGAGAACTGCAGTGGCAGCCCTTATCTGAAACTCATTCTGCTGATCCAAACTCCAACCATAGACAGACGGAGACCAGACACCAGAGAATCTGAGAGCAGCCAGCCCAGCAGAGAGGAAACAGGCATAGAAAAAAAAACAACACGAAAAACTCCAAAATAAAAGCGGAGGATTTTTGGAGTTCTGGTGAACATAGAAAGGGGAAGGGCAGAGCTCAGGCCAGAGCTCAGGCCCTGAGGCCCATATGCAAATCCCGAAGAAAAGCTGATCTCTCTGCCCTGTGGACCTTTCCTTAATGGCCCTGGTTGCTTTGTCTCTTAGCATTTCAATAACCCATTAGATCTCTGAGGAGGGCCCGTTTTTTTTTTTGTTTTTTTTTTTAATCCTTTTTTCTTTTTCTAAAACAATTACTCTAAGAAGCCCAATACAGAAAGCTTCAAAGACTTGCAATTTGGGCACATCAAGTCAAGAGCAGAACTAGGAGAGCTCTGAGACAAAACACAATAATCCAGTGGCTGAGAAAATTCACTAAACACCACAACTTCCCAAGAAAAGGGGGGTGTCCGCTCACAGCCATCATCCTGGTGGACAGGAAACACTCCTGCCCATCGCCAGCCCCATAGCCCAGAGCTGCCCCAGACAACCCAGTGTGACAGAAGTGCTTCAAATAACAGGCACACACCACAAAACTGGGTGTGGACATTAGCCTTCCCTGCAACCTCAGCTGATTGTCCCAGAGTTGGGAAGGTAGAGCAGTGTGAATTAACAAAGCCCCATTCAGCCATCATTTCAGCAGACTGGGAGCCTCCCTACACAGCCCAGCAGCCCAGAACTGCCCTGAGGGGATGGCACTCACCTGTGACATAGCACAGTCATCCCTCAACAGAGGACCCAGGGTGCACGGCCTGGAAGAGGGGCCCACTTGCAAGTCTCAGGAGCCATATGCCAATACCAAGGACTTGTGGGTCAGTGGCAGAGACAAACTGTGGCAGGACTGAACTGAAGGATTAGACTATTGCAGCAGCTTTAAAACTCTAGGATCACCAGGGAGATTTGACTATTAGAGCCACCCCCCACTCCCTGACTGCCCAGAAACACGCCCCATATACAGGGCAGGCAACACCAACTACACACGCAAGCTTGGTACACCAATTGGACCCCACAAGACTCACTCCCCCACTCACCAAAAAGGCTAAGCAGGGGAGAACTGGCTTGTGGAGAACAGGTGGCTTGTGGACGCCACCTGCTGGTTAGTTAGAGAAAGTGTACTCCACGAAGCTGTAGATCTGATAAATTAGAGATAAGGACTTCAATTGGTCTACAAATCCTAAAAGAACCCTATCAAGTTCAGCAAATGCCACGAGGCCAAAAACAACAGAAAATTATAAAGCATATGAAAAAACCAGATGATATGGATAACCCAAGCCCAAGCACCCAAATCAAAAGATCAGAAGAGACACAGCACCTAGAGCAGCTACTCAAAGAACTAAAGATGAACAATGAGACCATAGTACGGGAGACAAAGGAAATCAAGAAGACCCTAGAAAAGCATAAAGAAGACATTGCAAGACTATATAAAATAATGGATGATCTTATGGAAATTAAAGAAACTGTTGACCAAATTAAAAAGATTCTGGACACTCATAGTACAAGACTAGAGGAAGTTGAACAACGAATCAGTGACCTCGAAGATGACAGAATGGAAAATGAAAGCATAAAAGAAAGAATGGGGAAAAAAATTGAAAAAATCGAAATGGAACTCAGGGATACGATAGATAATATGAAACGTCCAAATATAAGACTCATTGGTGTCCCAGAAGGGGAAGAAAAGGGTAAAGGTCTAGGAAGAGTATTCAAAGAAATTGTTGAGGAAAACTTCCCAAATCTTCAAAACAACATAAATACACAAAACATAAATGCTCAGTGAACCCGAAATAGAATAAATCCAAATAAACCCACTCCGAGACATATACTGATCACACTGTCAAACACAGAAGAGAAGGAGCAAGTTCTGAAAGCAGCAAGAGAAAAGCAATTCACCACATACAAAGGAAACAGCATAAGACTAAGTAGTGACTACTCAGCAGCCACCATGGAGGCGAGAAGGCAGTGGCACGATATATTTAAAATTCTGAGTGAGAAAAATTTCCAGCCAAGAATACTTTATCCAGCAAAGCTCTCCTTCAACTTTGAGGGAGAGCTTAAATTTTTCACAGACAAACAAATGCTGAGAGAATTTGCTAACAAGAGACCTGCCCTACTGGAGATACTAAAAGGAGCCCTACAGACAGAGAAACAAAGAAAGGACAGAGAGACTTGGAGAAAGGTTCAGTACTAAAGAGATTCGGTATGGGTACAATAAAGGATATTAATAGACAGAGGGGAAAAATATGACAAACATAAACCAAAGGATAAGATGGCTGATTCAAGAAATGCCTTCACGGTTATAACATTGAATGTAAATGGATTAAACTCCCCAATTAAAAGATACAGATTCGCAGAATGGATCAAAAAAAATGAACCATCAATATGTTGCATACAAGAGACTCATCTTAGACACAGGGACACAAAGAAACTGAAAGTGAAAGGATGGAAAAAAATATTTCATGCAAGCTACAGCCAAAAGAAAGCAGGTGTAGCAATATTAATCTCAGATAAAATAGACTTCAAATGCAGGGATGTTTTGAGAGACAAATAAGGCCACTACATACTAATAAAAGGGGCAATTCAGCAAGAAGAAATAACAATCGTAAATGTCTATGCACCCAATCAAGGTGCCACAAAATACATGAGAGAAACACTGGCAAAAATAAAGGAAGCAATTGATGTTTCCACAATAATTGTGGGAGACTTCAACACATCATTCTCTCCTATAGATAGATCAACCAGACAGAAGACCAATAAGGAAATTGAAAACCTAAACAATCTGATAAATGAATTAGATTTAACAGACATATACAGGACATTACATCCCAAATCACCAGGATACACATACTTTTCTAGTGCTCATGGAACTTTCTCCAGAATAGATCATATGCTGGGACATAAAACAAGCCTCAATAAATTTAAAAAGATTGAAATTATTCAAAGCACATTCTCTGACCCCAATGGAATACAATTAGAAGTCAATAACCATCAGAGACTTAGAAAATTCACAAATACCTGGAGGTTAAACAACACACTCCTAAACAATCAGTGGGTTAAAGAAGAAATAGCAAGAGAAATTGCTAAATATATAGAGACGAATGAAAATGAGAACACAACATACCAAAACCTACGGGATGCAGCAAAAGCAGTGCTAAGGGGGAAATTTATAGCACTAAACGCATATATTAAAAAGGAAGAAAGAGCCAAAATCAAAGAACTAATGGATCAACTGAAGAAGCTAGAAAATGAACAGCAAACCAATCCTAAACCAAGTACAAGAAAAGAAATAACAAGGATTAAAGCAGAAATAAATGACATAGAGAACAAAAAAACAATAGAGAGGATAAATATCACCAAAAGTTGGTTCTTTGAGAAGATCAACAAGATTGACAACCCCCTGGCTAGACTAACAAAATCAAAAAGAGAGAAGACCCATATAAACAAAATAATGAATGAAAAATGTGACTTAACTGCAGATCCTGAAGAAATTAAAAAAATTATAAGAGGATACTATGAACAACTGTATGGCAACAAACTGGATAATGTAGAGGAAATGGACAATTTCCTGGAAACATATGAACAACCTAGACTGACCAGAGAAGAAATAGAAGACCTCAACCAACCCATCACAAGCAAAGAGATCCAATCAGTCATCAAAAATCTTCCCACAAATAAATGCCCAGGGCCAGATGGCTTCACAGGGGAATTCTACCAAACTTTCCAGAAAGAACAGACACCAATCTTACTCAAACTATTTCAAAACACTGAAGAAAATGGAACACTACCTAACTCATTTTATGAAGCTAACATCAATCTAATACCAAAACCAGGCAAAGATGCTACAAAAAAAGGAAAACTACCGGCCAATCTCCCTAATGAATATAGATGCAAAAATCCTCAACAAAATACTTGCAAATCGAATCCAAAGACACATTAAAAAAATCATGCACCATGACCAAGTGGGGTTTATTCCAGGCATGCAAGGATGGTTCAACATAAGAAAATCAATCAATGTATTACAACACATTAACAAGTCAAAAGGGAAAAATCAATTGAACATCTCAATAGATGCTGAAAAAGCATTTGACAAAATCCAACATCCGTTTTTGATAAAAACACTTCAAAAGGTAGGAATTGAGGGAAACTTCCTCAACATGATAAAGAGCATATATGAAAAACCCACAGCCAGCATAGTACTCAATGGTGAGAGACTGTTATTCAAAATTGTGCTGGAAGTGCTAGCCAGGGAAATCCAGCAAGACAAAGAAATAAAAGGCATCCAAATTGGAAAAGAAGAAGTAAAACTGTCACTGTTTGCAGATGATATGATCTTATATCTAGAAAACCCTGAGAAATCGACGATACAGCTACTAGAGCTAATAAACAAATTTAGCAAAGTAGCGGGATACAAGGTTAATGCACATAAGTCAGTAATGTTTCTATATGCTAGAAATGAACAAACTGAAGAGACACTCAAGAAAAAGATACCATTTTCAATAGCAACTAAAAAAATCAAGTACCTAGGAATAAACTTAACCAAAGATGTAAAAGACCTATACAAAGAAAACTACATAACTCTACTAAAAGAAATAGAAGAGGACCTTAAAAGATGGAAAAATATTCCATGTTCCTGGATAGGAAGACTAAATGTCATTAAGATGTCAATTCTACCCAAACTCATCTACAGATTCAATGCAATCCCAATCAAAATTCCAACAACCTACTTTGCAGACTTGGAAAAGCTAGTTATCAAATTTATTTGGAAAGGGAAGATGCCTCGAATTGCTAAAGACACTCTAAAAAAGAAAAACGAAGTGGGAGGACTTACACTCCCTGACTTTGAAGCTTATTATAAAGCCACAGTTGCCAAAACAGCATGGCACTGGCACAAAGATAGACATATAGATCAATGGAATCGAATTGAGAATTCAGAGATAGACCCTCAGATCTATGGCCGACTGATCTTTGATAAGGCCCCCAAAGTCACTGAACTGAGTCATAATGGTCTTTTCAACAAATGGGGCTGGGAGAGTTGGATATCCATATCCAAAAGAATGAAAGAGGACCCCTACCTCACCCCCTACACAAAAATTAACTCAAAATGGACCAAAGATCTCAATATAAAAGAAAGTACCATAAAACTCCTAGAAGATAATGTAGGAAAACATCTTCAAGACCTTGTATTAGGCGGCCACTTCCTAGACTTTACACCCAAAGCACAAGCAACAAAAGAGAAAATAGATAAATGGGAACTCCTCAAGCTTAGAAGTTTCTGCACCTCAAAGGAATTTCTCAAAAAGGTAAAGAAGCAGCCAACTCAATGGGAAAAAATTTTTGGAAACCATGTATCTGACAAAAGACTGATATCTTGCATATATAAAGAAATCCTACAACTCAATGATGATAGTACAGTCGGCCCAATTATAAAATGGGCAAAAGACATGAAAAGACAGTTCTCTGAAGAGGAAATACAAATGGCCAAGAAACACATGAAAAAATGTTCAGCTTCACTAGCTATTAGAGAGATGCAAATTAAGACCACAATGAGATACCATCTAATACCGGTTAGAATGGGTGCCATTAAACAAACAGGAAACTACAAATGCTGGAGGGGATGTTGAGAAATTGGAACTCTTTTTCATTGTTGGTGGGACTGTATAATGGTTCAGCCACTCTGGAAGTCAGTCTGGCAGTTCCTTAGAAAACTAGATATAGAGTTACCATTCGATTCAGCAATTGCACTTCTCGGTATATACCCGGAAGATTGGAAAGCAGTGACACGAACAGATATCTGCACGCCAATGTTCATAGCAGCATTATTCACAATTGCCAAGAGATGGAAACAACCCAAATGTCCTTCAACAGATGAGTGGATAAATAAAATGTGGTATATACACATGATGGAATACTACACGGCAGTAAGAAGGAACGATCTCGTGAAACATATGACAACATGGATGAACCTTGAAGACATAATGCTGAGCGAAATAAGCCAGGCACAAAAAGAGAAATATTATATGCTACCACTAATGTGAACTTTGAAAAATGTAAAACAAATGGTTTATAATGTAGAATGTAGGGGAACTAGCAATAGAGAGCAATTAAGGAAGGGGGAACAATAATCCAAGAAGAACAGATAAGCTATTTAACGTTCTGGGGATGCCCAGGAATGACTATGGTCTGTTAATTTCTGATGGATATAGTAGGAGCAAGTTCACAGAAATGTTGCTATATTAGGTAACTTTCTTGAGGTAAAGTAGGAACATGTTGGAAGTTAAGCAGTTATCTTAGGTTAGTTGTCTTTTTCTTACTCCCTTGTTATGGTCTGTTTGAAATGTTCTTTTATTGTATGTTTGTTTTCTTTTTAACTTTTTTTTCATACAGTTGATTTAAAAAAGAAGGGAAAGTCAAAAAAAAAAAAAAGAAAAAAAAAGAAAAACAAGGAAAAAAAAAAGATGTAGTGCCCCCTTGAGGAGCCTGTGGAGAATGCAGGGGTATTCGCCTACCCCACCTCCATGGTTGCTAACATGACCACAGACAGAGGGGACTGGTGGTTTGATGGGTTGAGCCCTCTACCACAGGTTTTACCCTTGGGAAGACGGTTGCTGCAAAGGAGAGGCTAGGCCTCCCTATGGTTGTGCCTAAGAGCCTCCTCCTGAATGCCTCTTTGTTGCTCAGATGTGGCCCTGTCTCTCTAGCTAAGCCAACTTGAAAGGTGAAATCACTGCCCTCCCCCCTACGTGGGATCAGACACCCAGGGGAGTGAATCTCCCTGGCAACGTGGAATATGACTCCCGGGGAGGAATGTAGACCTGGCATCGTGGGACGGAGAACATCTTCTTGACCAAAAGGGTGATGTGAAAGGAAATGAAATAAGCTTCAGTGGCAGAGAGATTTCTAAAGGAGCCGAGAGGTCACTCTGGTGGGCACTCTTATGCACACTTTAGACAACCCTTTTTAGGTTCTAAAGAATTGGGGTAGCTGGTGGTGGATACCTGAAACTATCAAACTACAACCCAGAACCCATGAATCTCGAAGACAGTTGTATAAAAATGTGGCTTATGAGGGGTGACAATGGGATTGGGAGGGCCATAGGGAACACACTCCACTTTGTCTAGTTTATGGATGGATGAGTAGAAAAATAGGGGAAGGAAACAAACAGACAAAGGTACCCAGTGTTCTTTTTTACTTCAATTGCTCTTTTTCACTCTAATTATTATTCTTGTTATTTTTGTGTGTGTGCTAATGAAGGTGTCAGGGATTGATTTGGGTGATGAATGTACCACTATGTAATGGTACTATAAACAATCGAAAGTACGATTTGTTTTGTATGACTGCGTGGTATGTGAATATATATCAATAAAATGAAGATAAAAAAAAAAAAAAAACTAAAGGACAAATGGAGTGGGAAGGGGGGATGATTTGGGTGTTTTTTTTCACTTTTATTTTTTATTCTTGTTCTGGTTCTTTCTGATGTAAGGAAAATGTTCAGAGACAGATTGTGGTAATGAACGCATAACTGTTTTATCATACTGTGGATAGTGGACTGTATATCATGGATGATTGTATGGTGTGTGAATGTATTTCAATAAAACTGAATTTAATTATATATATATATATATATATATATATATAAACATGTGATAATACTAAAAAAATAAAAATAAAAATAGTGCAACATAAAAAAAAAAAAGAAACATACACTAAGGAAATTTGTTCAGAATGAAAGGAAAACATAGATGGTTGTTAAAATGCTATTTTCAACAATTCACTCATAGGTATCTAAAATCTGTTTTATTTCCTACCACAATTAATTTCCTGTTTTACAATTAAACCATTCAATCTTTGATAAGCTCCTTTTCTCTAATTTATGGCATCTGGCTCAAAATATCCCAAAGCAGCCAGAGAACTTAGTCATAGATGTCAGCACCAGCTGGTAGCAAAAGCAAAGGGCTCTGACTTCAAAGAGTTAGGGAAGATTTGTCACAATGTAATAAAAAGAGCAGATGCAGCAGACATTATAAATGGTAGAAAGAGCAAGAATCTCAAAAACAAAAATGTGGTGGTGAGTCGATTCATGCTAGGTGTTGTTTAAAAGGTTACCTCCCTGCAGTCACCATCCAGATACCCAATGTGTCTTCCCACTCTGAGCCTGTGCCCCCAATTAACTTAATCTCCCTTAACCTTCCTGTCCTCCACACTGCACCATTCCTTTTAAAACTTCCTGGAGAGAAAAACTTTCACAATTTGAGTTTTGTGAGTTTGGTTGCATTTTGTAGTAACAGTGCTCTCTTTGCACATTTATTGAGGGGCTCTCTAAACTTTAGTTTGACCTCCTCTGGCATTGGCCCTGTTCACAGATTGACTTTTGACAAAATAGTCCCCAGTAGGCACAGGGTTGCAGAGTGCTTGATGCTCACAAGCTCAAAAGGAGATTTATGTCTCCCAGCATCAAAGCAATTCGTAGAAAAGGATTCTGATGGGCTGAGGCTGGGTTTCACTCTTGACCCCTGGGCTGGGGAGGGAGGTAGAGCCCTTAGTCTGGGGCTCCACTTGGGAGAGACGGAATAGTTTCTAAAATAAGAGAGGGAGGGAGTCTGTTATCAGAAGAGCAAAGATGCAGGGCTCAGAAAAGCCAATTCTTGGAGGCAATTTGAAAGGAAACTACTGGAGGAACAGGGAATAAACATTCCTTCAGTGACTCAGATCCCAGGCAGGCAATAGGAGGATATCAAAGTCTTCTGTAAAAGACAGGGCTTGGTAACTACGTTTTACCAGATGATTACCTTTAGGATAAAGTGTACTGTTGGAAAAAGAGACTGAGGCAACCAAGATGCTAACAATAGTAGGAAGCTGCTTGTAGCCTGAAAGCAGTTGGGAAAAGGTAATGTTACTGGAGCCTTGGTGCCAGTTAATTTGAAAGGAACTGAGAACCACAGAAAGAGGGGCCATCTGGCAGCTGCTGGTGCCATGGAAGAAATGCAGACACAACTGGGATGCCTCATGTAGTAGAAAGAAATGGGAGAAAACCCCTGGCTTCTCTTTTCTCTCATCCCTCCAATTTCCTGCAGTTTATCCTATTGGCTGAATGTTCTGGTTTGCTAATGTGGCTTTATGCAAAATACCAGAAATAGATTGGCTTTTATAAAGGGTGTTTATTTGGTCTTAAGGTCATAAAGTGTCCAAGGTAAAGCATCAACAATAGAGTACCTTCACTGCAGAAAGGTCACTGGCATCTGGAAAACCTCAATTAGCTGGCTCGTGTCTGCTTACTCCCAGTTTGCGTTTCAAAATGGGCATTCTCCAAAATGTCTGCATCAGCTTCCAATGGTTATCTTCAAAGTGTCTGTCTCACTGCAGCTCTGAGTTCCTTCTGTTTGTCAGCTCTTTTAAATGGCTCCAATGATTTAATTCAGACCCACCTTGAATGGGTGGGGTAATACCTCCAAGGAAATTATCCAATCAAAGGTTTCGCCCACAGTTGATTGAGTCACATCTCCATGGAAATACTCAATCAAAAGGTTCCAACCTAATCAACACTAATACATCTGCCCCCACAAGATTGCATCAAAGAACATGGTGTTTTGGGGGACAAAATACATGCAAAATGGCACACTAAATGTCACCAGAAGCAGTTTGACAAATGTGTAAGTTCATGTCCTCTGGGAAGTAGATGCCAAGATGGAATGAGAAGTGTAAGAGATTTAGTGGAGCTAACACTTAATAAAAGATAAAATGGAGAAAGAAAAGTAGTAGGAAAAGGGAAAGCCTTCAGATGTGATGCTGTAATGAACCTGTGAAAGGAGAGAGGAGCAGATCAGAGGATTGGATAGAAAGGGCCTCAGACTGTGGAACAATTTTGAGAAAGTCTCAACTAAGCTTAACAGGTTGCTCCAGCCCACAGAGTCCCATTGAGGGGTCTTTTAAAATTCAATTTTATTGAGATACAGTCACATACCATACAATCATCCAAAGTGTGCAATTAATTATTCACAGTACCATCATAGTTGTGCATTGATCACCATAATCAATTTTTGAACATTTTCAATTCTCCAAAAAAAAAGAAAAGAAAAATAAGAATAAAAATAAAAATAACAAACACCCAAAACATTTTCCCCTTCCCCCCATCCCCACCCTATCATTCATTCAATTTTTGTCCCCATTGTTAAACTCCTCTGTCCATATACTGGATAAAGGAAGTGTGAGTCACAAGGTTTTCACAATCACACAGTCATATCATATAAGATATGGTGTTATTTATCCTCTCTATTGTTTTTTTTTGTTCTCTATGTCATTTACTTCTGCTTTAATCTTTGTTATTTCTTTTCTTCTACTTGGTTTAAAATTGATTTGCTGTGCATTTTCTAGCTTCTTCAGTTGATCCATCTGTTCTTTGATTTTGGCTCTTTCTTCCTTTTTAATGTACGTGTTTAGGGCTACAAATTTCCCCCTCAGTACTGCTTTTGCTGCATCCCATAAGTTTTGGTATGTTGTGTTCTCATTTTCATTCATCTCTATATATTTAGCAATTTCTCTTGCTATTTCTTCTTTAACCCACTGATTGTTTAGGAACATGTTGTTTAACCTCCAGGTATTTGTGAATTTTCTAAGTCTCTGATGCTTATTGACTTCCAACTGTATTCCATTGTGGTCAGAGAATGTGCTTTGAATAATTTCAATTTTTTTTAATTTATTTAAGCTTGTTTTATGTCCCAGGATATGACTTATTCTGGAGAAAGTTCCATGATCACTAGAGAAGAATGTGTATCCTGGTGATTTGGGATGTAATGTTCTATATATGTCTATTAAATCCAATTCATTTATCAGATTGTTTAGGTTTTCAAATTCCTTATTAGTCTTCCATCTGGTTGATCTATCTATAAGAGAGAGTGATGTGTTGAAGTCTCCCACAATTATTGTGGAAACATCAATTGCTTCCTTTAGTTTTGCCAGTGTTTTTCTCATGTATCTTGTGGCACCTTGATTGGGTGCATAAACATTTATGATTGTTATTTCTTCTTGTTGAATTGCTCCTTTTATTAGAAAGAATGTAGTGGCCTTCTTTGTCTCTCATAACATCCTTGCATTTTAAAGTCTATTTTAGCTGAGATTAATATTGCTACTCCTGCTTTCTTTTGGCTGTAGCTTGAATGAAATATTTTTTTCCATCCTTTCACTTTCAGTTTCTTTGTGTCCCTGTGCCTAAGATGAGTCTCTTGTATGCAAAATACTGATGGTTCATTTTTTTTGATCCATTCTGCTAATCTATATCTTTTGATTAGGGAGTTTAATTCATTTACATTCAATGTTATTACTGTGAAGGCATTTCTCAAATCAGCCATCTTATCCTTTAGTTTATGTTTGTCAGATATATTTTTCCTTCTCTCTCTTAATGTCCTTTAATGTACCCATACTGAATCTCTTTAGTACTGAACCTTTCTCCATAACTCTCTTTCCTTTCTTTGTTTCTCTGTCAGTAGGGCTCCCTTTAGTATCTCAAGTAGGGCAAGTGTCTTGCTAGCAAATTCTCTCAGCATTTGTTTGTCTGTGAAAAATTTTATCTCTCCCTCAAATTTGAAGGAGAGCTTTGCTGGATAAATAATTCTTGGTTGGCAGTTTTTCTCTTTCAAAATTTTAAATATGTCACGCCACTGCCTTCTTGCCTCCATGGTCACTGCTGAGTAGTCACTACTTAGTCTTATGCTGTTTCCTTTGTATGTGGTGAATTGCTTTTCTCTTGCGGCTTTCAGAACTTCACTTCAGTATTTGACAGTGTGATCAGAATACATCTTGGAGTGGTTTTATTTGGATTTATTCTATTTGGAGTTTGCTGGGCATTTATGATTTGTGTATTGATGGTGTTTAGGAGATTTGGGAAGTTTTCCCCAACAATTTCTTTGAATACTCTTCCTAGACCTATACCCTTCTCTTCCCCTTCTGGAACACCAATGAGTCTTATATTTGGATGTTTTATATTATCTATCATATCCCCGAGGTCCATTTCAATTTTTTTTATTTTTTTCCATTCTTTCTTTTATTCTTTCATTTTCCATTCTGTATCCTCCTAGTCATTGATTCACTGTTCAGCTTCCTCTAGTCTTATACTATGAGTATCCAGAATATTTTTAATTTGGTCAACAGTTTCTTTTATTTCCATCAGATCATTTATTTTTTTTATTTACTCTTGCAATTTCTTCTTTATGCTCCTCTAGGGTCTTCTTCATGCCTTTTATTTCCTGTGCCATGCTCTGCTTCATGTCCTTTATATCCTGTGCCATGCTCTCATTGTTTGTCTTTAGTTCTTTGATTAATTGCTCCAAGTACTGTGTCTCCTCTGATCTTTTGATTTGGGTGTTTGGGTTTGGGTTATCTATATTGTCTGGTTTTTTCATATGCTTTAAAATTTTCTGTTGTTTTTGGCCTCTTGGTATTTTCTTAACTTGATAGGGTTCTTTTAGAATATGTAGACCAATTCAAACCCTTATCTCTAATTTGTCAGATCTACAGTTTCATAGAGTACACTTTCTCTAACTAACCAGCAGGTGGCATCCACAAGCCACCTATTTCCCTCAAGCCAGTTCTCCCCAACTTTGTCTTTGTGGTGAGTGAGGGTGTGAGTCTTGTGGGGTCCAATTGGTGCACCAAGCTTGCGTGTGTAGTTGGTGTTGCCCACCCTGCATATGGGATGTGTGTCTGAGTGGTTGGGGGGGGGGAGCTTTAATAATCAAATCTCCGAGGTGTTCTTGGGGATTTAAAGCTGTTGCAGTAGTCTAATCCTTCAGTTCAGTCTTGCCACAGTTTGTCTCTGCTGCTGACCCACAAGTCCTTGGTATTGGTGTATGGTCCCTGGGACTTGTAAGTGGGTCCCTCTTCCAAGCTGTACACTCATAGTTCCTCTGCTGAGGGACAACTATGCTATGTCACAGGTGAGTGCCATCCCCCAAGGGAGGTTCTGGGCTACAGGGCTGTGTAGGGTCATTCTCAGTCTGCTGAAAGGATGGCTGAATGGGGTGTGTTAATTTCCCCCCTTTTCACACAGCTCTGCCTTCCCAGCTCTGGGACAATTAGCTGAGGGTGCAGGAAAGGCTATTGTCCATGCCCCAAATTGTGGTGTGTGCGTGTGTTGTTGGAAACACTTCCCATCACAGTGGGTTGTTTGGGGCAGCTCTGGACTGTGGCACTGGTGCCAGGCAGGAACATTCCCTGCCCACCAGGAAGATGGCTGTAAGGGGAAACCCCCCTTTTCTTGGGAAGTTGTGGTGTGTAGTGAATTTTCTCAGCCACTGGACTTATTGCCTTGTGTCTCAGAGCTCCCTTAGCTCTGCTCTTTTCTGGGACCAAACTGCAAGTCTTTGAGGCTTTCCGTAATGTGCTTCTTAGAGTAATTGTTTTAGAAAAAGATAAAAAGATAAAAAAAAAAAAGGAAGGGCCCTCCTTGCAGATCTAATGGGCTATTGAAATGCTAAGAAACAAGGAGATTAAGGCCATTAAGGAACAATCAAGAAAGCAGCGAAAGCAGCTTTTCAGACAAGGAAACTTGCCTTCTGGATTTGCATGTAAGCCTGACTCTGCCTGAGCCCTGCCCTTCCCTGTTCTATGTTCACCAGAACTCCAAAAAGTCTCTGCTTTTATTTTTGGGTTTCCTTGCTGTTTTTGCTAGCCCTATCTCCTCTTCACTGGACTAACTGCTCCCAGGTTCTCCAGTGTCTGATCTCAGTCTCTCTATGTTTGGAGTTTGGATCAGCCATCTGAGATTTCAATAAGAGCCACAACTGCAGTTCTCCATCCATGTTTCCAGCACTGACGGCCCCTCATCCCATGGGACTGAGCCTGGCAGGGAGGGGCACAGGTCCCCTGGCCACAAGAACTTAAAGATTTCACTGATCTCAGCTGTTCCACGTGTTGTTCCACGTGAGTGTTGTATGAAGTATGCCCAAAGTCAAATTGCTCTCCAGTGTCTGGTCCACGCAGTTCCTGGCTTTCTACCTACTGCCCTGGAGGTGTAACTAAAACCTACACCTCACCACTTCACCATCTTGCCCTGCTCCTCTATGGTACAGTTTTTAAGATTGCACTGTTTGTGTCATTGTTTTACCTCCAGGAAAAAGTTTCCTTTTTTCTCTTCCTTTTCCAGGGATTTTGATCTGATATATTTGTTTTTTATTTGCCTCTCTATATTTTTAACACTCCTTTTGTTATCTCTAGCTACCTTTACCTGGGAGGACAGCCCCCCAGAGAGGATCTACCTAAGTCAGTTTTTCCCTGTCAGGACAGGTCCAGGACCCATGAAGGGGTGAAGAGCAATTCCAAAGTGCCCTGGGGAGGATTCCCAGAAGGATGCCAATCTTCTCTATGATGTCTCCCTGATTCTGTGCTTTTCTGTCATGCCCAGTCAATGGCACTCTTCAGCCAACTGGTTCCCACACTCCATCCCTGTGGGTGCCTATTGAGACAGAGGTTGACAGCTTGGGTTGACAGATCCCAGACCCTGGAATCTGAAGTCTTTAATCAACAGTCACAAACTGCACTGGGCCTTGCCCCACTCCCTTTTCTTGGGAAGACCTGCCTTTCAGCACCCTGTTCCCCACCACCACCCTGAGAAGTTACAGTGTCTTTCAGTCAGCCCTGCTTATACCCCTGCCAGGGGCAGGGTTGAAACCGAGGCTGCCAGCTACTTTTTCCTGATTAGGACTGAACTGTTCTCTCAGAACTGGAATCCAGCACTCCAAATTCACTTATCAAAAGCTGGAGTCAGTGCCTAGCCCTGTCCCCCACCCTTTTCCCAGGGAATAGCCACCCCTCAGCAAACTTCTGCCCATTACCCTGAGAAGTTACTATGTCTCTCAGTCATCCCTGCTTCATCCCCTGCCAGGGGCAGGTTTGAAAACAAGGCTGCCAGCTCTTTTCTGTATTGGGCTGGTTAAAACTGTAGCTGTTCTCAGAGCTGGAGTCCAGCACCCAAATTCACAAATCAAGAGCCAGAGTCTGTGCCTGACTCAGTCTCCACTTTTCTTGGGGAAGAGCTGTCTTTCAGCAAATTAATCTCTCAGTCCAACCCTGCTTCCTTCCCTGCTGGGAGCACAGTTGTAACAGATGCCTATGTTTGAAACAGAACCTGCTGGATGCTTTCTGTCTGGGGTGGGTTGCAATTTAGCTGTGTCTGGAGCTGGTACTCAGCAGTCCAAATTTGCTAATTAGAACCCTCAATTGTGTGCCCAGCTGAGTCTTCCCCACCCTGCTCCTGGAAGAGAGGGCTTCTATTTCCAGCCAGAGAGTGGCTCCTGAGGCAGCCCTGTCTTGCCAGTCAGGAATGGGAACCAGCCTCTACAGCATGGAGAGATCTACTCACAGTTGTTCACTGCAATTTATCAGAGCTACTTCCTTCAGCTCATCCCTGCTGATGTGCATTGTTCTTCTTGTCTCTAGAGCTCCCCCAAACAGTTGTTCCAGACAGTTCTTGGCTGTTTTCTAGCTGCCCTGGAGGACAAACTGAATCTAGAACTCTCTACTCTGCCATCCTAAATGCACATCTTTGTATAACTTTTGTAGCAAAATTTAAAGTACCAGCATTTCTACAAGGTCTAGCCATATTTTGCAGATGATAATGCATGTATGTGTTTGGATATCTTTCAAGATATCTTTAAATAATGCCCTGTAGTCTGTCTTTAGTTAACCAAGCAATTCAATTAAAACATTTCCGGGGTGTAACTATTTGCATATATTAAGCCATTGACATTTTATAACAGCTAAGCAGTAATAAAGCCACCGTGTTTATGCAGCAAAGATAAGTAGCATGGCATATATTTAGAAATCTTCAAGGAGGCTGTAATTGGATGTTACTGCAATCCCAATTGCCATGACTCCAAGTTTAATTACAACTATTTACACATATTACTCTCAATTCTAAAACCTTTTAACATGGTTTTTGCTATTCCTATAATATTTATAAGAAAACTACTTAAATTACATTTGTAGATGTATATACAGCAGTAATAAATTTTTTAAAAATAATCTATTAGTAGATTGTGCCAAGGTTGGCACATTTCAACTTAATAACTTATAAATTATCTTTTATTAGGGATTTGTTAAACCTGCCAAAGTGGGTGTGCCAGTTTGGATATATTATGTTTCCCCAAAAGCCATATTCTTTAATGGAATTTTATGGGGGCAGACATATTAATCTTTTTGAAAAGGGTGTGACTTCTTGATTGAATATTTCCATGGAGATTTGACCCAGCCCATTCAGGCTAGGGCTTGATTAGTTCACTGGAATATTTAAGAGAGTTAAGAGAGAACCAGATGTCTGCTGACACTTAGAGATGCTTAGAGATGCTTGAAGATGCACACAGAATAACATTTGGAGATGCTTAGCTAAGAGATGCTAGCCCAGAGTTTGCTACAGAGAAGCTAAGAGACAGAAGCCCAGAGGCATTTAGGAGAATACTATTTTAAAATGCAGCCTGGGAGCAAAGGAACAGCAGATGTCAGCCACATACCTTCCCAGTTGACACAGGTATTCCGGATGCCATCGGCCCTTCTTCAATGAGGGCATACTCTTGGTGATGTCTTAATTTGGACATTTGTAACCAAATAAACCCCCTTTATAAAAGCTATACATTTGTAACCAAATAAACCCCCTTTATAAAAGCTAATCCATTTCTGGTATTTTGCATAAAGGCAGCATTAGCAAACCAGAACAGTGGGTTTGTTTATTTATTCTAAGGGCTGGTTGATTTTAATTGCCCTCTTAGTAAAGTCAGCTTATCAACAAGACTGAGCTTTTCCCCTCTCACACAGGGGTATATTTAAGTATAGAATTGTCTACTTTCTGTTGTGTAGAAAAGCAAGCATTGGTTTTAAAGTAAACATTAATAGATGCATGATCTAAGCATCTGGCAAGAGTCAAAAATTTGGGTTTTGAGAACTAATTCTGTCACAAACTAATTTTATGATTTGGAGCATCTCATGGAATCATTCTGAGGCTGTTTTAACAAGTACAAATGGAGCGGGCTGGATCGAGGTAGTAAGGTTTACTCTAGCTTTGCATTATTTAGTTCATAATCTAACTTCCTTTTCAGAGGTGTTCATACAGGTTCTTAACATCCTTACACATAAAAGTGGTTATATTTGAAGAATTGGTTTCTTAAAGAGGTTTACTAGACAGTTTCAATTCTAAATTTAAGCTTCCAGTTCTAAGCATGACAAAACATTATATAGCACAATTATTGAATATAATTACTCAACCACATACTTTTTTACCTATGTGCCTGTTTGCACTTAGATCCATTCCCCTTTCTCCTCCTGCTGTGCTCTGTGTTGCAGGGGGCTGAACATAGCAGTCCATGTGTCTCAGGTCCCCTTGCTTTGGTAGCCATGGAGGCAAGGTGTCCTTCAAGAAAGAACCTACCACAGAGAGTGCAGGGAGCTGACAGCAAACTGGATAATGTACAGGAAATGGACAATTTCCTGGAAACATATGAACAACCTAGACTGACCAGAAAAGAAACAGAAGACCTCAACCAACCAATCACAAACAAAGAGATCCAATCAGTCATCAAAAAGCTTCCCACAAATAAATGCCCAGGGCCAGATGGCTTCACAGGCAAATTCTACCAAACTTTCCAAAAAGAACTGACATCAATCTTACTTAACTCTTTTAGAACATTGAAGAAAATGGAACACTACCTAACTCATATTATGAAGCTAACATCAATCTAATACCAAAACCAGGCAAAGATGCTACAAAAAAGGAAAACTACAGGCCTATCTCCCTAATGAATATAGATGCAAAAATTCTCAACAAAATACTTGCAAAAGACACATTAAAAAAAAAATCATGCACCATGACCAAGTAGGGTTCATTCCAGGCATGCAAGGATGGTTCAACATAAGGAAATCGGTGTATTATAACACGTTAACAAATCAAAAGGGAAAAATCAAATGATCATCCTAATAGATGCTGAAAAAGCATTCGACAAAATCCAACATCCCTTTTTGATAAAAACACTTCAAAAGGTAGGAATTGAAGGAAACTTCCTCAATATGATAAAGAGCATATATGAAAAACCCACAGCCAGCATAGTACTCAATGGTGAGAGACTGAAAGCCTTCCCTCTAAGATCAAGAAGGAGACAAGGATGCCCACTGTCACCACTGTTATTCAACATTGTGCTGGAAGTGCTAGCCAGGGCAATCCAGCAATACAAAGAAATAAAAGGCATCCAAATTGGAAGGAAGAAGTAAAACTGTCATTATTTGCAGATGATATGATCTTATATCTGGAAAATCCTCAGAAATCAACAATACAGCTACTAGAGCTAATAAACAAATTTAGCAAATAGCGGGATACAAGATTAATGCACATAATTCAGTAATATTTCTATATGCCAGAAATGAGCAAAGTGAAGAGACACTCAAGAAAAAGATACCATTTTCAATAGCAATGAAAAAAAAATGAAGTACCTAGGAATAAACTTAACCAAAGATGTAAAAGACCTATAGAAAGAAAACTACATAACTCTACTAAAAGAAATAGAAGAGGACCTTAAAAGATGGAAAAATATTCCATGTTCATGGATAGGAAGGCTAAATGTCATTAAGATGTCAATTCTACCCAAACTCATCTACAGATTCAATGCAATCCCAATCCAAATTCCAACAACCTACTTTGCAGACTTGGAAAAGCTAGTTATCAAATTTATTTGGAAAGGGAAGATGCCTCAAATTGCCAAAGACACTCTAAAAAAGAAAAATGAAGTGGGAGTACTTATACTCCCTAACTATGAAGCTTATTATAAAGCCACAGTTGTCAAAACAGCATCGTACTGACACAAAGGTAGACATATTGATCAACGGAATCAAACTGAGAATCTGAAGACAGACCCCCAGATCTATGGCTGACTGATGTTTGATAAGGCCCCCAAAGCCACTGAACTGGGACATAACAGTCTTTTCAACAAATGGGGCTGGGTGAGTTGGATATTCATATCCAAAAGAATGAAAGATGACCCCTACCTCACATCCTACACAAAAATTAACTCAAAGTGGATCAAAGATCTCAATATAAAAGATAGTACCATAAAATTCCTAGAAGATAATGTAGGAAAACATCTTCAAGACCTTGTATCAGGTGGCCACTTCCTAGACTTTACACCCAAAGCACAAGCAACAAAAGAACAAATAGATAAATGGGAACTCCTCAAGCTTAGAAGTTTCTGCACCTCAAAGGAATTTGTCAAAAAGGTGCAGAGGCAGCCAACTCTATGGGAAACAATTTTTGGAAGCCATGCACCTGACAAAAGACTGATATCTTGCATATATAAAGAAATCCTACAACTCAATGACAATAGTACAGTTGGCCCAATTATAAAATGGGCAAAAGATGTGAAAAGACAGTTTTCTAAAGAGGAAATACAAATGGCCAAGAAACACATGGAAAAATGTTCAGCTTCCCTAGCTATTAGAGAGATGCAAATTAAGACCACAATGAGATACCATCTCACACCAATTAGAATGGCTGCCATTAAACAAACAGGAAACTACAAATGCTAGAGAGGATGTGGAGAAATTGGAACTCTAATTCATTGTTGGTGGGACTGTATAATGGTTCAGCCACTCTGGAAGTCAGTCTGGCAGTTCCTTAGAAAACTAGATATAGAGTTACCCTTCGATCCAGTGATTGCACTTCTCAGTATATACCCGAAAGATCTGAAAGCAGTGACATGAACAGATATCTGGATACCAATGCTCATAGCAGCATTATTCACTATTGCCAAGAGACGGAAACAACCCAAATGTCCTTCAACAGATGAGTGGATAAATAAAATGTGGTATATAAACATGATGGAATACAATGCGGCTGTAAGAAGGAACGATGTCTTGAAACATATGGCAATACGGATGACCCTTGAAGACATAATGCTGAGAGAAAAAAGCCAGGCACAAAAAGAGAAATATTATATGCTACCACTAATATGAACATTGAAAAATGTAAAACAAATGGTTTATAATGTAGAATGTAGGGGTACTAGTGATAGAGAGCAATTAAGGAAGGGGGAATGATAACCCAATAAGAACAGATAAGCTATCATGGGCAAATTCAACATTCTGGGTATGCCCAGGAATGACTATGGTCTGTTAATTTCTGATGAGTATGGTAGGAACAAATTCACAGAAATGTTGCTATATTAGGTTACTTTCTTGGGGTAGAGTAGCAACATGTTGGAAGTAAAGTAGTTACCTTAGGTTACTCGTCTTTTTCTTACTCCCTTGTTATGGTTTGTTTGAAATGTTGTTGTTTTTTTTTTTTTACTGTATGCTTTTTTAATTTTTTTATATAGTTGATTTAAAAAAAAAAGTTAATTAAAAAACAAACAATGAAGAAATTTGCGGAGCCCCCTTGAGATGCTGGTGGAGAATGCAGGGGTATTGGGCTTCCCCACTTCCATGGTTGCTAATGTGCTCACAGACATAGGGGACTGGTGGCTTGATGGGCTGAGCCCTCTACCACAGGACTTGCCCTTGGCAAGACTGTTGCTATAAAGGAGAGACTAGGCCTCCCTTTATATAATTGTGTCTAAGAGCCTCCTCCTGAATGCCTCTTTGTTGCTCAGATGTGGCCCTCTGTCTCTAGCTAAGCCAACTTGGCAGGTGAAATCACTACCCTCCCCCTTACATGGGATCCCACACCCAGGGGAGCAAATCTTCCTGACAACATGGAATATGACCCCCAGGGAGGAATTAGACCTGGCATTATGGGATGGAGAACATCTTCTTGACCAAAAAGGGGATGTGAAAGGAAATGAAATAAACTTCAGTGGCAGAGATATTCCAGAAGGAGCCAAGAGGTCACTCTGATGGGCACTCTTACACACAATATAGACAACCCTTTTTAGGTTCTAATGAAGTGGAATAGCTAGCAGTAAATACCTGAAACTATCAAACTACAGCCCAGAACCCATGAATCTTGAAGATGATTGTATAAAAATGTAGCTTATGAGGGGTGACAATGTGATTGGGAAAGCCATATGGACCACACTCCCCTTTGTCTAGTTAATGGATGGATGAGTAAGAAAACGGGGGATGGAAAAACAAAGCAAAACAAAACAACAACAACAAAAAGGCACCCAGTGTTCTTTTTTACTTTAATTGTTCTTGTTCACTTTAATTTTTATTCTTACTATTTTTGTGTGTGTGGTAATGAAAATGTCAAAAATTAATTTTGGTGATGAATGCACAACTATATAATGGAACTGTAAACAATTGAACATACATTTCATTTTGTATGACTGCATGGTATGTGAATATATCTCAATAAAATGAAAAAAGGAAAAAGCAAAACAAAACAGCAACAAAAAAAACTGTGCCATATATGCAGGGCAAGAATCAAATGAAAAAGAGCTGAGAAAATTCTGATCCCTTAAACACAAGTTATTCTAAAGATCTTGAGTAAGTTGAACCAAGTGTGGAAGAAGAGCCATAGCACGATGCCAACCAATAAGAATACCCTAGGCAAGAGAAAAAAACTGACCTCCAGAACATATGCATTATGAAGAATATCAGATGCCTAAATACCAGCAAAAAAATCACAAGCCATACTAAGAAACTAGACGATATGGCCCAGTCAAAGGAACAAACTAAAACTTCAAATGAGATACAGGAATTGAAACAACCAATTAATGATGTTGAAACAAATCTCCTAAATCTATTCAAGTGGATGAAGGAAAATGTGGCAAAAGAGATAAAGCATATAAGGAAGACACTGGTTGACCACAAAGAAGAATTTGAAAGCATGCAAAATAATATAATAAAAGAAGTTATGGGAATGAAAGTCACAGTAGAGGAGATAAAAATACAAGAGAGACTCACAATAGCAGAATTGAAGAGGCAGATGGAAGGATAAAGGATACTAAGAAGGCACCAGAAGAACATAAAGAAGAATTTTAAAAATACATAGAAAAATAGCAGACATTATGGGAATAAAAGACACAGAGATGAAATTAAAAATCTACTGGAGACACACAATAGCAGATTTGAAGAGGCAGAAGAAAGAATCAGTGAACTGCAAGACAGATCAACCAAATTCAAACATACAAAAATACAAATGGAGAAAAAAATGAAAAAATTTGAGCAGGGTCTCAAGGAATTGATTGACAACACAAATAGCACAAACATATGCATCAAGGATGTCCCAGAAAGAGAGAGGAGGGAAAAGAGCCAGAAAGAATATTCAAAGAAATAATGACTGAAAATTTCCCAACCCTTATAAATGACATAAATAGGCAAATCCAAGAATCCCAATGTACTCCCAAAAGAATAGATCCAAAGAGACCCACTTCAAGACACATAGAAATCAGACTGTCAGATACCAAAGAGAAGGAGAAAATTCTGAAAGCAGCAAGAGAAAAGTGATTCACAATATAGAAAGGAAGCCAAATAAGACTAAGTGTTGATTTCTCATCAGACACCATGGAGGTGAGAAGGCTGTGGTATGACATATTTAAGATAATGAAAGAGAAAAATTGCCAACCAAGAAATTTCTAACCAACAAAACTATCCTTCAAAAATTAGGAAGAATTTAAAATTTAAAATATTCACAGATAAACAGAAGCTCAGAGAGTTCATTAATAAGAGACTGGCCCTACCAGAACTACTAAAGGGAGTGCTGCCAGCTAAAAAGAAAAGACAAGAGAGAGAGGTCTGGAGGTGGGTACAGAATTGAAGAATATTAGTGAAGGTAATTTAAAGGGTAAAAAGAGGAAGAAAAAAATAGATCTGACAAATAAAAACCAAATGATGAGATGGGTGAATTAAGAACTGCCCTTAGAGTAATAACTTTGAATGATAATGCATTAACTTCCTAGTCAAAAGACATAGACTTTCAAATGGATTAAAAAATATGATCCATCTATATGCTGTCTACAAGAGACTCATCTTAGAAACAAAGATATCAATAGGTTGAAGGTAAAAGGATGGAAAAAGATATCCTATGCAAGTAGTAACCAAGCTGGGGCAGCTATACTAATATCAGACAAAATAGAGTTTAAATGCAAAAAATGTTATGAGATAAAGATGGACACTATGTATTAATAAAAGGGGCAATTCACCAAAAAGAAATAACAATCATAAATATCTATGCTTCTAATCAAGGAGCCCCAAAGTATATGAGGCAAACACTAGCAAAACTGAAGGAAGTAATAGATGGCTCTACCATAACAGTGGGAGATTTCACACACCATTCTCTCCAATAGATGAAACATCTAAACAGAGATCAACAAAGAAGGAGAGACACTAAATAATATGATAAATGAACTAGACCTAACAGACATATATAGAACTTTGCATCTCAAAAGCACAGGATACATATTCTTCTCAAATGCTCATGGAACACTCTCCAGGATAGATCATGTGCTGGGACAAAAAACAGGTTTTAATAAATTCTAAAAGCTTGAAATTATACAAAGTACTTTCTCTGACCTTAATGAACAAAACTAGAAATCAATAACAAATGGAGAACTAGAAAACACACAAATATATGGAAGCTAAACAACACATTCTGAAACAATCAGTGGGTCAAAAGAAATCACAAAAGAAATAAGTAAATATCTTGAGACAGGTGAAAACAAAGACATAACATATGAAAACTTATGGGATGCAGTGAAGGCAGTGCTGAGAGGGAAATTTATAGCCCTTAACATTTACATTAAAAAGGAAGAAAGAGCTAAAACCAATGACCAAACTGAACTGGAGAAAGAACAACAAACTAATCCCAAAGCAAGCAGAATGAAAGAAATAAAGTTTAGAACATAAATTAATGAAATGCAGAATAAAAAAACCAAAGAGAGAATCAATAAAACCAAAAGTTGGGTCTTTGAGAAGATCAATAACATTGACAAACCCTTAGCTAGACTGACAAAGTACAAAAGGTAGAAGCTTCAAATAAATAAAATCAGAAACAAGAAGGGGTATTACCACAGACCTCAAAGAAATAAAAACAATCATAAGAGATTATCAAGAACAATGTATGCCAACAAATAGACAACTTAGATGAAATGGACAACTTCCTAAAATACATGAACAAAATACACTGACTCTAGAAGAAATAGAAGACCTCAACCAATCAATCACAATTAAAGGGATTGAATCAGTCTTCAAAAACCTACCAACAAATAAAAGCCCAGGAGCAGACGGCTTCATAGGTGAATTTTACCAAGAATTCCAAGAAGAATTAATACCACTGCTGCTCAAACTAGTCCAAAAAATTGAAGAAGAGGGAACATTGCCTAATTCATTCTATGAAGCCATCATTACCCTACTACCAAAGCCAGATAAAGATATTACAAGAAAAGAAAATGTCAAACCAATATCTCTAATGAATATAGAAGCAAAAATTGTCAACAAAATGCTTGCAAATAGAATTCAACTGCATATTAAAAGAATTATATACAATAACCAAGTGGATTTTATCCTAGGTATGCAAGGGTGGTTCAACACAAGAAAATCAGTTAGTATAATACACCACATTAACAAATCAAAAAGGAAAAACCATATGATCATCTCTATTGATGCAGAAAAAGCACTTGACAAAACTCAGCATCCTTTTAAGATAAAAACACTTCAAAAAGTAAGAACTGAAGGAAACTTCCTCAACATGATAAAGAACATATATGAAAAGCCACAGCTAACTTCATACTCAATGGTGAGAGTATGAAAGCTTTTCTTCTAAGATCAGGAAGAAGACAAGATGCCCACTGTCAACACTGCTATTTAACATTGTGCTAGAAGTTCTAGCTAAAGCAATTAGGCAAGAAAAAGAAATAAAAGGCATGTAAATTGGAAAGGAAGAAGTAAAACTGTCACTATTTGTAGATAACATGATCCTACATTTAGAAAACCTGAAAAAATGATAGCAAAGTTACTTGGGCTAATAAAGGAGTTCAGCAAAATGTCAGGATACAAGATCAACATACAAAAAACGATGTGTTTCTATACACTATTAAAGAGCCATCTAAGGAGGTAATTAAGAAAAAAAAATCCATTTACAGCAACAATGAAAAGAACCAAATATCTAAGAATAAACTTAACCAAGAATGTAAAGGACTTTTACACAGAAAACTATAAAACATTGCTAAAAGAAATCAAAGAAGACTTGAATGAATGGAAAGACATTCTGTTTTCATGGATTGGAAGGTCATTAAGATGTTAATTCTATCCAAATTGATCTAT
The DNA here is from genome assembly GCF_015220235.1 of Choloepus didactylus. Taxonomy (NCBI): domain Eukaryota; kingdom Metazoa; phylum Chordata; class Mammalia; order Pilosa; family Megalonychidae; genus Choloepus; species Choloepus didactylus. Next base: position 41,714,083 of record NC_051314.1, read on the forward strand.
AGATTAACTGCAATGCCAATCAAAATTCCAACAGAATACTTTGCAGAATTGGAAAAGCTAATTATAAATTTTATTTGGAAGGGAAAGGGGCCTCAAATAGCTAAAAACATCTTGAAAAAGAAGAATGAAGTAGGAGGTACCACACTTCCTGACTTTTTAAAGCATATTATAAAGCCACAGTGGTCAAAACAGCATAGTACTGACATACAGATAGCCATACTGATCAACAGAACTGAACTGAGATTTCAGAAATAGAACATCAGATCTATGGTCAACTGATTTTTCACAAGACCTCCAAGCCCACTCAACTGGGACAAAACAGTCTTTTCAATAAATGGTGTTGGGCAAACTGGATATACATAACAAAAAGAATGAAAAAGGACCCCATCTCACACCCTATACAAAAATTAACTCTAAATGGATCAAAGACCTAAATATAAGAACAAGTACCATAAAGACATCTCCAAGTTCTAGTGATAGGTGGTAGCTTCTTAGACTTTACACCCAAAGCACAGCAATGAAAGAAAAACAATGGAAAAATGGGAACTCCTCAAAATCAAATACATCTGTGCTTCAAAGGACTTAATCAAAAGTGTGAAAAGGCAACCAACTGCATAGGAGAAAATATTTGGAAACACATATCTGATAAGGGTTTGATATTATTATAAAGAAATCCTACATCAATAAGAAAAAGACTAACAGCCCAATTTAAAAATGGGCAAAAGACATGAATAGACATTTTTTCCAAAGAGGAAATACAGAAGGCTAAAAAGCACATGAAAAGGTGCTTAGCTTCACTAGCTAGTAGGGAAACACAAATCAAAACCACAATGAGAGCGCATCTCACACCTCTTAGAATGGCCGCTATTAAATGAACAGGAAAATGCAAGTGTTGAAGGGGATGTGGAGAAATAGAGACACTTATTCACTACTGGTGGGAATGTAAAATGGTACAGCCACTGTGAAGGATGGTTTGGCAGTTCCTCAGGATGCTAGGTATAGCATTGCCTTATGACCCAGCAATCCCACTAATCAAGATATACCCAGAAGATCTGAAATCAGGGAGGCAAACAGACATCTGCGATGTTCATAGCAGCATTATTCACAATTGCCAAAAGATGGAAACAACCCAAGTGTCCACCAACAGAAGAATGGATAAACAAAATGCGGTTTCTACATACGATGTAGTAACAGTAAGAAGTAATGAAGTCCTGAAGTATGTGAGAACATGGATAAACCTTGAGGACATTACAGTAAGTGAAATAAGTCAGTCACAAAAGGATGAATATTGTATGAGCCCACTGATATGAAATAATTATAATATGTAAACTCATAGACATAAAATATAGAATAGAGTTTACCAGGATATAGAATGAGGCTGAAGAATGGGAAGTGGTTGCATAATATGTGCTGAATGTTTAATTAGGTTGAACATAAAAGTTTGGAAATGGACAGAGGTGACAGTAGAACATTATTGTGAGAATAATTAACAGTGATAAATAGTGTGTGAATGTGGTAGAAAAGGGAAGTTTAGAGTTATGTATTTCATCAGGAGGAAAGTTGGAAGTTAAAACATGGGAATGTATAACGGTGAATCTTGTGATGGATGTTGACTATGATTAATTACAAATATAGAAGGACTCTTTCATGAACTAGAGCAAATGTATGACAACATTACAAGGAGTTAATAATAGAGGGATATATAGGAAAAATATACCTATTGCAAACTATGGACTATGGTTAACAGTAATAATACTCTTTCATCAAAAGTAATAAATGTCCCACACCAATACTATGGGTCAATATTGGGGTGGGGGGCAATAAGGGGTATGGGAGGATTTGGGCTTCCTTTTTTATTTTTATTTCTTTTCTGGTGTAATGAAAATATTCTAAAATTGATCATGGGGTTTTATGCACAGCTATGTGATGATACTATGAGCCAGTGTTTGTATGCTTCAGATGAATTGTATGGTGTGTGACTATATCTCAACAAAACTACATTAAAACTAAAGTGAATACCTTCGTGATTCAAAGGATTTTGTCAAGAAAGTGAAAAGGCAGCCTATGCAATGGGAGAAAATAGCTGATAAGGTTTTAATGTCCAGAATATATAAAGAAATCCTATAACTCAACAATAAAAAGACAACCCAACTAAAAAGTGGGTTAAATTTTTTTTTTAAAAAAAGACTTGAATAGTCACTTTTCCAAAGAGGAAATACAAATGGCTAAAAGGTACATGAAAAGATGCTCAAGCTCACTAGCTATTGGGGAAATGCAAATCAAAACCACAATGAGATATCATTTCACACTTATTAGAGTAGCCATTATTAAAAAACCAGAAAACTCCAGGTGCTGAGAGGATGTGGGAAAATAGGAACACTTATTCACTGCCAGCAGGAATGTTGAATGGTGCAGCCACTTTGGAAGGCAGTTTGGTGGTTTCTCAGGGAGCTAAGTACAGAACTACCATATGATCTGGCAATCCTGTTACTGGATATATACTCAGAAGAACTGAAAACTGGGATGCAAACAGACATTTGCACACCAAGGTTCATAGTGGCATTATTCACAATTGCCAAAAGATGGAAACAACCAAATTGTCCATCAACTAAGGAGTGGATAAACAAACTGTGGTCTATACATATGATGGAATATTATGTAGCTGTAAGAAGGAATGAAGGCCTGATGCATGCAACAACATGGATGAACCCTGAGGACATTACTTTGAGTGAAATAAGCCAGACACAAAAGGATAAATGTTGTACAGTCTCACTAATATGAACTATGTATTTATATGTGCAAATTCCAGCAGTTAAAATCTAGAATATAGGTTACCAAGAGATAGAAAGATGGCAGACAATGGGCAGATGATGTGACAAGCAGTCACCTTGTCACATTAAGGTGTATAAAATTTTTAATAAGGTTGTTTGTAAATGTTTGGAAATAAGAGATGATGGTAGCAAAATACTGTAAGTGTAATTAAAAGTGCTGAGTATGAGTATGTTGGAAAGGGGAAGTCTAGAGTCATGTATGTCACTAGAAGGAAAGTCAGAGGATAAAACATGGGACCATATAACATAGTGAAACCTGTTGTGGACAATGACTGCGGTAATTGTACAAATATAAGAAAGTTCTTGCATGAAGTAGAACAAAAGTATGTCACCATTACAAGCTGTTACTAATAGGGTGTTACACAGAAAAAATACAATTAATGTAAACTAATGACTGTAGTTAACAGGAACATAGTAACATTCTTTCATCAATTGTAACAAAGGTGCTATACCAAAGCTAAGCATCAATAATAGGGGAATTAAGAGGTATGAGATGTTTTTTTCAGAGCAATGAGAGTGTTTTCAAATTGATTGTGGTGGTGAATGCATAACTCTGTGATTATACCAAAAGCCACTAATGGTATGCTTTGGATGAATTCACCAAAGAGGAGAACAGTTAATAATATTAATGAGATTGCAGTTTTTAAACAAAAGAAAATGTATATAAGGACACAGTAGATTAAAATTACAGAACTAAAAGACTGGAACAGTGTTTCTGGAACAATGCTATTTTAACTTTGTTTTGTTTTTTGTAGGATAACTTGTAGATCTTGCTGAGTGACATACTTAAGAAATCCACAGAAACTGAAAGGAAATTACAGAAAAATGTAGACCTAATTTAAAGTTCTTGAGAAACTCAACATGCATTTTGCAAAAATACAGACTCTGCAACTCAATGAATAAATATCTACTTAGTGATTTTCAACCTATTAAAATATTTTAGACTCTGTCTCTGAACAAAAGTCTCACAGGCAGAGCCAGTACTACAATTTCTCTATTTGAAAGGCTGATGTAATTTAAAAACACTGTAAATTCAGATGGTAGTAATATTCAGGATAGCAGCTATTGAAATCACAGCACAAAATGCTAAATAATTTTGAAAATTCATTTTAATGCACAGTTTTAAAGTAACTTCCAAATAAATACATAGTTCCATAATATGTGCTTCCAACTAAGGCTTTAAAATATCTAAATGTCAAAAATGTTTTTGGTGTACCAAAATATACTGTCATATTTTACCAAAACTATCCAGTTGATCTTGGATGTATTGTCAGCACACAATCTTATATTTCAAAGATGACAGGTAAAATTCTGAGCATCTTGTAGGTTTTCATATGATAAGAAACGTATGGGAAAAAATAGAAGCCTTCAGTGATTTATGAGTTGCGAGAATTTTTTTCAATGGCCTATCTAGAGAAAATCAGTGAAATGATTTTAAATTCCACATCAGACTCTACATAAATATCCAGCAAATTGTAATAACAGAGTTCCTGCGGTCATAATATATGAAAATTGAAATATATCTTTGTTTTTCTATGACTTTGTACTTTTTTATAAACACCTGTTATCATTTCCTTGTAATTTATAATTAGACTTATTTTTTCATAAACTTGCAACTGACCTTTGATGCAACAACGCTAGTACATTTCCTTCTTTGGATGGTCTGCACTTTATTTGTGTCATTAAATATACATTTTCCTCTATTTGGTTGGGTATAAGCTCTGCAGGATACACCAGGGCAGAATTACAGCTCTTCTCTACCCCTCCCACCCCTCCCTGTGCCTTCACACCACATGATGATAGACTAGGTTTAAGGGCATTTCATTTGTTGCTTTGCCTAGGGAGTTAGGGTGGGCAAGCAGTCAACCTGTCACATTAAGTGTTAGCCAGTTAAATGTTGGCATGCAGATGTGAAACTTTCTGATGACTTCATGAGATGAAGTAAGATAACCTTAGGGGCAGCTCTCTTCTGGGATTTGGCATGTTCTCTTCACTCATGCATTACTGGATTTCACTGGCAGGTAGTTGTATCAATCAGGATAGTCTAAGTTACAATGCAGTAATAACCTTCCTTCTCCCCAGGCTCAGTGGCCTATACAACAAAGATATGTTTCTCACTCACGTTATCTCCCATTGTAGGTCTTTTGGGGAATCTGTTTCATTTTCCTAATGTCATGACCATCTCAATACATGTTTCCACAATCAAAGAATAGAATGTGATAAATCATGCACTGGGTCTTAAAGTTGCTACCTAAAAATAAAATGTTCTGTTTACATTTCACTGGCCAAAGAAAGTCACGTGGCTACTTCCAAGTTCAAAATTGAGTAAGGAAGTACCTTCCTCTCATGTGTCCAGAATCTGAAGAGCCTGAAATATTTTTGTAACACATCTACAAATTACCACAGTTCTTTCAGAGAATAAACTATGACTACATTCAGTTCTGTAACTCTGGTGATAGAAGGTAGATGGTAATATCAGAAGTGCTCAGACTTTTAGCTATTTACTCTATATTTTGATATACAGAATTGCTTCTATTTCACTATGAATATTAATTCTACATTTAAAGCATACGGGATACATGAGAGTGGAGATAAAATGGTCAAACAGTTGCACAGCCATTATAGTCAGAGGCAGTGTTTAATAACATTAACCAAGATATAGAAGGACTTCTTTGATGTCTTCCAAGAAGAAATCATTTTGTTGGTGACTAAACTGGAAGCTATTTTTTCTTCCAAAAGAAATTGAGATAGAGTTACTTACTATCTCAGAACAAGTAGAAAACAGAGGCAGTAGTCAGAAGGTGCTCAGTGAGGGTCAGAAAAGCAGCAAAGCCCCACATACATAGATGAAAAGACCACTCCTTGATAATGGGTAATGGACAGAAAGCATTTTACAGAGCATGGGGGATTAAGCAGATATAATGGGGAATTTGGTGGCACTGGCAATTGTTGAATGTAGAATTATGGTTGATTACTTAATTTCTTCTTTATAGCTTCTCAAGTATTCTAAAACTAAATGTATTTTTAGAAAAAAAATGAAACAACCAATTGTTAACTCCTTTTATTTAAAACATTTAATGTATTTTAAGGACCTCAATATAAGGATTTAAAAATCCAACAATTCAATTACAAAATGTCATGGAGCATGAAGAAGAGAGCTTGCAGAATTTGGAAGAAGAGAGAGAAAGAGAATCCCTTTTCACGAACAAGAATTTTCACAAAGTCCCTTAATGGATTAGGATTAGACGGATATATTAGACCTCCACCATATATTATACATAGTTATACATATTTATGTCTGTATTACCAGTATAGCAAACTGTCAGTCATTACAATTCCATAGAATTGACTCTATCATTTACAATAATGTCTTTTGTAATGTAACCCACAGAGTAGTACCACAAACCTAAATATGTGTTAGCATGATACACTTATAAGGTACACTGGTACAGATTTAACAACAGAGTAGTATATGAAAAAACTACCCATTACATATTAAAAGACAATATTTCATAGGAATATCTTACCAACTGTGCCAGTTTGGATATATCAGGTCCCCTAGAAAAAGCCATGTTCTTTAATGCAATCTTGTAGGGGCAGACATATAAGTGTTGATTAGGTTTGAACCTTCTGATTGAGTGTTTCCATGGAGATGTGACCCACCCAACTGTGAGTGACAACTTTGATTGGGGTGTGACCTCTTGATTGAATGTGTCCATGGAAATGTGGCCCTGCCCATTCAAGGTGGGTCTTGAGTAGTTCACTGGAATCCTATAAAAAGTGCTCACAAACAGAGGGATCGCAGAGCAACTGAGAGTGACATTTTGGAGATGAGCTACAGCTAAAAGAGACATTTTGGAGAACTCCATTTTGAAACACAACCTGGGAGCAATGGAAGAAGACACCAGCCATGTGCCTTCCCAGCTAAAAGAGGTTTTCTGGATGCTATCAGCCATCCTTCAGTGAAGGTACCCTATTGTTGATGCCTTACCTTGGGCACTTTATGGCCTTAAGGCTGTAACTTTGTAACCAAATAAAACCCCTATATAAAAGCCAATCCATTTCTGGTATTTTGCAAAACAGCAGCATTAGCAAACTAGAATAACCAACACTACACTAATACTAAGGATGAATAATTAGCAGCTGATAAGAGCTAGCAATTGTTTAAAGTTGAGAGTGATGATGATTGCACAACTAAGTGAAGATAATGTAAGAAACTGACCATTTATCTTGGGATAGAATATACATTAAGTGAAATTAGGAACTCACTACTTAATAAATCAGGCCCTGGACTTGAGGCTTGCTCTTGTAAAACTTAGGGCTATAAATGGGAGGCTGAGCTTTCCTGTAATTATGCCTCAGAGTCACCTCCAGAAAACCTCTTTTGTTGCTCAGATGCAGCCTTTCTGTCTCTAAGCCCAACTCGGCAAATAAATTCCTTAACCTCCCCCTCCTCCATTCCATGAGGGACATGGTTCCCAGTGGAATGAGTCTCCCTGGCAACATGGGACATGACTCTCAGGAATGAGCCTGGCCCTGACATCAAGGGATTGAAAATGCCTATTTGACCAAAAGGAGGAAGAAAAAGGTAACAAGTTCAGGTCACAGTGGCTGAGAGATCCCAAATACAGCTGAGAGGTTATCCAGGAGGTTTCTCTTATGCTGTTACCAAAAGTAGTCCCCAAATACCTAGGTCTGTACCTGAGGTTCTATAAAAGATTCACTCACTAAGTGTTATCTCTCAGAAACTTAAATCCACCAGGGTGTTTCTGTGCCAGATAAGCCCTAAAGCCCAGAGGCAATAGCCTCTTTAAGAACAATAATCAGATGCAGCTCCCTTCTTAATACTGTTGACACCCCCTTTCAATATGAACAAGTTAGGATGGTAACTGCCTAGACACCCCAGAAGATGGAGAAGGAGATTAAGTGAGAGGAAGGGATAGCAACAAACAAGATAAGATTTAACAAAGGTCTATGAATACTGAAACTTTATATAAATAAACAAATAAATAAATATATATATATATATATATTCAGATGCTTGGGTATTGGACTAGCTGGAAGGAGGTAAATGGCATGGTGGAACTGTAACATATAACATTCTTTGAAATTTTCTCTATAGTTACTGTCCTAGTTTGCTAATGCTGCCAGAATGCAAAACACCAGAAATGGATTGGCTTTTATAAAAGGGGTTTATTTGGTTACACAGTTACAATCTTAAGGCCATAAAGTATCCATCAACAAAGGGTACCTTCACTGGAAGATAGCCAGTGGCATCCGGAAAACCTCTATTAGCTGGAAGGCACGTGGCTGGTGTCTGCTTGATCCCAGGTTCCGTTTCAAAATGGTGTTCTCCAAAATGTCTGCATCAGCTTCCAATGGCCAACTTCAAAATGTCTCTCTCAGCTCCAGCTCGCTCTGAGCTCCTTCTGTCTGAGCTTATATGGAGCAGCAGTAAACTAAACAAGGCCCATGCTGAATAGGCAAGGCCATGCCTCCATGGAAATTATCCAATCAGAGTTATCACCTACAATTGGGTGGGTCACATAGACACCGAAACAATAGGTTCCAACCCAATCCACACAAGAATGCATCAAAGAATATGGCTTTTTCTGGGGGACATAAATATACAAACCAGCACAGTTACTTATTGAATAGTGCTTTGAAAGTCTTCACCTTTCTGTATATACCCTATATTTCATAATAAGGAAACAATTGAAACTGTGGAACTGTAATCCATAACAATTTTTGAAATTACCTATATAACTCTTTGTTGAGCTGTACATTGAAAGTTAACATCTTTCTGTATGTTATATTCTACAATAATGGAAATAGCTGAAGTTCTGGAACTGTGACCCATGACATTCTTTGAAATTTGCTGTCTAACTACTTGTTAAATCATACTTTGAAAGTTATCACTGTTATGTATATACATTAAAGTTCATAACAAAAAATGCATTAAAAAATAAATTTAAAAATAATAATGCTGTTTGTAAGATCATAAATTAACACACCATCCAGGTATTATTAAACATTGTGCTCTGGGTCAGATGGGTGCAAATTTATAATCATAGCGAACATCTGGAGCTCAGAACTCATGACAAGGAGAAGAAAGCAAGCCAGACCCCACCCATTGGCAGTGTCATGGGAAACAGTTAATTTTCAGAAGTGAATAGCTGTGAGTGCATGAAAAGACTGGACCCTAGCAATGAGGCTCACAGCTTCAGCAAAGATTCCTTTGTTCTTGGCCTGACAACTGCAGGCCTCTCTTCAAGGGACTGGACAGGCGGGATAGTAGTTATTTTGTAATTAAATTAAGAGCTGAAGATAAGTTCTCTTGCCCTATTTTCTGAGCACCACATGAGCCTCCATGAGCCTGTGTCTCTTGATAAAGAAGAGTCCTCTCCAAAACAATATATGAGTTTGAATTTTCTAACTCCACAGGAACAGTTGAGATCTCAGCAACAGGTCTCATTTAATAAAAGGAAACGTGACATTCCTTACACACTTGATTTAATGGAGTAAGATTTCTACCTGCTTTATTTTTCTAGCTATCCATTAATTTATTCATTCAAAAATATTTATTGCATACTTACTATGTGTTAGGCACTCTCTAGTAGGTGCTGAATGTATCAATTGTAAATGAACCAACTATGTTCTCTGATTTTATGAACTTTAAGGTTAACAGAGGGAAAAGACGTAGCTATGAAATAAATATGTTGGTTCTGTGTAAGAAAAGAAGAGGGGATCATGGGAGAGAGTAGGGAGGACCTACTTTAGAATACAATTTGGCATCCAAGGGTATCTAAGCAATGTGATGTTGCCAGCAATGTGAAGTGTAAGGGGGAAAGATGTGCAAGAGTAGCAAGAGCCACGAGGCAAGTAAGAGCTAGGAACCTCGAAGGAATGTAAAGGAGACCAGAATCTCCAGGCTGGTGATTCATGAACAAGGGACACAATGGCATGAGCTGCAGCTAGAGAATAGACAATGCCTGAATTTTGCAGATTTTGCTAAGTATTTTGGTCTTTTTCTAAGTGCAATGGAAACTTTTGAAGGATTTTAAGCACAGAAGTGATGTGATTAGAGAAATATGTTAAAATATCACTCTGGTGGCACTAGGGGAATTTGTTGGAGGAAGGTTAAGAAAGCGAGTTGGCCTTTGAATAGTGCAAACTGTGACACTCCTATGGTCATTTTAATCAAGAGGTCATGACTCGGGCCAGGGGGGTGGCTAGGGAGATAGAGAAATATACTTTGGAGATAAAATTGACCAGAATTCATGAAGGATTTAATACTGGGGTTGTAGGGGGTGGGTTGAGGGAAACTACTGTGAGAGAGATGATGTACATATTGTTTACTTGGCCAATAACAGTATCATTCACTGGGAAAGTTGGCCTGGGAGACTAATAAGAGTGCTCAGGCATGAAGAAAAAGAAGATTTGGGTTGGGACATGGTAAGTTTGAGATCTTTGTAAGCCTTTATGTTCAAATATCAGGATGACATTTAGACCAGATTTCCAACTGGTGATCTAAGTCTGAGAGCCTTGACATAAGTGTGCTATTTACAACCATGAGTGTTAATGAGATCACTTAGAAAGAGAATAGAGGGAGGAGAAAAAAAGATGTATATGTGGTATGTCAACAGATAACATGCAAACCTATTTACAATCTGAATTTCCAGAGGAAAAGAATTCTATTTGGGGGTCTGTAATAATTTTAGTATAATTCTGATATATTAAACCACAAAATTTCCAAAACAGAGGAAGAAAATCTATCATTGACCTTGACCCAAAGGTTTACTTAACTACAAATACCTCCTCTTTCATGGATGTCAAGGTCATTTACAAAATTCCAAAAGATTTTCTAGGAATCAGTGCATTTAAGAAGTAATTGGATCAACTGACACACTGGGGAATAAATAACTTACCATGATTATTGACTCAAATTGATTATTATTTTCTTGTGTATTGTTAAATAAGGTGTTAAATTAAATTTTCCTTTTAAGATTAAGAGAAGTGGCTATACTTTCTGGCTCTGTAGGGCTACTAAGCAAAGGACATATTTTATTTTCAGAGTATAAGCAAATCAGATATTATAGGAGAATTCCCCAGGCCAAAGGAGTTTATTCTGGAGGTTAAAAGTATTATTAATGAGAAAAATATTATTAATGACCCTAGTACAGAGAGTTAACAACAGAACAGTATTGGGAAAAACCTACCTATTGCATACTAGGGACTATAGTTAATAGGAATACTATACTAGTACCACATAAATTCTAGTGACAATTAAAGGCTGAAAAGAGCTATGAGGTGTTTTGGGTCATGAGAATTGTTTAAACTGTAGAGTGATGTGGATTGTACAACTAAGTGATGATAATGTGAGATACGGATGGATGATTGTGGATATAACATATGCTATGTGAACTTAGGAACCCCCTATTTTAAAAAAATATTATTAATTAAAATAAGCACTATTATGTTAATTACTATTGAAGTATTTAGTGTCAAAAAAAAAAAAAAACTTTCCAAGTTTCTTAAGGGTATTTCCTGACAGAACCCTACATATAGTTTCTAGGAAGTACTAGGCAGACAGCTTCAGAATCTCTCAATTTGAGCCAGGAAATCTCTTACATTTGTCATATTAAAATCCAATTATGCTCAGAGAAAGATAAAATAACACAATAAATTGGAGGCAGCATGGTAGACATATATTACAAACAGGGTTAAATATCACATATTAGTTAAAGCTTTCACTTTTTTTCTTAGAAATATGAAGAAAAGCATGCAGTGAAAGTTTAAATAATCTTGGAGTTTTAAAAAATGGATTCTAATTCATGAAAATACAAAATCAACACCATCTCAACCTTCTGTTATATAACACATATTCTGCCTAATCACCACTTAACACAAAGCTAGAAATATGATGGGCATTTTTGTGTTGTAAACATTCTCAAACTACATCTTTGTAAAAGTTCAAAACTCCTGAAAAGACTAAATCAGAATATATTTCTTTTAAAGAAATAAATGTTGGTGACTCATTTCAGTTGAATCTTTTTCTTGAACTGACTTGCTCTTTGAAAACAATGGGGGCTTTAGCCAAAGTGATAAAATTAAGACTATTCAGTTTGTAAATGGTTAGGAATTATCTTTGAGGGTAAACCGCAAATAGAGAAAGAGACAAGGATTTTCACTTGACAAATATCACTTTGATTTTTAAAATGAGAATAAATGTCAAAGATATACTGCTGAGGATCATGTCCTAGAAAACCAGAACCTCATACTTTACACCTAGGCCTTTTTTTTTAAAAAAGATCTTGCCAGATATCTAAGCATAAAAGACAAATGTGTCAAAGTCCTGGTCAGGTCTTCCTGGGCTCTCACTAGCCTGTTGCAACAGATTCCTAAAGAGTTTTTCACTTTCCCTGAAAAATAAGCTTCTTTGACAACTTACTTCTGGTCAAACATTGTCTTGTACTTTCTGATCCTTGCTCCTTTGTTTAATCAGTAGCTCAGCTGGGAATGACTGTGTCCTAAATCTTTACTTGTCGATATTTTATTTAGCCTTCAAAGTTCTACTCAAAGAATAAATGTCCCATATTCCTCACTGTTAGAAATACTTTTCCTGGTGCTTTCATTTATAACATCATCATCAGCAACAGCAGCAGCATTTATTGAACACTTACTTTATGCCAATATTTAACAAGTGTTAAATACTTTGTCTAAGGAGCAAAAATCTTTGCAAGAAGGGTATTACTATTCTCATTTCATAGGATAATAAAACTGAGCCAATGGCGATTCTTGCACAAAGCCACTTGGCTAGTAAATAAAAGCCAAGTGTTGAGAACAGAAGCCTGCATCCAAATCCCAGTCATTTTCCTCCCTGGTTAATTTGAGATGTCCTTCTGCAGGATCTTAAGCAACCTCCAGGCAGAAGCTGAAATTTATTTATCTTTTTCTGCTCTAGCATTTATCACAGCCCCTAGCCTGGCACAGAGCAGGGCATCAGTAAATAGTAATCAAATGTGTAGGACCCTCTTTACATCCTCTTTCTCCTAATTAGCATGGTAAATTCATCCAGAATTGGTAATATGGTATGTGATGAAAAGAATTTTGAAGGCAGTTTATTTGTTCATTGCTGGATATTGAATCTTTGGAGGTATAAGTTTTGGCGGTAATTAATTCTTCAGAATTATGTGTAGCTTTGTTAGCTACAGATTACAGTTAGTTGGGTTCCTTTAGCTGACAGAGAAATGACATAATGGGTGACATGGGGTTTAGATTTTGGTCATACTGGGGTTGGGATTGTGACACTGGTAGAGTTTACCAAGAAGCGTGGCCCTGGGAAGTCTCACTGTCTGCCTGGATGGCAGAAGTAACAAGTATAAGAACGCATCAGCCCTTGTTGCAGAGATGGGGACGCATCAGGCAAGGGACAGTGGCTTGGAAACTCCTTAATATGGCATTCAGGACCATTAATGATTGGGCCCTGTTTATTTCTCTACCTCATGGTGCCCATCTGTTTGCATTCTAAATTCCAACCATAATGAACAACAGTATGTCTTCTTCTAAATAAGCCAAGTTCTCTCTTATCTAAGGGATTTGGACATGCTGTTTCTCCAAATAGGAAGTCTTCCACCCATCTCTCATTTCTCCACACCATCTCCTGTCCCAGGGTTGTTTATAAGTAAGCAGGTCCAAGGCAGCTTAAATGTTACCTCCTCCATGAAGCCTCTATGGTCCCCTGAAAGTAGGTGAGATTCCCAAGCACTTTGTGCTTCTCTCTATCTGACTTATCATGCTGTATTGTTATGGCACTGAATTTCTCTTCCACCCACTAGCCTGTAAATGTCTTGAGTACTGACTGGGTGTTTGGTCAGCACTGTATCCTAGCACTGAGCACAGTGCCTGCAATGTAGAGGGACCAAATGAATTAAGCTGAATCAATCTGATTGGCAGGAAAAAAAAACCATTGCAGACAAAATTGTCAAGACTTCTCTCCTAAGGGCCAGGAACATGCATGGGTCAAACTACTGTAAACAACAACTGATTTTACTAACTAGAGTTTTTTTTTTCTCCTCATCCAGTGAAGAGAACAGAGGAAATAAAAGATAGATTAAGACTTCAGACCCTGGCTTGCTTATAATAGGCATTCACTTTTATCCATCACAATGGTGCCTGTCCAATGCTCTTACACAAAAACTTCCTACAATCCCACACAGAAAAGCAGATACCCAGCTCTGGTCTTAATGGGAATATTCCAGGCTTTTCAAATCATCAGGAAGGAAACACCCCCAGAAAGAAAATCCAGCATTTCTGTCACCCAGTATTTTCATTTGTAATAATTTAAAATCTACCACAAAACCTGGAAAGATAAAGTTTTTATATTTTGACAGAATTCTTAGAGTACTGGGAAACTCAAGTTCTTATTTATCCAATATGCATGAGGAGACGTTTAGAGGAAACAAATTCATTGAAGACTTTCTTGTTAATCATTCAAGTTAAACATCTCATCCAGTGCATCCTGGGCCTTTCCTGACCCATGAAAATGCTCATAAGAGTGTAGATGATAGATTTCGGATAGATGATTGATTCTGGATGATAAATTCATAGTATTTTGAACAGCTAACTTGTAAATCTTGGAGGCAGTAACCTGTCTTTTATCTGTAGTGAAATGAATGAGGAAGTCACTCACCCAGAGTTTTCCCTTGTTCCTTTTAAACGAGACCGATTTGTCCAGCTTTTTACTAACTTCAATAACACCCCTGCCTTTCATCTAGAACTACAAAGCAAACAATAAAAAAGCCTAGAGCTAATAACAAACAATGTTGACCGTATCAGTGAGAAAGAGGTGAAAAGCAAAAAGGAAAAGGTATCTTGCAAATCCATAAAATGGATCATCTACTCTAAATCCAAAGTCAGCATCATTTTTCCCTAATAAACAGTTATGTTAAATATTCTTATTCATAATCAAATGTTTTTTCGAAAAACTTTTATTCCACTTGCAAGATCTTAATCTGTCTCCAAGTTTTTCTTATTTTGTTATGTTGAAAAGTTTTTCTGAGACATCTTATAAATAATTAAATATATTTTGGTTTTTCCAAAGAAATACAAAACACAGGGCAAAGTTTCCAATGTCTACTGATTTTTGCTGCAATTATGCTAGAATGTGATCTGCACAGAGTGCCATAAAATAGGTCAGTTTGTCCAATGCTATGGAATTTCCTAAACCAGTTAACCATGTGTTGTCCAATAAACAAATCAGAAAGCAGTTTATCTGAAAACCAAAAAAACAAACAGCACATGCTGCATTAACTTTAATTTCCCATGCATTCTTACAGCTTCACAGTTATTTATAGAACTTTTCCCAGAATAATTTGTTGTTTACGTGGATAAAGTTTAAAGCTACAGGAGATGGCTTTCAGTCTCTTTCAATATGAGGTCTATCTCTTTTCTTTCCTCATTCATTTGGGTTAAAAAAAGGGGGGGTGGATATGGATATAATAATGTACATAGGATTTGAGTGGGAAGCTGTGATCCTCACTGAATAAGTACCACACAGAAATAGTAACTTTTATACAACACCTTATAACCCACATTATGCTTTTGCATGTATCACCACGACTGTGCTCAAAATCATTGCCAGTATTTAGTGACAATCTGCCTTATTAAAACAAACCCTTGAATCCACCAAAATTTGGGCAGAAAAGAGCTCAGATAGAAAAATCTTCTGCTGGAAAGGGATGAACAAAAAATGATCCATCCTTTCCCCATAAGCATTTGTTTCCCTTCTTTTGGTTCTTTCAGTTGAATTCCTGTCCGACTTTCAGGGTGGGAGTGGGAAGAAGGTTACACATAACTTCCAGAAAGTACTCTTCTCTCCTCTCCCTCTCAGTCACTTGTCTCTTCAAGATTTTCTGAACTGGCCCTTACCTCCTGTTGTGGTTCGAAGTTGTATCTACCCCAGAAAAACATGTTCTTAAATCTAATCCATTCCTGTGAATGTAAACCCATTGTAAATAGGATATTTTGATGAGGCCACTTCAGTTAAGGGTGAACCACCTCATTCAGGATGGGCCTTAATCCTATTAATGGAGTCCTTTATAAATGGAATGAAGACAGAGAGAAAGAGAGTAAGCCATAGAAGCAAGAAGCTGAAAGCAAGGAAGCTAGAGGAGAAGGGAGAGACCTGCAGACCCACCACATGCTTTGCCACATGGTAGAGGAGCCAAGGATTGCCGGCAGCAGGTCTTTGGGAAGAAAATATCACTTTGATGATGCCTGGATTTGGACATTCTCGTGACCTCAGACTATAAGCTAATATAGTCCCATTGTTTACAGCCAACCCATTTCATGGTATCTACTTTAAGCAGCCTAGGAAACTGAAACACTTCCCTCTCCAGCCTCATCTTGAAGGATGCTGCTTCTTTTTTTCCCTCTCTTGGTGCCACAGGCTCCCTTGCCACAAGGCCCTGAAGATGCCATTTTTCTCTTTCTGGGATGATCTTCCATCTATTCCTACCTACTCTGGTCTAGTTAACTTCTGACCATACTTTGAAATCAGGCCAAATGTCCTTCCCTTAGGGAGACCTTTCTTTATACTGCCTGTGCTGGTTTGAATGTATTATGTCCCCCAGAAAAAGCCATATTCTTTGGTGCAATCTTGTGGGGCAGACAGAATAGTGGGGATTAAGTTGGAACGTTTGGATTAGGTTGTTTGCATGGAGATGTGCCCCACCCAGCTGTGGGTGGTGACTCTGGTGGGATACTCCCATGGAGGCGTGGCCCCACCCATTCAGGGTGGGCCTTGATCAGTGGAGCCATATAAACGTGCTGACTCAAAGAGACTGGACTGAGTGCAGCTGGGAGTGATGTCCTGAAGAGGAGCAAGCTTGCTAGAGAGGAACGTCCTGGGAGAAAGCCGTTTTGAGGCCGGAGCTTTGGAGCAGATGCCGGCTGCCTTCCCAGCTAGCAGAGGTTTTCCAGATGCCATTGGCCATCCTCCGGTGAAGGTACCCGATTACTGATGTGTTACCTTGGACGTTTTGTGGCCTTAAGACTGTAACTGTATAGCCAAATAAACCCCCTTTTTATAAAAACCAATCCATCTCTGGTGTTTTGCACTCTGCAGCATTAGCAAACTAGGACACTGCCTACTCCCAGCCTAAGCTAGGTCCTGCTCTGTATGGCTCTCATACATAACCCATTTACCTTTTTAACTTAGCTCTTAATGCATCTGCTAATTATATAACTCCTGGTTAGGTATTTGGTTAATGAATCTTTCATTTACTAAACCGTAAAATCCATGAAGAGAATGACTATGTGTGTTTTCTATCATTGCATCCAAGAACCTAACAAGTATATGTTAAATAGATAGATGGATATGTGGAAAAATGGAAAAATAACAGGGGATTGATGGATACTCTTCTGGTAAATATGTTCTTCAACTCCAGCTATATGAAGGTATCATGATACTGCATGGTGACATTGTCCAATAGAAATATGAGCCCTATATGTCATTTAAAATTTTCTTATGGTCATATTTTCAAAGTTAATATGAAACAAATGAAATTAATGTTAATAATATATTTTATGTAACCTAATATATCTAAATTATTCTAATTTCAACATTTAATCAATATAAAATAATTTAATGAGATAGTTTGCATTTTCTTCCACACTAAATCCTCAAAATTCCATGTGTACTGTACACTTTCAGTACATCTCAACTTTGGACTAGCAGCATTTCAATTTCTCAATAGCCATGAGTCGCAAGTGACTGCCATTTTGGACAGCACAAGTCTGTAAGGTTGTTGGGAGGATCGTATAAAATAGCATATGTAAAACATCTGCTACAATGCCTGAAAAATAGTTTTACTGTGTTGAAGGTGCTATCTTCTACATTCCTAGCAAGTGTTGGCTTCTATATACTTAGTCTTCCAAAGATCTATCTAGACCATCAGACGGGGAACGTCAAAGGTCTGGGGAGTCAATGAAAGATAACTGACGGAAAGCGTGTGTGAATGAAGAAAGGACCTGGAGGAAAGAAAATGTTCACATTAGGAGAGAAAGTTGAAGAAAACATGCTGGTTCAAGATAACTGGTTGGGGAAAGAGAGAAGGAAAGATTTTGAAAATAGGTGAGTATTTTCATTCTATTTTCTGGCCCTGATCTTCCTATTTTTTTTTTTTTTTTCTGTAAAGTACCCAGGCTGAGAAGCTCTTACAGAAAACAAAATTACCTTTTCACTAAAATCTCTGCAAGATAATGAGAAAACCTAGCAGGTGACAAAATGTCACATAAGTCGTTGTAGAGTGGAAGAGGGCCATGGTGGCTTGGGGAGGAGGCCAAATGGAAGGACAACAGGGACAGCACAGACAAAGAGCACAAGTGAATGTGGAAGGTATTGTGGCATCGTTACAATGACCTGAAAGAACATGCCCCTGAGTTCATGTAAGGTTTTCTGGGGACATCCTGAACCAGTTGAGAGGAATTTGAGGTGTGGTTAGTGAGCCCCAAATTCTCTTGGTACAATCTGAATTAAACCTACTATTTATTAATTTTATTTTTCCTCTAGGATAGTGTGTTAGCTGAGAAGTGTGTTATTTAGAAAATCCATCCATTTTAAAGCCAGCCAGAATTGGATTTTGATATTTCATTTAATAGTAGCTGTTTCACCAGACACACTGTGCCTTGACTTTCACATATAGAAGAAAAGTAATTAAATCTAATTGAATGCTTGAGTGACTATTACATGAGAGAGTGCCATATTCCCCCCACATGTATACGTGTAGGGAAAACAACCATCCTGGTTTGCCCGGGACTTCCCAGTTTTACTACCGAATGGCCTGTGTCCCAGGAAACTCTGTAGTCCTCTTTCCACACTGAGATAATTTTGAAGGACTCTTTGAACTTTTAAAAATTAAATGTATTTATAATAATATTTATGTCAACATGGGGTTTTACACTTCAAATATGTAACACATTATTCTGTAGGTTGGGGCTAAATTGGGTTGGCCCCTGGCAATCCAGTTCAGGCAGACGGCATGAATTATAAGCACGGGGCAGCGCCTGGACATGCCCATGAATATTTCAAACCTTTAAAAACTGAACTCTCAGAATAATTGCGCAAGTTGTGAATGAATAATAGAGATGTGCACAATGCTGGAGTTTATTTTTAAAGCAATAGAGCAAAAGTTTAATGTCAGTGGCAAAAATTTTGATGGTAGTAAATGAATGACTGAGGTTTGGGAATCATTAAGAGAAAGTATATAAAGCAGCTTTCACGAGGCCTAGCGTATAGTAGGTGCTGCTAAAATATTTTGTTGTATTTTTTTTCCATTCTGTTTGTTGCTTATAAGTGAACTTTGTAGAAAAATACATTGGAATCAGAAAAATAGAGTTTCAAATCCCGGCACTGCCACTGACTGTTTGGACAACTTTAAGCATGCTATGTAGCCTTTCCTCAACTTGAATCAATGGTGGATAGTAGTATACACTTCCAAATATTATGAGGATTCAATGAGACAGCTAACATAAAGCACATTGCCTATGCATAGTAGGCATTTGGTAAATATTAGTTTCTTCTTTCTCAATCTTAAAAGGTCTCATTAAATAGAAGAATCTGAGTATTCCTAAGTTATTTCCAATTTCCTTAAGCCAGGGAAAATGCCACATTTGTTTTAGCTTTTCCCACTATATTCAAGCAGTAATTGACTTATGTTTTTAAACCCTTGAGACTGGATTTTTTTCAAACAACTTTATTGAGATGCAATTCACATACCAAACAATTCACTCTTTTAAAGCATACAATCAATGGTTTTTAGAATATTCATAGATAAGTGCAACCATCACCACAGTCAATTTTAGAACATTTTTATCACCTCCAAAAGAAACTCTGAAGGAGGCTAAGCCTACCAGTAATTATGCCTAAGAGTCACTTCCAGAGACCCTCTCAGTTGCTCAGATGTAGCCTTTCTCTCTCTAAGCCCAACTCTACAAATAAACTCATTACCCTCCCCGCCATGTGGGACATGACTCTCAGGAGAGTGAGTCTCCCTGGAGACATGGGGCACAATTCCATGGAATGAGCCTGGCCCTGGCTTCGATGGATTGAGAGTACCTTCTTGACCAAAAGGGGGAAAAGAATGGTAACAAAATAAGGTTTCTGTAGCTAACAAATTTCAAATAGAGTCGAGATGCTATCCTGGAGGTTACTCTTACGCAAGCTTCGGCTAGATATTCCAAATGATCACAGTACGTGAAGTCCAAATCAACAGTAGTCTTGAAAATCCTAAAGAATACCCAGGTCCCTATCTGAGACTCTATAAAAGTTTTACTCACTAAGTTTGTTTTTCAGAAACTTAAATCCTCCGGAGTGTTCCTATGCCAGATAAGTCACAAAACCCGGAGGCAACAGCCTCTTCAAGAACATAAACCAGATGCATCCTCCTTCCCCTTAATGTCAACACCCCTTTTCAATATGAATAACTTAGGGTGGTCACTGCCCAGATATTCCTGAAGATTGAGACAGTAATCAAACGAGAGGGAGAAGTAGCAACATGCAAGATAAGATTTAACAAACGGTAATGAATACTGAATCTTCTTATAAATTTTTTTTTTTTTAGTCTCTAGGGTATTAGAAAGGTAGAAGGAAAAAATTGAAATTGTGGAACTGTAACTCATAACATTCTCTGATATTTGCTCTATAGCTGCTTGTTAAATTGTACTTTCAAAGTTATCACTTTTCTGTATATATATTTCACAATTTAAAAAAATGTTAAAAAAAAAAAAAGAAACCCTGCATCCTTCAGCTATCATCCCCACATTTTCCTATCTTTTCCCACCCTTAGTTCCAAGCAAGCAATAATCTACTTTCTGTCTCTAAACATTTCCCTATTTTGGAAATTTCATATGAATGGAATCATATAATATGTGGTCTTAGGCAATTGGCTTCTTTCACTTAGCATAATGTTTTCAAGGTTCATCCTTGATATAGCATGCATCAGTACTTCATTCCTCTTTATGGTTGAATCATCTTCCACTGTATGGATATACCATGTTTTGTTTATCCATTTGTGAGTTGATGGACATTTGGATTGTTTCTACTTTGGGGATATTATAAATAACATGGCTATAAACATTAACATAGAAGTTTTTGTGTGAACATATTGTTTCATTTTCTTGGGTATATTCCTAGAAGTAGAACCGCTGAGTCATATAATAACTCTATATTTAATCATTTGAGTAACTTCCAGACTGTTTTCCAAAGTGGCTGTACCATTTCACATTCCCACCAGCATTGTACGAAGATTCTAATTTCTCCATATCCTTATCTACATTTATTATTATCTGAGTTTTTTTATTCTAGTCATCCTAGTAGAATGAAGTGGTATCTCATGTGGTTTTGGTTTGTGGTTCCCTGATCGCTGATGATGTTGAGCATCTTTTCAAGTGCTATTTGTATATCTTCTTTGGAGACATGTCTATTCATATCCTTGATCCATTTATTTGTTTTTTTATTATTGAGTTGCATGACATCTTTATATATTTTGGATAGAAGTACTTTATCAGATATATGAATAGCAAATATTTTCTCCCATTCTGTGGTTGTTTATTCACTTTATTGAGAGTATCCTTTGAAACACAGTTTTTAGTTTTAATGAAGTTCAACTTATCAGTTCTTCTTTTGTTTCTTGTGCTTTTGACGTTATATCTAAGAATCCCTTGCCAAATCCAAGGTCATGAAGATTTACCCCTGATTTCTTCTACGGTTTTGTAGTTTCGGCTCTTACATTTAGGTCTTTGATACATTTTGAGTTAATTTTTGTTTATGGTGTGTGGTAGTTTGAAGCTGTTATATAGCCCAGAAAAGGCCATGCTCTTCTAATCCATTCCTGTGGGTGCAGATCTATTGTAGGTGGGACCTTTCGATTAGGTTATTTCAACTGAGATGTGATCCATTTCATCCCTTTATAAGAAAATAAAACACATACAGCAGCTAAGAGATGAAATTAAGAGAAGCTAAGAGCATCAGAGAAGCTAAGAGAGAGAGCACTGAAGCCAGAAGCTAAAAGCAGTGAAACCCAGGAGAGAAAGACCAGCAGCCATTGCCATTTACCTTTCCATGTGTGCTGGTTTGAATGTATTATGTCCCCCAAAACGCCATTATCTTTGATGTAATCTTGTGTGGACAGACATATCAGTGTTGATTAGATTGTAATTCTTTGAGTGTTTCCATGGAGATGTGCCCCACCCAACTGTGGGTGATGACTCTGACTGGATAATTTCCATGGAGGTGTTATCCTACCCATTCAGGGTGGGTCTAAATTAAATCACTGGAGCCATATAAATGAGCTGACAAACAGAAAGAACTCAGTGCAGCTGAGAGTGACATTTTGAGGAGGAGGTACAGCCAAGAGGGACACTTTGAAGAATGCACAGAAGCTGAGAGTAGCTGCAGATGAGAGATAGTTTGAAGACGGCTGTTGAAAGCAGACTCTTGCTCCGGAGAAGCTAAGAGAGGGCAAACACCCCAAGAGTAACTAAGAGTGACATTTTTGAGGAACTGCAGCCTAGAGAGGAAAGTCCTGGGAGAAAGCTATTTTGAAACCAGAACTTTGGAGTAGATGCCAGCCACGTGCCTTCCCAGCTAATAGAGGTTTTCTGGATACCACCGACCATCCTCCAGTGAAGGTACCCGATTGCTGATGTGTTACCTTGGACACTTTATGGCCTTAAGACTGTAACTGTGTAACCAAATAAACTCCCTTTTATAAAAGCCAATCCGTCTCTGGTGTTTTGCATTCTAGCAGCATTAGCAAACTAGAACACCATGTGACAGAGGAGAACCAGATGTTGGCAGAGTCCAGATATTATCCTATAGATACATTGAGTTGGACATTTTCATGGCCTCAGAACTGTAAATTTTAAGTTCCCATTACAATTCCCATTGTAAAAGCCAACCCATTTATGGTATATTGCATTCTGGAAGCTTTAGCAAATCAAAACAGATTTTGGTACTGAGAAGTGGGGTGCTGTGATTTGCAAATACCAAAAATGCTGAAATGACTTTATAAATGTATAAGGGGAAGATTCTGGAAGAATTGTGAGGAGCTTGATAGAAAAGGCCTAGATTGCTTTCAAGAAACTGTTGGTAGAAATATGGACAGAAAAGGTACTCCTGATGAGGCCTTAGATAGAAATAATGAATGTGTCATTGCAAACTGGGAGAAAGGTGACCCTTGTTTGAAAGTGCAGAGAATTCAGCAAAATTGAGTCCTGATGTCAGATGGAAGGCAGAATTTGAAAATTATGAGCTTGGATATTTAACTGAAGAAATTTCCAAATTAAATATGGAAAGTGTGGCCTGGCTTCCCCTTGAAGCTTGTAAAATGGAAGAGGAAAGGGATAAGCTGAGAACTGAACTCTTGGGTACAAAGAAATCAGAAATTGATGATTTAGAAAATTCTGTGCTTCCAGAAGGCAAGTCCCCAGAGGACAGTGCTCCATGTGAGGATTTAACTGAATATGAAACCAGTCAACCATTTCAGTGTAAGTCAAGATTGGAAATGCAGTTATCCAGAAAGGTCTTGTGGAAAGTCCTATTGTCTGATGGTTGGGATCCCTGTGTGATGCTTGAGAAACTGGCAAGTTTGTTGCAAGAGCTGTATAAATGGAACCACTGCCAGTCTGGACTAAAAGGGGCAGAAAGGGGATGGAGTCAAGGGAAAATGACTTCAAAGGCAGAACCATGGAAGCCGAGGACTAGAGTGAAGACACCTCAGTCCGGTAGAGTGGACCCACCCATGTACATGGAAAAAGTGAGTTTGTCCCTGAGCTTGCAGAGGGGGGCCTTACACCCATTGTTCATGAAGAGTGCTGCTGCCCCAGGCTTCAGAGAGTGTGGAGCACATTTCATGGGGATTGGGGAGAGTCTGGCTACCACATCACTGTTCTTGGGGGCTGAGCATGTGCCCCAGAGATTGGGGAGAGTCTAGCCACAACCCCATTGTTCTGAGGAGGTTGAGCCTGTGCCTTGGAGATGGCAGAAAGCCTGGCTGCCACTCCAATGATTGAAGATGGTTTAGCCAAGAACATGGCCATCACCCCAATGCTTGGAGATGTTGGAACCCTCACCTGAGTGTTTGGAGAGAGCAGGGCCACTGTGCAAGCCCTTGGAAAGGGTGCAGCTGCTGCTCTATCAGGCCCCAAGCCAAAATGTCATTCTATAGATGACTCTCAGAACTTAAAATCTAATGAAGAATGCCCTGCAGGTTTATGGAACTGTTTGGGTCTTGTGACCCCTGTTTTCCTTCCAATTTCTCTCTATGGAAATGGGAATATTCACTCTATGACTGTTCTTCCTTTGTATATTGGAAGCAGATAACTTGTAAGTTTCACAGGTCCACAGCCTGAGGGGAACTTGCCCCAGGATAGACCATACCTGTAACTGATTTTGATGGAACTTTGTTATTAATACTATTGTTGGAATAATTTAAGCCTTTTTAAATATTGTAGTGGAATGAATGTATTTTGCATATGAAAAGAACATGTCCTTTTGGGGTCAAGAGGGTGGAATCAGGTGGTTTGGAGCTGTTATGTACCCCAGAAAAGGCCACATTCTTTTAATCCATTCCTGTGGGTGCAGACCTTTTGTAGGTGGGACCTTTTGATTAGGTTATTTCAATTAAGATGTGATCCACTTCATTCCTTTATAAGAAAATAAAACACATACAGATGCTAAGAGATGAAAATAAGAGAAGCTAAGAGCACCAAAAAAGCTGAGAGAGGGAGCCACTGAGGCCAGAAGCTGAAAGCAATGAAATCCAGGAGAGAAGGACCAGCAGATGTTGACCACGTGCCTTGCCATGTGACAGAGGCAGCCCAGATGCTGGCATCCCATCTTCAGAATCCAGGTATTGTTCTTATTGATGCCTTGAGTTGGACATTTTCAGGAGAATTGTAAGTTAAATTCCCATTGTAAAATCCAGCCCATTTCTTGTATATTACATTCTGGCAGCTTTAGCAAACCATACACAGTGTAAAGTATGGGTCCAACTTTATTATTTTGGATGTAGCTTTCCAGTTGTCCCAGGAAACTGATATATAATAGTGGTGAGAACAAATATAAACCAAAAATCTCAAATACATGATATAAAGCCCAACACACAACTATAATAAGTGTCACACTGAAAAGAGATAGCATGGTGTTCTAGTTTGCTAATGCTGCCAGAATGCAAAACACCAGAATTGGATTGGCTTTTATAAAAGGGAGTTTATTTGGTTACACAGTTACAGTCTTAAGGCCACAGAGTGTCCAAGATAATGCATCAACAATCGGGTACCTTCACTGGAGGATGGCCAATGATGTCCGGAAAACCTCTGCTAGCTGGGTAGGCATGAGGCTGGTATCTGCTCCGGAGTTCTGGTTTCAAAATGGCTTTCTCCCAGGACTCTCCTCTCTAGGCTTCAGCTTCTCTCCAAAAAGTCACTCTCAGTTGCTCTTGGGGCATTTGTCCTCTCTTAGTTTCTCTGGATCAAAAGTCTGCTTTCAAAGGCCATCTCCAAAATGTCTCTGTAAACTGCAGTTCCTCTCTCAGCTCCTGTGAATTCTTCAAAGTGTCCCTCTTGGCTGTAGTAAGCCCACTCTTTCTGTCTGAGCTTATATAGTGCTCCAGTAAACAAATCAAGGCCCATGCTGAATGGGTGGGGACACACCTCCATGGGAATTATCCAGTTAAAGTTATCACCCACAGTTGGGGGGCGCATTTCCATGGAAACAACCTAATGTTCCAACTTAATCCCCATTAATATGTCTGCCCCCACAAGATTGCATCAAAGAACATGGCTTTTTCTGGGGGACATGATATATACAAACTGGTATACATGGTTTAGTTAATGGAAAAGAGTCATATAGATTTATATATCTTGATTCTGTAATGTATTTCCTCAGTGATTCTAGAAAAGTCACATTTTCCTGTCCTCTAAGACAAGAAAACTTTTTAAACATGATGGTATGCTCTCATGGTTTTCTACCTGATAAAAGGAGTGAAAGATGGAGGAAAATAAAGTAAAAAAAGAAAAGAAGGAAAAGGAGAAGAAAACTAGCAACTATTGAATGACTTCCACATAGCAGGCACTGTGCTAGCATGTGATATGACAAATTGCAAACTTTTATGATTACATCAAAACAAAACTTGTATCAAATCAAGGATATTAGTATGCATCTGCTCTTAGGAGTTAAAAATGATAAGGAACATCGAAAACTCTTATAATAATATCTAGTTGCTTAGTTAGAAGTTCCTCTAGCTTTAAAAATTTCAAAATCTATTTTTATTCTTACTCCCAAGAGTCTGTTACTTTTAACTTTCCAATATTAGCAGTATTGAAAATGCATTTCCCTACCATAATACTTTAAAATTTATATAAATTCTTTAGAGTTAAATAATTTTAAAATTATTGCCCATAATGTAGGTTAAAAAAAGAGTAAAATTCATGTTTTAATTATAAAGCAAGTCCCATTCTGTTCACATCTGCCTACTTTTCCTATCACTAAAAAATCAAGATAAATTTCCCACTGTTCAATTCAATAGGACATGTCATTTCTCTAAAAAAATTTAGAATTCTTTGGCCTCTTTTGCCAAACTCTTTGTCTAGGACTGGGGTAGAGGAAGGATTAAGCCCTAATGCCCTAAGATTTCTATCAAATATAATTAATTAACTCATCTCTTTGCATCTATAATGATACTAGCTATGTGCCACCCTTGGGATAACAGAGAAAATAATTTTCTATAGCTCTTACTTCTCTTTGAGAATGCCAGTTGAGAAAGGCTATTAGGCTTTTGTTCTAAAATCATACTTTTGAAAACCAAGGTGCCAGTAGATAAGAGACCAAATGCAGTGAAAGAGGATGCTAATTGCAATAGAAAGTTCATATAAACTGATGGAAGTAGAAATCTAAAACATTTACAATAGAATTGGAGACTTTCTATTCTAACAAAGGGCACTGACCCTTAGGAGGAAAAAAAAATACAAATTAAAGACTTCTTAAAAAGCAATGTTGGTGACTCCCACAGTTGTAAATCTCCCAGGCAATGTAGCACATAGCTCAAGGGGATGAACCTGGCCCTGGCATTGTAGGATTGAAAAAGCCTTCTTGGGCCAAAAGGGGGAAGAGAAATAAAACAGAATAAAATTTCAGTGGCTGAGAGATTTCAAATAGAGTTGAAGAGGTCATTCTGGAAGTTATTCTTTTTTATTATATAGATATCCCTTTTTAGTTTTTAGCTAGAAGGAAATATCTGAAACTGCTGAACTATAATCCAGTAACCTTGATTCTTGAAGATAGTTGTATAACTATATAGCTTTTATAGTGTGACTGTGTGATTGTGAAAACCCTGTGATGACACTCCCTTTAACCAGTGTATGGACAGATGAGTTAGAAAATAAAGACAATAAATAAATAAATAACAGGTGGGGGAGATAAGGGGTATGGGATGTTTTGGGTATTCATTTTTATTTTTTATCTTAATTTTAATTTTTATTTTTAGCAATGAAAATGTTCCAAAATTGATTGTGGTGATGAATGCACAACTATATGATGATATGTGCACCACTGACTATAAGCTTTGAATGATTATCTGGTATGTAAATATTATTTCAATAAAATTACATTTAAAAAAAGAGAAATGTTGTTACTTCCAGGAAAATGGAGAAATAGGGAGAGAGATGCAAAACCTATTTCTCTCTCAAAAGCAGCAAGTAGTCAAACAGGAACTGTGCAAATCAACTGTTCAGGGGCTCTGAAGATCAGGAGAGCTCTGTACAACATCTAGGGAAGTGCAGAATGAAGACACAGAGAAACTGTGGTCAGACTGTGAGTAATTCTGTCCATGACTCATGGCACACACCCCCCACCCTCAAGTGAAGCAGCAGTGGGTGTTCTAACCCTTGCCTTGGAAGCTGCTATGGACTGGAATGGCCATGGGAGTCCTCTACACCAAGTACAGAGGAAGACACAGCCCAGTGCCAAGCCAGATATTGGCCAGCAAAGTTAGAACACAGGATCCTGCTGGCCCAGCCTGCCCCAGTCAGATGCTGCTGGGTGCCATTGATTTGATTGCATCAGAGATGGAAGTGGCAAAGACCATAACAGTCTGCCTTTGTAAGACTGAGGGGAATAAGTAGCTGAAGATTGCCATCTGCTGAGAAGGCTGGAAAGTGCAGCCTGGTGATGTGGAAGGGAAAAGAAGGCTTTTTTGTAGTCTTTTCTAACCTCTTGCCCAGAGCCCTTTGGATCTGGTCTGTGCTCATTGCACAGTTACCTGGCCCTGCTTTGGCTTGGAAATGCTGATAAACCAACTGTCAAAGAAGAGCCTTAACATAAACTCAATCAACAAAAAATCCTAGACAAGCAAGAGAAACCAACCTTCAGAATAAACCCATCAAGATAATCAGATGACCAGCAAAAAATCACAAGCCATACTAAAACTCAGGAAAATATGGCCCAGTCAAAGGAGCAAATTAAAAAGTCAGAGGAGATACAGAATTTGGAACAACTAATCAAAGATGTGCAAACAAATTTCCGAAATCAATTCAAGGAGATGGCTAAGGACATAAAGGTTATTAAGAAGACACTGGGTGAGCATAAAGAAGAATTTTAAAACAAGAAAGATCTTACAGGAACAAAAGATGCAATAGATGAAATTAAAAATACAATGGAGGCACACAATTGCAGACTTGATGAAGCAAAAGTAAGGATCAGTGAGCTACAATACAGAGCAACCAATTGCAAATAGACAAAAGAACAGATTTTTTTTCCCAAAAAATGGAAAAATTTGAGCAGGGTCTCAGGGAAATGAATGAAAATGTGAAGTACACAAACATACACATCATGGGTGTTTCAGAAAGAGAAGACAAGAGAAAAGGGCCAGAAAGAATATATGAGGAAATAATGGCTGAAAATTTCCCAATCCTTATAAAAGACATAAATATGCATATCAAAGGACCCAACATATACCAAACAGAATAAATTCAAGTAGACCCACTCCAAAACACATACTAATCAGAATGTCAACTGCCAAAGATAAAAACAGACTTCTGAAAGCAGCAAGAGGAAAGCAATAGCCACATAAAACAGAAGCCACATAAGACTAAGTGCTGATTTGTCATCAGAAGCCATGGGGACAAGAAGGCATTGGTACAATACATTTAAGATACTGAAGAAGAAAAACTGCCAGCCAAGAATTCTTTTTTGTTGTTGTTGCTTAAACAGCTTTATTGAGATATAATATATATACCATAACATTTCTCCTATTTTAAGTATACAGTTCCATTAATTTTAATACATTTACAGAGTAGTGCAGCCATCACCACAATCTAACTTCAGAATATTTCTGTCACCCAAAAAGCAACCTCGTGCCCATTAGTAGTGACTGTTTACTACTCATCTCACTAGCCTTTGGCAACCAACCAATTTCTGTTTCTACAGATTTGCCTACTGTGAACTTACCTTATCTTAACCTTGCTATTACTGCTTAATAGCTCTTGTACAAACTCTATAACCTGGATTACAGGAGACAGCAATGACTGAAAAAATCATTAGATATGAGTTTGTATCATTATCATATCGTATTAAAATCCCGTTTACTGCCACACATTGGTTTGCAGCCTTGGCCAAATCACATGGGCTAGCAGAAAATTTCCTGATATCTTTAAGTCTTTACTTCCAACACAGATATACAGCCTTCTTGATCTTTTTTTCTTCTTCTTCTTTTTCTTTTGGTCCCCTTTTCAAATACATAGAGCTTAACATCACTTTGGTTCTTGCTTCCTTTCTCCTTCAGGAAAGACTGTTAGTGGCTTCATTTGCTTCAAATGCAAGTCCACCTAAAATAAGAATGGTTACCTATTTTCTTGAATTTCCTATTGGGAAACTTTTTATTTCATTGAATCTGGTAAATGATCTGCCTCCACTTTAGTCTTATTTATTTTTAGTTTCTTCCTTACTCTTATCCCTCCAGCCAATAATTCTTTTATCTGGCAAAGCTGCCCTTCAAAAATGAAGGAGATTTTAACATATTCACAGATAAATGAGAAGCTGAGAGAGTTTTTTAAAAAGAGACCTGCTTTACAAGAAATACCAAAGGGAGTTGTGACAGCTGAAAAGAAAAGACAGAAGCTTGGAGGAGAGTATAGAAATGAAGATTATCAGTAAGGGTAACTAAAAGTTTAAATAAAAAGAGAGAAAAAAATAGATATGACAAATAAAAGTCAAAGGATAAAATGATTGAAGTAAACACTGCCTTTACAGTAATAACATTGAATGTTAATGGATTAAACTCCCAAATCAAAAGACATGGACTTTCAGAATGGATTAAAAAATATGAGACATCTATACACTATCTATAAGAGATGCACCTCAGACCCAAGGATACAAACAGGTTGAAAGTGAAAGGATGGAAAAAGGTATTGCATGCAAACAGGATTTTAAAAACAATCTGGGGTAGTGATACTAATATCAGACAAAATAGAGTTTAAATATGAAAATGTTACCAGAGACAGAGAAGGACATTATATATTAATGAAAGAGACCATTCATCAAAAAGAAATAACAGTCATACATATCTGTGCACCTAACCAAGGTGCCGCAAGTACGT
Organism: Choloepus didactylus; assembly: GCF_015220235.1. Lineage (NCBI taxonomy): Eukaryota > Metazoa > Chordata > Mammalia > Pilosa > Megalonychidae > Choloepus > Choloepus didactylus. The sequence continues at coordinate 41,744,570 of NC_051314.1, forward strand.
GAGGCAAACACTGAAAAAACTGAAGGGAGCACTAGACATCTCTACAATAATAGAACATCTCTACAATAATAGAACCTAACACACCACCCTCACCAATAGATAGACTATCTAAACTAAGGATAAATAAGGAAACAGAGAACGTAAATAATATGATAAATGAACTAGACCTGACAGATATATATAGAACATTGCACCCCAAAACAGCAGAATATAATTTCTTCTCAAGTGCTCATGGATCATACTTCAGGATAGACCACATGCTGGAGCACAAAACAGGTCATAATAAATTTTAAGAGTGAAAGTATACAAAGCACTTTCTCTGATTATAATGAAGCTGGAAATCAATAACAAGCAGAGAACTGGAAAATTCATAAATATATGGAGGTGAAACAACATACTCTCAATTAGTGGGTAAAAGAAGAAATTGCAAAAGAAATCAGTTAATACCTCAAGACAAATGTAAATGAGAACAAACATATCAAAATTTACAAGATACAGTGAAGTCAGTGCTGGGAGTGAAATTTATTAGCCTAAATGACTGTATATAAAAGAATAAAGAGCTAAAATCAAAGACCTAACTGAAAACCTGGAGAAACTAGAGAAAGAACAGCCAGCTAATCCCAAAGCAAGAATAAGGAAAGAAATAAAAAATACTGGAGCAGAAATAAATGAAATTAATAACCAAAAACAAAAACAAAAACAAAAACAAACAAAAAACAATAAAGAGAACCAATAAAACCAGAAGTTGGTTCTCTAAGATCAATAAAATTTACAAACCCTTATCTAGAGTGACAAAGACAAAAAGAAAGAAGATGGAAATAAATAAAATCAGAAATGAGGGGGGGGTCATCCTCCCTGACCCCATAGAAACAAAAAAGATCATGAAAGGATACTATGAACAACTGTGTGCCAACAAATTAGACAACGTAGATGAAATGGACAGTTTCCTAGAAACACATAAAAAACCTACACTGACTCAAGAAGAAATAAAAGACCTCAACAAACCAATCACAAGTGAAGAGATTGAATCAGTCATCAAAAACTTCCAAAAAAAGAAAAGCCGAACACCAGAAGGCTTCACAGGGGAATTCTACCAATTGTTCCAAGAAGAATTAATACCAGTCCTGCTCAAACTCTTCCAAAAAATTGAAGAGGTGGGAATGCTTCTAACTCACTCTATGAACCTAACATAACCAAAGCCAGACAAAGACGCTACAATAAAAGAACATTAGAGACCGATTCCTCTAATGAATATCGATGCAAAACCCCACAAAAAGTAATTGGAAATTGAATCCAATAGCACATTAAAAGAATTATACACCATGATCAGGTGGGTTTTTATCCCAGGTAAGCAAGGATGGTTCAACACAAGAAAATCAATTAATGTAATATACCACATTAACAAACCAAAAGGGAAAACCATTGCTTGATCAATGCAGAAAGGGCATTTAACAAAATGCAGCATCCTTGCTTGATAAAAACACTTAGAAAAATAGGAATAGAAGAACTAATATTGTATTGAATGGTGAGAGACTGAAAGCTTTCTCTTTAAGATCAGGAACAAGACAAGGATGCTCATTGTCACCACTGATAGTCAACATTGTGCTAGAAGTTCCATTTAGCTTTTTCTCTGTCTAGATAGATAGACAGATATCCTAGCTTTTCCAGTGAAAAGGCCCAGAATTAGTAGCCAAAACACTGCCCAGTAGTGATGAGTATCTTTACTGCCCAGATTGTGTCTTAAAACACCATTTCTCATGAAAAATAAGCAAGACTTAGAGATAAGACTGATTCCCAATTCCAGGTTTCTGTTAGAAAACATGAAATAACCTAACATACCAGTCAACAGTGATACTATCAAAAACTGCTGTTCTCATTTGCTAATGCAGCCAGAGTGCAAAACACCAGAAATGGATCAGGTTTTATAAAGGGGGATTATTTGGTTACAAAGTTACAGCCTTAAGGCCATAAAGTGTCCAAAGTAACACATCAGCAATTGGGTACCTTCACTGGAAGATGGCCAATGGTACCTGGAAAACCTCTGTTAGCTGGGAAGGCACATGGCTGGCATCTGCTCCAAAGTTCTGGTTTCAAAATGGCTTTCTCCCAGGGCGTTCCTCTCTAGGCTGCAATTCCTCAAAAAATGTCACTCTTAGTTGCTCTTGGGGTGTTTGTCCTCTCTTAGCTTCTCCGGAGCAAGAGTCTGCTTTCAACGGCCGTCTTCAAACTGTCTCTCATCTGCAGCTATTCTCTCAGCTTCTGTACATTCTTCAAAGTGTCCCTCTTGGCTGTACCTCCTCTTCAAAATGTCACTCTTAGCTGCACTGAGTTCCTTCTGTTTGTCAGCTCATTTATATGGCTCCAGTGATTTAATTTAGACCCACCCTGAATGGGTGGAGTAACACCTCCATGGAAATTATGCAATTAGAGTCATCGCCCACAGTTGGGTGGGGTGCATTTCCATGCAAACAACCTAAACCAAACGTTCAAATTTAATCCTCACTAATATATGCCTGCCTCACAAAATTGCATCAAAGGATATGGCTTTTTCTGGGGGACATAATACATTCAAATCAGCACAACTACTAAGTCATTTGAAAAAAAAAAAAGACACCACATGCCCCTGTCCAGAGATGGGAAAAACTGAACCACAATAAGGATAGTAACTACAATGGATTGAATCACATCAAATGTGCTTAATCCTTGAGTTCATAATGACACATAAAACTCACTGTTCATCTTTGGAAGATGCTTGGGAACCAACTCATTTTCTTGAAAACTAGTAAATAAAGGAAAACATCAGTGGTGCCCTGCCTTTCCCATATCAACTGCATCTAGTTGTAACCAAATAGCTGATGAGAAGTGTCTCTTCAGAAAAGTAAATCAGCATATAAATGAAGAAAGTACTATAGTATCACCACTTGCAACTCCAAGTGAATAAATGGATCCATGCATTTATCAATGTCTTCTCATATCACAAAATAGAGCTATCTAGATATTGTAGATCTCCTTAGAGAAGTATGTCACACCATCTGCAAGCAATCTTGCCAAAAATATAAAAAACTGAATCAGAACAAGCCTTTACATCTAATTAATTTGCAGAGTACAGAGAAGCATGTTAAATGAAACCATGGAGATGGACTCGGCAAAATCCAACATAATTTAAATAGAGTACAAGGGATTCTATTAAAACAAACAACTTAGTTTCTTACAAAAAAAAAATGTGGTTAAGAAAAGCTCAAAAGTAAACCTATATATTAAATACATAGTTAGTTAGACCTTACTTGGATCCTGAGTAAAAAATAAGTACACAAAAATTTTAAAAATGAGACAATAGAAGAAACAAATACTAGATATTTGATTATCATAAGGAAATTAGGTTTATTTTTTAAACTATGATAATGGAATTTTGTTTTTGTTTTTAGTAGTATTTTTCTTTTAAAGATACATTCCAAAATATTAAACAGATAAAATCATATGGTATCTTGGATTTGCTCCAAAATAATCAGGGCATGTAAAGTGGGTGGGCCATTATGTTAAATGAAATAGGCCATGAACTTATCCTCATCTGGGTGATAAGCACAGGGTATATTATACTAATCTCTCTCCTTTTGTGTATGATTAAAATATTCCTCATTTAAAAAATTAAACAAACAAAATTATAACACACATATATGTATATATCACAAACTCAGGCTATGAATTATAATAATAAAATAAACACATTTGACCTCACCACCCAAATTAAGTTATAATACCAATACTGTTGCATCTAGCTAGAGTTCCTCCCCTTTCTCTTTCCCTTTGACTCCATCTCAAGTGGTAATCACTATACTGATTTTTTAAATTACTCCCCAAAGCTTTTACCACCACCACCACCATCATCATCATCATCACTATTATCATTTTATGCTGTTTCATGGAGTTATTCCTAAATATTTGATTTTGTTTGTTTTTAAGATTTATGAAAAATTTGTCATATTTTAAGTAATCTTCTGGCATTTGCTTTTTTCATTCAACATTATGATTCTATACCTCATTCATATAGTTAATTCACTGTAGTTACTACATAATCATAATTATCAATTATCCAGCCACCAACTAAAACCAAAATTTTCTAGATAGTAGAGACCATAAATTTTCATTGGATTTCTCATCTCTCATAAAAGACAAGGTGCAGGGTAGGTATTTAATAAATGCCCATCTACTGAAAAACTATGAATGAGTGAATGAACATTTGAGTGAATAAAATAGTTAACTAACAAATGTCCTTCCAACAACAGAAAAAGTGAAAATTGTTTCCTTGTAAAACATTCTAAAAATTTTAGAGCAATTTTCTTTGAATAACTGTGAAAACATCACTCTACAGGCAGAAGTTAGAAACTCCTCTACTAGATGAATTGAGCAATGGACTTCTCAACTCTTGGACTCAAGGTCTCCCATTTCTAAATTATGCCATATAGCATTAAAAACCATATTGGCTCAAAGAATAATCTTAAAACACTTTAGGATTCAGTTATATAAAATTTAAATGCTGTTTTTGATATTTCACTGTGCACACAAAAAGAAAATAATGGACAGTTCTACAAATGAATAATAATAACATTTCAGCTAATTGAAAACTGACAGATGGCTGGCACTAAAATTGATGCCTGGAAGTCAAAGCTGATGAAAGAAAGATTAGTCCTTCAAATAAAGAATGCAACTCACACTCAAACAGTTCTCTTTTTCATATAGGAAGGATTTGCACTTGTCTTTTTTTTTTTTTCAACAACACTTATTCGTCTCAGTATTTAAACATAGTGTTAAACATTTAATACAATACAAACCCAAGCATCATGTTTTATTTTTTATTACTTTAGGAGACTGTGGTATTATTGAATTTGGAAAGCAAAGACTAACATCTTTATCAACATTATTGCTTATCAAAGAACTTCTTTGCAAGGAGCATAAGTCTTTGCAAACAATTCCTTCTTTAGATAAAGCCATATAAAAGTTCAGAAGGGAAATGACAAGCTACAATTACAGTCCAGCAACTGAAACCACTGGACAGCATTACTAATAGCAAGTCTCAGTAGAAATTGACTAACCTGAATATAAAAGTTAGGCAAATGTATCTTTTAAATATTTCCAGTCTTCTTTCCAGATGCTATTGTTCAAGGATATCATATCCTTTGCTTCTCCATCTGCTTCTTGTAGAAAAAGAGAAACTTCCTGTTTCCAGTGAATTTAGCTAAAAAAAGAAAAGCAGTGTTACACTCTAGGCTTAGAATTTTGGTCTCTATCAATTCATTTATAAATCTATTTGTTGTCAGAGGTAATTATGAACACAAAAATATAAGTGAATCCCAGAAATCATCAAGTGGTGATCTTATGAAAGTTGTATATTTTTTGCCTTTGGTCCTTATTTCCATTTGGCTTTCATTTTCCATGTTATTTATGGTTAGAGGATCAAGTAGGACAAAGTTGGATAGGATTGTGTTACAGGCTAGCCTTTGTTGCAGTCCTCTATCACCCAACGTGAAAAAAAGTGGTAAGGACATGTTAAACAGAGCCTGGAAAAAGGCTGATGGCCACTGTGATAACCACACTGACATACTATTGCTCAGTGTGCAGTCTCTCAGTGGGTTAGAATTGTTCTAAGAAATTGATGCTTACACCCCTTTTGGGAGTTTGCAGAGGGTACTCAGAGCCCATGGCCCCATCAAGCAGCCCTATCATTATGTTTCAATAAGCCACACTGACATGATTATATTTGTGTGCTATAATTGAGAATGATTATAAAGCACTGGCCTAATATATAAAACTAATCAAAAGCTTTTTATAGTATTTACATTCTCGAGCATTTATGTACTACTACTAGTACCAAATATTATAATTATCATTTTGAAGCAAATATACTGCTGGTATACATAAATCCAAAAATATTTTGGAGCTCAGTAAATATTGACTTTATAATATTAACAACAACAAAAACTTTACACAAACTCAAGAGGCATATATTGCATCATACGTACTCTTCAATTATTAGAGATGTCTTATTTATCAAATTATTCTTTTATAGATATATGGGTAAATATAAGATTTTTTCTTATCTTCAAAAGATAAGCAACTGTTTAATGCATTAATAATTAAAATGCAATGTGGGTTTATAGCAAACGTATGACAACAATAACACAAAGTTCCAGAGGGCAGAAATAGAACTATACTATAAAGTTCTTGTGGTACAAGTAAAGTGGTATAATCACTTGAAAATAGATTATGATAAGTTAAAGATGTCATAAAGCAGTTGTTAAAATAAAACAATAGCTTATTATAGCTAACAAAACAACAAAGAAGATAAAATAACATCAATTAAAAATTAATCCAAAAGGAGGCTGAAAATGTGGGGAAAAAAGTGAAAAAGAATGGATAGAACAAATAAAAAACAATTCACAAGAAAGATTTAAATTAAGCATATCAGTAATCATATTGTAAATGGTCACACCATATCCAATAACAGGCCAAGACTGTCTAATTGGATTTGTAAAAGCAAGAACCAACTATATGCTGCCTACAAGAAATACACTTTAAATATAAAGACACATATAGCTTAAAAGTAAAAGGATTTAAAAGATATACCATGATGCACTAACTAAGAGAAAGCTGGAATATCTGTATCAGTATCAGACAGAGCATATTTCAGAGCAAAGAATATTGCCAATGATAAAGAGGATCACTTTAAAATAATAAAATTGTCAAATCATTAAGAAGGCAACATAAAAATCCTAAATGTTCAAATGCATGAAGGAAAAAGTGATAGAACAAGGAAAAATAGACAAATCCACAAATACATTCAGAAATTTTAACATCTCAGTAACAGATTAAACAAGGAGATAGAAAATGTGCAAGGATATAGAGTGTACACAAAGGATAGACCATATTCTAAGTCATAAGAGAAGTTTCAGTGAAATTAAATTACTCCAGACATAGAAAGTATGTTCTCTGACCAAAACAAAAATAAATTTTAAATAAATAATGGAAAGAAAGCTGGAAAATCTCCCAAATATTTGGAAACTAAACAACACACTTCCAAGTAACATGAGTCAAAAAAGAAATCAAATGAGAAACTAGAAACTATTTTGAACTGAGTTTAAATGGACAAACAATATATCAAAATTTCTGACATGAAGCTAAAACCGTACTTAAAATTTTGTAACACTAAAAGTCCATATTAAAAAAACAACACAGGGCTCAAATGAATGACCTCAGCTTCCACCTTGCAAAACAGTAAAAAAGAATAAATAAAAACCTATGTTGGTGTTGGAAGCAATGTAGTTATTTTAGATTATTTGTTTTTCTTACTCCTCTGTTTGGACATGGTTTATTAATTTTCTTGGGGTATGGTAGGAACATATTGGAAGCAAAGTAGTTATTTTAGGTTATTTGTTTTCCTTAATCCATTGCTTTGTTTGAAATGTTGTGGGGTTTTTTTGGTTGTTGTTTGCCTGTTTGTTTTTAATTTTTTGATAAACAAAGTTAAAAAATTGAAAAAAAATCAGTAGAAAAATGGGAGTAAAAACTAAATGACAAATAGGGTGGGATGGGGGGATGGTTTGGGTATTCTCTTTTCACTTTTATTTTTTATTCTTATTCTGATTCTTTCTGATGTAAGGAAAATGTTCAGAAATAGATTGTGGTGATGAATGCATAACTATATGATCATACTGTGAACAGTTGATTGTATACCATGGATGACTGTATGGTTTGTGAATATATTTCAATAAAACTGAATTAAAAAAAAAAAAAAACCTATGTTGGAAGGAGAAAGGAAATAATGAAGACCAGTAGAATAATAAATAATAATAAATATCAATATAAATGAATATCATTGAAATAGAAACAGAAAAAGAATATAGAAAATTAATAAAACCAAAAGCTGGTTCTTTGAGATGAATGAAATTAGTCAAACTATAACCAGACTGACCCATATAAAAGGAAAGAAAACAGAGACTCATATGTTTAGAAGACAGAGCAATAGATGATGGATGATAGATAGGGAGAGAGGGAGGGAGGGAGGAAGGGAAAGAAATAGCGGTGTGACATGTTAAAGTTAGTGGATCAGGGTATCGGGGGGGTCAGGGAATGCTGGAGTTCTGAAGCTACAAAAATCAGCTTTACCCCATAAAAAAACTGTTAAAAAGCTGAAAAAGAGAACAGATTCCAATTAGAGATGTAAATGAAGCTGATCTTGTTAGGACTAAGGCAAATCATACTACAGGGTAAAGGATTATACTGACTGTATTTTAAGACCTCAGCTTCTGTATGAGACCAAAAGAAGAGCTGTTTTATTTGGTGCAAAATTTCTATTTTCTGTAACACACTATTTAATTTAACTTGTATGGTCAGTTTAATCGAACACCATAATTACATGGAAACTTGCATAGAGAATGAGATCTTTTTGGTTTATACAGTTTAGTGTGATGCCCTGATATATCTCAGAGTAATTTGGGCAGAGAACAAAAATGTATTTGCAAAGCTCCCTTGAAGGACTGGGGAAAAATGTGGAAATATTAAACTTCCCCAGCAGGGGAATTCCTGATATTCTCACTACCAATTTAATAGACCAAGCCCTCAATCTTGGAGATTGCCCTTATGAAACTTATTCCTGCAAAGGAAATGCTAAGCCTACTTACAATTATGCTTAAGACTCACCCCCAGAGAACCCCATTTGTTGCTCAGATGTGGCCTCTCTCTAAGCCAACTCTGAAGGTAAACTCACTGCCCTCCCCACTAGGTAGTACATGGCTCCCAGGGGTGGCAATCTCCCTGGCAATGTGGGACATGACTTGTGGGGATGAGCTTGGCCCTGGAATCATGTGATTGAGGAAGCCTTCTTGATGAAAAAGGGGAAGAGAAATGAAACAAAATAAAGTTTCAGTGACTGACAGATTTCAAATGGACTTGAGAGGTCATTCTAGAGGTTATTCTTATGCATTATATAGATATCCCTTTTTAGTTTTTAGTGTATTAGAATAGCTAGAAGGAAATACCTGAAACTGTTGAATTGTAATTCAGTAGCCTTGATTCTTGAAGATGGTTGTATAACTATGTAGCTTTTACGGTGTAACTGTGTAATTGTGAAAACCTTGTGACTGACACTCCCTTTATCCAGTGTATGGACAGATCAGTAAGAAAATAAAGACAATAAATAAATAAATAATAGGGGGATAAGAGGTATGGGGTATTTTGGGTGTTCTTTTTAATTTTAATTTTTTTTTTCGAATAATGAAAATATTCAAAAAATGATTGTGGTTATCAATGCACAATTAAATGATGATACTGTGAACACTGGTTGTACACTTTGGATGATTACCTGGTATGTGAATATATCTCAATAAAATTGCATTTAAAAAAAACAAAAAGATGGGTTGGCAGGACTCTCTTCTGAAGATTCCAGAAGACAATCCATTTCCTTTTCTAGTTTCTAGAGGCTGCCTGCATTCTTTGGCATCATCACTCCAAAATCTTTCTGTCATCATAGCTCCTTTTCTGACTCCAACCCTTCTGCCTCCCTCTTATAAGGAAACTTTTGATTATATTAGTCCTTCCCAGATAGTCTATTATAATCTCTCCAACTCAAGATACTTAACTTAATCACATCTGCAAAAGTTCCCTTTGCCATATAAGGTAACATATTTACGGTACCAGGGATTAGTAAATGAACATCTTTAGGGGGCTGCTATTCAGCCTCTTGAAGATATCCATGAAAAGTTTATAACTAACATCATCCTTATGGTGAAAATGCTGAATGACGTTCCTCTAAGATAAGGAATAAGACAAGAGGTCTGCTCTTACCAATTCTATTTAAAGTTGTACCAGAGAATCTAGCCATGCAATAGTACAAGAAGAAGAAATGAAAGGCATCTAGAATGGAAACGAAGAATTTAAGCTCTATTTGGTGTTGGCCTATTGTCTATGTAAAATACCTAATGGGATCTATAAAAAAAAGCCTCCTCAATAAGTGACATTTAGCAAGTTTGAAGGATACAAGATTAATGGACAAAAATTAATTTTATTTACATATACTAGCAACAAACAAATGAAAATTAAAATAAAAAAGAAACAATAATGTTTACAATAGCATAAAAATGTGATGTACACATAGATAAAATGGATGAAAGGTATGCAAAACCAGTACACTGAAAGCTACAAAACATAGTTGAGAGAAATTAAAGACCTAAGTAAATGGAGAGATATTCTGTGTACATGAACTGGAAGACTTGAGATTGTAAATTTTTCCCAAATCAATATATAGATTCTACATAAACCCAAACAAGATCCCAGTAGGATTTTTTTATAGAAATTTATAAACTGATTCTAAAACTCATCTAAAAATGCAAAGATCCAGGAAAAGCCAAAATAATCTTGAAAAAAAGAATTGTTAAGCTAGATGTATAGTGCTTGATCTTAAGACAGTCTAAAGTTATAGTAATCAAGGCAGTGTGATACTGGCATCAAGATCAACTAACAAATTGAAGATGGCAGAGTGGTGAGGTGTAGGTTTTAGTTACTCCTCCAGGGCAGTAGGTGGAAAGCCAGGAACTGCATGGACTGGACACTGCAGAGCAATCTGACTTTGGGCATACTTCATACAACACTCACGAACATGTGGAACAGCTGAGCTCAGCAAAATCTGTAAGTTCTCATGGCCAGGGGAACTGTGCCCCTCCCTGCCAGGCTCAGTCCCATGGGAGGAGGAACCATCTGTGCTGGGAACAAGAAGGGAGAACTGCAGTTGTGCAGTTGTGTGAAAACTCAGGCTGCTGATCGAAACTCCAAACACAGATAGACTGAGACCAGACACCAGAGAATCCAGAAGCAGTCAACCCAATGGGGAGGAGATAGGGCTAGCAAAGACAGAAAAAAAAAAAAAAAACCCTATAAAAACAGAGACTTTTTGGAGTTCTGGTGAACATAAAACAGAGAAGGGCCAGGCTCAGGCAGAGTCAGGCTCATATGCAAATCCAGAGGGCGAGGTCCCTGGTCTGAAGAGCCAAAGAGCCTGTTTCTCTGCTTTTTTGATTGTTCCTTAGTGGCCCTAATCTCCTTGTCTCTTAGCATTTCAACAGCCCATTAGATCTGCAGGGAAGGCCCTTATTTATTTATTTTTTTATCTTTTTCTCTTTTTCTAAAGCAATTACCCTAAGAAGCCCATTACAGAAAGCCTAAAAGACTTGCAAATTTGGGCCTGGGCAAGAGCAGAGCTAAGATAGCTCTGCGAGACAAAGCAATAAGTCCAGCGGCTGAGAAAATTCACTAAACACCACAACTCCCCAAGAAAGGGGGGCATCTCCTTACAGCCATCTTCCTGGAGGGCTGGGAATGCTCCTGCCCAGTGCCAGCACCACAACACAGAGCTGCCCCAAACAACCCATTGTGATGGGAAGTATTTCCAACAACACACGCACACACCACAACATAGGGCATGGACAATAGCCTTTTGTGCACCCGCAGCTAATTGTCCCAGAGCCTGGAAGGCAGAGCTGTGTGAAATGGGGGAAATTAACATGCCCCATTCAGCCATCCTTTCAGCAGACTGGGAATGCCACTACACAGCCCTGCAGCCTAGAACTTCCCTTGGGGGAAAGTGTTCACCTGTAACATAGCATAGTCTTCCCTCAGCAGGGGACCTAGGAGGGCATGACTTGGAAGAGGGACCCACTCGCAAGTCCCAGGGACCATACACCAATATCAAGGACTTGTGGGTCAGTGGCAGAGACAAACCATGGCAAGACTGAACTGAAGGATTAGACTATTGCAACAGATTTAAATCTCCAGGATCACCAGGGAGATTTGATTATTAACGCTGCCCCCCCCCGAACCATGCAGACACATGCTCTACATTCAGGTCAGGAAGCACCAACTACACACACAACCTTGGTGCACCAATTGGACCCCACAAAACACCCCCACTCACCACAAAGACAAAGTTGGGGAGAACTGGCTTGAGGGGAATCGGTGGCTTGTGGATGCCACCTGCTAGTTGGTTACAGAAAGTGCACTCATGATGCTGTAGATCTGACAAATTGGAGATAAGTGTTTGAATCAGCCAACATATCCTAAAAGAACCCTATCAAGTTAAGCAAATGCCAAGAGACCAAAAACAACAGAAAATGTTAAAGCATATGAAAAAAACAGACAATATGGATAATCTGAACCCAAACACCTGAATCAAAAGATCAGAGGAGACACAGCACTTGGAGCAATTAATCAAAGAACTAAAGACAAACAACAAGAGCATGGTACAGGATATAAAGGACATGAAGACAAACCTAGAAGAGCATATAGAAGAAATTGCAAGAGTAAATAAAAAAAAAAGATGAACTTATGGAAATAAAAGAAACTGTCAGCCACATTAAAAAGATTCTGGATACTCACAGTACGAGACTAGAAGAAGCTGAACAGTGAATTGGTGACCTTGAGAATGACAGAACAGAACATGAAAGAACAAAAGAAAGAATGGGGAAAAAATTGAAAAAAATGAAATGGATCTTAGGGACATGATAGATAATATAAAACATCCAAATATAACACTCATTGGTGTTCCAGTAGGAGAAGAGAAGGGTAAAGGTCTAAGAAGAATATTCAAAGAAATTGTTGGGAAAAGCTTCCCAAATCTTCTAAACACCATAAATACACAAATCATAAGTGTCCAGCAAACTCCAAATAGAATAAATCCAAGTAAACCCACTCTGAGACATATTCTGATCAGATTGTCAAATACTGAAGAGTAGGAACAAGTTCTGAAAGGAGCAACAGAAAAGCAATTCACCACTTACAAAGGAAACAGCATAAGACTAAGTAGTGACTACTCAGCAGTGACCATGGAGGCAAGAAGGCAGTGGCATGACATATTTAAAATTCTGAGAGAGAAAAACTGCCAAGCAAGAATTCTTTATCCAGCAAAGCTCTCCTTCAGATTTGAGGGAGAGCTTAAATTTTTCACAGACAAACAAATGCTGAGAGAATTTGCTAACAAGAGACCTGCTCTACTTGAGATACTAAAGGGAGCCCTACCAATAGAGAAACAAAGAAAGGAGAGAGAGCTATGGAGAAAGGTTCAGTATTAAAGAGATTCAGTATGGGTACATTAAAGGACATTAAGAGAGAGATGGAAAAACTATATCTGACAAACATAAACCAAAGGACAGGATGGCTGATTCAAGAAATGCCTTCACAGTAATAAAATTGAATATAAATGGATAAACTCCCCAATTAAAAGATATAGATTCGCAGAATGGATCAAAAAATGAACCATCAATACGTTGCATACAAGAGACTCATCTTAGACACAGGGACACAAAGAAACTGAAAGTGAAAAGATGGAAAAAAATATTTCATGCAAGTTACAGCCAAAAGAGAGCAGGAGTAGCAATATTAATCTCAGTTAAAATAGACTTTAAATGCAAGGATGTTATGAGAGATAAAGAAGGCCACTACATGCTAATAAAAGGGACAATTCAACAAGAAGAAATAACAATCATAAATGTTTATGGACCCAATCAAGGTGCCACAGAATACATGACACAAACATTGGCAAAACTAAAGGAAACAAAGGATGCTTCCACAATAATTGTGGGAGACTTCAATACATTACTCTCTCCTATAGATAGATCAACCAGACAGAAGACCAATAAGGAAATTGAAAACCTAAACAATCTGATAAATGAATTGGATTTAACAGACATATATAGAACATTACATCCCAGATCACCAGGATACACATTCTTCTCTAGTGCTCATGGAACTTTCTCCAGAATAGATCATATGTTGGGACATAAAACAAGCCTCAATAAATGTAAAAAAAAAATGAAATTATTCAAAGCACATTCTCTGACCACAATTAGAAGTCGTTAACTGTCAGAGACTTAGAAAATTCACAAATACCTGGAGGTTAAACAACATGCTCCTAAACAATCAGTGGGTTAAAGAAGAAATAGCAAGAGAAATTGCTAAATATATAGAGACGAATGAAAACAAGAACACAACATATCAAAACCTATGGGATGCAGCAAAAGTGGTACTCAGGGGGAAATTTATAGCAACTAAATGCATACATCAAAAAGGAAGAAAGAGCTAAAATCAGAGAACTAATGGAGCAACTGAAGAAGCTAGAAAATGAACAGCAAACCAATCCTAAACCAAGTAGAAGGAAAGAAATAACAAGGATTAAAGCAGAAATAAATGACATAGAAAACAAAAAAAAAGGGAGAATAAATGACACCTAAAGTTGATTCTTTGATAAGATCAACAAGATTGACAAACCCCTAGCTAGACTGACAAAATCAAAAAGAGAGAAGACCCATATAAACAAAACAATGAACGAGAAAGGTGACATTACTGTGGATCCTGAGGAAATTAAAAAAAAATTATAAGAGGATACTATGAACAACAGTATGCCAACAAACTGGATAATGCAGAGGAAATGGACAATTTCCTGGAAACATATGAACAACCTAGACTGACCAGAGAAGAAACAGAAGACCTCAACAAACCAATCATGAAAAAAGAGATCCAATCAGCCATCAAAAAGCTTCCCACAAATAAAAGCCCAGGACCAGATGGCTTCACAGAGGAATTCTACCAAACTTTCCAAAAAGAACTAACATAAATCTTACTTAAACTCTTTTAAAACATTGAAGAAAATGGAACACTCCCTAACTCATTTTATGAAGCTAACATCGATCTAATACCAAAACCAGGCAAAGATGCCACAAAAAAGCAAAACCACAGGCCAATCTCCCTAATGAATATAGGTGCAAAAATTCTCAACAAAATACTTGCGAATCGAATCCAAAGACACATTAAAAAAATCATAAACCATGACCAAGTGGGGTTCATTCCAGGCATGCAAGGATGGTTCAACGTAAGAAAATCAATGTATTACAGCACATTAACAAATCAAAACAGAAAAATCAAACAATCATCTCAATAGATGCTGAAAAAGCATTCAATAAAATCCAACATCCCTTTTTGATAAAAACACTTCAAAAGGTAGGAATTGAAAGAAACTTCCTCAATATGATAAAGAACATATATGGAAAACCCACAGCCAGCATAGTACTCAATGGTGAGAGACTGAAAGTCTTCCCTCTAAGATCAGGAACAAGACAAGGATGCCCACTGTCAACACTGTTATTCAACATTGTGCTGCAAGTGCTAGCCAGGGCAACCCAGCAAGAGAAAGAAATAAAAGGCATCTAAATTGGAAAGGAGGAAGTAGAACTGTCATTATTTGCAGATGATATGATCTTATATCTGGAAAACCCTGAGAAATCAATGATACAGCTATTAGAGCTAATAAACAAATTTAGCAAAGCAGCAGGATACAAGATTAATGCACATAAGTCAGTAATGTTTCTATATGTTAGAAATGAACAAAGTGAAGAGACACTCAAGAAAAAGATACCATTTTCAATAGCAACTAAAAAAATCAAGCGCCTATGAATAAACTTAACGAAAGATGTAAAAGACCTGTACAAAGAAAACTACATAACTCTACTAAAAGAAATAGAAAGGGACCTTAAAAGATGGAAAATATTCCAGGTTCATGGACAGGAAAGCTAAATGTCATTAAGATGTCAATTCTACCCAAACTCATCTACAGATTCAATGCAATCCCAATCAAAATTCCAACAACCTACTTTGCAGACTTGGAAAAGCTAGTTTTCAAATTTATTTGGAAAGGAAATATACCTCAAATTGCTAAAATCACTCTAAAAAAGAAAAACGAAGTGGGAGGACTTACACTCCCTGACTTTGAAGCTTATTATAAAGCTACAGTAGTCAAAACAGCATGGTACTGGCACAAAGATAGACATATTGATCAATGGAATCAAATTGAGAATTCAGAGATAGACCCCCAGATCTACAGCCAACTGATCTTTGATATGGCCCCCAAAACCACTGAACTGGGACATAACAGTCTTTTCAACAAATGGGGCTGGGAGAGTTGGATATTCATATCCAAAAGAATGAAAGAGGACCCCACCTCACACCATATACAAAAATTAACTCGAAGTGGATCAAAGATCTCAATATAAAAGACAGTACCATAAAACTCCTATAAGATAATGTAGGAAAACATCTTTAAGACCTTGTATTAGGCAGCCACTTCCTAGACCTTCCACCCAAAGCACAAGCAATGAAAGAAAAAATAGATAAATGGAGCTCCTCAAGCTGAGAAGTTTCTCTGCCTCAAAGGAATTTGTCAAAGAGGTGAAGAGGCAGCCAACTCAATGGGAAAAAATTTCTGGAAACCACGTATCTGACAAAAGACTGATATCTTGCACATATAAAGAAATCCTACAACTCAATGAATATAATGCAGACAGCCCAATTATAAAATGGGCAAAAGATATGGAAAGACAGTTCTCTGAAGAGGAAATACAAATGGCCAAGAAACACATGAAAAAAATGCTCAGCTTCACTAGCTATTAGAGAGATGCAAAATAAGACCACAATGAGATTCCATTTCACACCAATTAGAATGGCTGCCATTAAACAAGCAGGGTACTACAAATGCTGGAGAGGATATGGAGAAATTGGGACTCTTATTCATTGTTGGTGGGACTGTATAATGGTTCAGCCACTCTGGAAATCAGTCTGGCAGTTCCTTAGAAAACTGGATATAGAGTTACCCTTCCATCCAGCAATTGCTCTTCTCGGTATATACCCAGAAGTTCTGAAAGCAATGACACGAACAGATATCTGCATGCCAATGTTCATAGCAGCATTATTCACAATTGCCAAGAGATGGAAACAACCCAAATGTCCTACAGCTGATGAGTGGATAAATAAAATGTGGTATTACACACAATGTACTACTACACAGCAGTAAGAAGGAATGATGTCATGAAACATATGACAACTTGGATGAACCTTGAAGACATAATGCTGAGTGAAATAAGCCAGGCACAAAAAGAGAAATATTATATGCTACCACTAATGTGAACATTGAAAATGTAAAATAAATGGCTTATAATGCAGCATGTAGAGGAACTAGCAATAGAGAGCAACTAATGGAGGGGGAATGATAACCCAATAAGAACAGATAAGCTATCATGGGTAAATTTAATGTTCTGAGAATGCCCAGAAATGACTATGGTTTGTTAATTTCTGATGAGTATGGTAGGAACAAGTTCACAGAAATGTTGCCATAAGGTTATTTTCTTGGGGTAGAGTAGGAACATGTTGGAAGTGAAGTAGTTATTTTAGGTTAGTTGTCTTTTTTTTACTCCCTTGTTATGTTATGGTTTGTTTGAAATCTTTTTTTAATGTATGTTTTTTATTATTTTTTTTGAAATAGTTAATTTTTTAAAAAAAAGTTAACTTAAAAAAAATGAAAAAAATATGCAGAGCCTCCCTGAGGAGCTGGTGGAGAATGCAGGGTTGTTGGGCTTCCCCACCTTGATGGTTTCTGATGTGCTCACAGACATAGGGGGCTGGTGGTTTGATTGGCTGAGCCCTCTACCACAGCATTTGCCCTTGGGAAGACTGTCTAAGAGCCTCCTCCCAAATGCCTCTTTGTTGCTCAGATGTAGCCTTCTCTCTCTAGCTAAGCCAACTTGGCAGGTGAAATCGCTGCCCTCCCCCCTACGTGGGATCTGACACCCAGGGGACTGAATCTCCCTGGAAACGTGGAATAGGACTCCTGGGGAGGAATCCAGACCTGGCATCATGGGATGGAGAACATCTTCTTGACCACAAGGGGGATGTGAAAGGAAATGAAATAAGGTTCAGTGGCTGAGAGATTCCAAAAGGACCTGTGAAGTCACTCTGGTGGGTACTCTTACACACAATATAAACAACCCTTTTTAGTTCCTAAAGAATTGAAACAGCTAGCAGTAAATGCCTGAAACTATCAAACTACAACCCCAAACCCATGAATCTTGAAGATGATTGTATAAAAATGTAGCTTATGAGGGGTGACAACATGATTGGGAAAGCCATATGGACCTCACTCCCCTCTGTTCAGTGTATGGATGGATGAGTAGAAAACTGGGGGGGAAAAAAAGGCACCCAGTGTTCTTTTTTACTTTAATTGTTCTTTTTCACTTTAATTTTTATTCTTATTTGTGTGTGTGTGTGTGGTAATGAAAATGTTCAAAAATTAATCTTGGTGATCAACGCATAACTATATAAATGGTACTGTGAACAATTGAATGTATGCTTTGCATGACTGCATGGTATGTGAATATATCTCAGTAAAAATGAATTTTAAAAAAATCAACTAATAAATTAAGAGAACACAAAAGAGTCTAGATATAGACCCACATATATATAATCAATTGATTTATGACAAAACTTCAAAGGCAATTCAGTGGAGAAGGGAAGAATGTTTTCAACAAATGGTGCTATAACAATTAGATATCCATAAGCAAAATAAAAGAAGTTTGATCCACATTTTGCACAATATACAAAAATTATAGACCTGAATATAAACCTAAAACTATAAAATTTTTGGAAGAAATCATAGGAGAAAACCTTTTTATTTTCTTCTGGTTGAGCAAAAATTTCATAAGTTCCCAAAAGCACAACCCGTTAAAGTAAAAATTGATTAATTGGACTTTCTCAAAATAAAAATAAAAAATTCTTTTTAAAGAAACACTCTTAAGAGAATGAAAAGGCAATTCACACACTACAAGAAAGTATTTGTAAATCTCATATATGAAAACTGACTTGTATACAGCAGAATATAGAAAGAACTGTAAAATTTCAGTAAGAATAAAATAAACCCATTAAAAAAAAATGGGCAAAGTTTTGAAATGACACTTGCCAAAGAAGAGATACAGATGATAAATAAGCACATGAAAAGATATTCAAAGTCATTACTCATCAGAGAAATGCAAACTAAAATGACATTGATATACTAGTACACATATATTAGAATGTACAGAATGAGAATGACTGATTATAGCAGTGAGGGTTCTCTGGAGAAACAAAATCAATATGGATGGATATATATATACATATATACATATGTGCATACATAAGTACTTGTATAAAGACTAATTTTAAGGAACTGGTTCATGTGATTATGGGGGCTGAAAGTCTAAAATCGGTAGAAGTTGCAGGCTGGAAATCCAGACAAGAGTTGATATTGTAGTCCTGAGGCAGAATTTCTTCTTCTCTGGGCAATTTGTTTTTTGCTCTTAAAACCTTCAACTGGATGAGGCCCATCCACATTACCAAGGGTAATCTCCTTTACTTAAGGTTAGCTGAGTGTAGATGTTAATCACATCTACAAACTAACCTTCACAGAAACACCTAGACTGACCAAACAACTGGACACCATAGTCTAGCCAAGTTGACACATAAACTTAATGATCACAATGACTAATACTTCACCAAGTATTAGTGAAGAATATATAATGATACTGGAAATGTAAAATGGTACAACCATTTTGGAAAACAATTAGGCAATTTCTTGACAAGTTAAACATGAACCTACCATAGTACCCAGTCATTGCACTCCTTGTTATTTACTCCATGATAAATTAAAGCATCTATCCACACAAAGACACACCACAGCTTTACTTGTAATAGCCCAAACTAGAAACAATCCAAATGTCCAATCAAGAGATAAATGGATAAACATATTGTGTTTATATCCATATAATGAATACTATTCAAAAATTTAAAAAGAATGAACTACTGATGCACCTGAAAACATAAATGAATCTCAAAATAATTTTTCAGAGTGAAAAAACCAAACCAAAAAAAACAAAGTACATGCACTATAATTTGACTTACTAAAACGTCTAGGAAACGCCAACTAATCTACAATGACAGAAACTAGATAAATGATTATCTAGAGATGGAGGGAATGGGAGGAGTGTCTAGGGGGAGATATTAAAAAAGGGTATGTGAAAACATTTGGGTGCAATGGATATGTTTATTATCTTGATTGTGCTTTAGTTTAATGGGCATATACACAGGAGACAGCATCAAATTGTACGCCTTATATATGTACAGTTAATTCTACATCAATTATACCTCAATAAAGGTGTTTTAAACAAAAGTAACAGAATTCTTTTAACAGTTCATGGCCTCTCTTGTTCTAAAAGCTAAAATTCATATTAAAATACAGTAAATTTGCTTGTATCCAAGATTTTATACATATCCAAGATTTAGATCATGGATCAGATCACTAGATATTAACCGTGAATCAAATTGCACAGTTTAAACAGCCTGTGGTACTTCTGAAGAATTAATTTGAAATGAATCAGAAGTCCTTAAGTCTTCTTAAGGAAAAGCTGGGATCTATGTGATTATTAGAGGATTCTTAGACACTAACATCTCTCAGATGCCTGAACACATTTATGTGGCACTTTAATATTCAATAAACAAAAAATAATAGAAATGTTATTGGGAAGAAGAAGTGAGAAGAGTCGATGAGGGAAGAGAGAAGGAAAGTTTAACTATTTTATGAGTAGAAAGAGATAGTGTTTCTGATATTAGGCTATAATAAAGATTTTTAACATGACATACAAAGACCCCTAAGTAGTCCAGGGAAGGGCTCAAATGTGTGAGAATATTTCATGGATAAACTTATCTTTCCAAGGGAGAAGACCCATAGCTATGATCAAATTACTGAAGGGCTTTATAATCCAAAATATTAATAACTACTCAATGTCCTATTTCAAGAAAATATTTATGGCAAAATCTGATGGAAACGTTTCAATCTGTTTGATCTTCTCTTTATTAGACAGTCTTATGACCATTTGGCCTATTTTTATGAGCATCACTGCACATGTGACTTTGAAGCTCATTAGCAATGAAAAATATGCCCACACCAAATGTGTTTTTAAGATTTTCCACATTAAATGCTAGTTTTGCTGAACAAAAGAAAATTAATCAACCAACTCTTTTCCAACCAGTTCTGCTCTCATCACATATAAAGAGATTTAGTGGAAATGATCATTTAAATTATTAAGTCAATAAATTTTTATTGCAGATATCCTGTTTTGAGGACACTCAGTAGATTAATGGAAACCAGACAATTTTATTAAAAGTAGACAATTTACCCAACTCAAATACCTGGATTTATTCTCTCAAATCCTTACATTTTAACATACATTTTTCAAAAACATTTTAGAATGAAGAAGGCACAAGGCAAATATACATATCCTATACGTTAAGAAATAGGTAGCAATCTGAATGTGGCTTCAGCAATCTTCATTTCTGCTTCTTCTGTGGTCCTCGTTCACATTTTCCCTCTTGACCATTACAGTAATCTAGCTATCGTAATCATATTTTTCTTACAAACACTTGTAATACATTGATCAGTTAAACAATTTATCAGAGACAAAATAATTCCTCTATCTCTGCTTTTAATTCAGACTTTCATACCTCAGTCATGACTTTGCTTCATGTTCCACCAATGGTTTCTCTTTGTCTCTTTCTCAGATCCTTCCACCCAGTCTATAAATATGCGTATGTATCTCCACTTTGTCAGAACCAAATCTGGGGGAGAGCTCAGATGCAAGATGGCGGAATAGGAAATTTTACAGTTCGCTCCTGCCACCAGAAAAATTAATGAGGTGGGGAAAGGAATTGGAAATGACTAGGTGGTAACCCTGGAATCAGATTGTATATTTAGAACAAGGGTGAAATTCCGGATAAAGAGAGTGGCTGCTGAGAGTTCATCTTCTGTAAGTAAAAGGTAACCGGGGACTAGCCCGCAGTTCTCAAGCCCTGGGAAGGGGCTGTGGAAATGGCGGTGGTTGCAAAACATGGCCTGGACTATGAGAGTGGCTGGCAGAGGCTATGGTAGGTGGAAGAAACCTAGTCCTCCAAAAGTTGGGCTTGAAGGTCGAGGTTAGTCTGGGGGATCCCTGAGGGACCTGGGCGGATGTTGGCCACAGTTTTGGCCCTCTGGGCAGAGTGGCTTAGGGCCTCTCACCAGCTTCCCCTAGGTTATAAAGAGCCAGTACACTTTCTTTGGTTGGTTTTGTTTTCTTCCATGTGTGGCTGTTTCTTTCTCTGGCAGATCTCTGAGTATCCAGTGTGTATGCAGGCCTCACTTTCAGCATCAGTTTCCACCTTGTTTCAGTCCTCTTGTGGCTTCTGTCCTCCCACCAGCAATCACCAGGACATAAAATGCTGGGGCACAATTTATTCCTTGGTTTTCTTTCTTTTGTGTATGGATGTTTCTTGGTCTGGTGGATCACAAGCACTGATGTTGGCACAGGTTGTGGCCCTCTAGGAGTAAATAAAAAGTCAGTGCACCTTTTTTTTTTTTTGGTTGGTGTTTGGGTTTGTTAATACTGCTGTTATGCAAAGTATCAGAAATGGATTGGCTTTTATAAAGGGAGTTTATTTGGTTACAAATTTACAGTCTGAAGACCATGAAAATGTCCAAATTAAGGCATCAACACAAGTAAAGCTTCACCAAAGGAAGGCCAATGGCATCTGGAAAACCTCTGTTAGCTGGGAAGGCACGTGACTGGTGTCTGCTGATCCCAGTCTGTGTTCTAGCTCCTCTCTCAGTTCCTGTCCTTCAAACAGCTGCTCTTGGTGCATTTTGTCCTCTCTTAGCTTCTCCGGAGCAAAGTGTTGGCAAAAGTCTGCTTTCATTGACCATCTCCAAAATGTCTCTCTAAGCTGCAGCTGCTCTGAGGTCCTTCTGTTTGTGAGCTTTTATAGGGCTCCAGTAAACTAATCAAGACCCAGGATGAATGGGTGAGGTCTCACCTCCATGGAAATAATCTAATCAAAGGTATTATCCACAGTTGGGTGGGTCACATCTCCATGGAAACAATCTAATCCAAAGATTCCAACCTAATCAGCACTAATATGTCAAGCCCCACAAAACTGCATTAAAGAGTGTGGCATGTGGAGGGACATAAAACATCCACACCGGCACAATTGGATTTCTTTCTTTAACTCGTGTGGTTTGATCTGGTTGATCCCTGAGGGCGTAGCTCAGAAGCAGGCCTGGGTTTCAGCCTTCCCGGCAGCAGCGGCTTCTGGCCTCCCACCAGCATCCACCGGGACTTAAAGAACTAGTGTACCTTCTTTGTTTTTTTTTGTTTTGTTTTGTTGGTTTGTGGGTGCTTCTTGGTCTGGCAGATCCCTGCAGTCCTGTAGCAGCTTCTAACCTCCCACCAGCATCTACTTGGACATAAAAAGCCAGTGTACTTTTTTTTTTTTCCGATTGGTTTCTTGCTTTCAGTCTCTGTTTTGGAGGTGAGGGTGGGAATACGGTCTGGCAGATCCCTGAGGTACAAGCATAGACATTGGCTTCAGTTTTGTCCTCTACAGCAGCAGCTTCCAGCTTCACACCATCATCACACAAGCATGTACCAGGAGACTTGGTGTTCTCATTTGCTAATGCTGCCAGAATGCAAAATACCAGAAATGGACTGGCTTTTATAAAGGGGGTTTATATGGTTACACAGTTACAGTCTTAAGGCCATAAACTGTCCAAGGTAACTCATCAACAATCGGGTACCTTCACTGGAGGGTGGCCAATGGCATCTGGAAAACCTCTGTTAGCTGGGAAGGCACGTAGCTGGCATCTGCTCCAAGTTCTGGTTTGAAAATAGCTTTCTCCCAGGACGTTCCTCTCTAGTCCACAGCTCCTATTCAAAGTGTCACTCTTGGTTGCTCTCAGGGTATCCTCTCTTAGCTTCTTCAGAGCAAGAGTCTGTTTTCAATGGCCATCTTCAAACTGTCTCTCTTCTGCAGCTACTCTCTCAGCTTCCATGCATTCTTCAAAGTGTCCCTCTTGGCTGTAGCAAGTTTGCTCCTTCTGTCTGAGCTTACATAGTGCTCCAGTAAACTCATCAAGACCGATCTGAATGGGTGGGGCCACACCTCCATGGAAACTGTCCAATCAGAGTCATCACCCACAGTTGGTTGGGGTGCATCTCCATGGAAACACTCAAAGAATTACAATCTAATCAACACGGATACGTCTGTCCACACTAGATTACATCAAAGATAATGGCATTTTGGGGGACATAATTCATTCAATCCAGCACACTTGGAAAGTCAATACACCATTTCTTTCCCTTCCTTCTTTCCTTCCTTCCTTCTTTCCTTCCTTCCTTCCTTCTTTTCTTTCTTTCTTTCTTCCTCTCTTTCTCTCTTCCTCTCTTCCTCCCTCCCCGCCCTCTCTTTTGTTATTTTTTGCTATCTTGCTGTCCTTCTTTTAGTTGTTTTGTCTATGTGCATTTCTTTTTCTTTTTCTTTCTTTCTCCCCTCCCCCCCTTTTTTCCTCTTTTCTTTATATTTCATCTTTACTTTTTTCTTCTTCTTGGTCTGGCAGACTAAAGAGTGGGAGAAATAGATTTCCAGAGTTACCTCAACATAATGCTCAGAGTGCCCAGTTCTCAACCAAAACTTACAAAACAGACAAGGAGAGAAACAGAAGAAGATGGCAGCATAGACAGGAATGGAAGCTGGTTTGTCCCCCTGGAACTACTAATAAACAACCAGGAACAACTAGTAAATAATCTGGAATAACTGGGAGGGGGGGGAATGTGACTATCCACTCATTATACACCAACCTGAATTGGGAGGAATGTCTGAGATCACAGCATAAAATCTGTAAGTAAAAACTGCGGATCCAAGCTAGAAGTCCCCTCCCTCCAAGGCCCAAACTGCAAAGCCTTGTGGTGCTAGAGAGCAGCACTCTCCCAGCAAGGAAATATAGCTCAGCTGAGCTCCAACTGGGGTTTTAATTAACAAACGTGGACTGCTCAATACAAGCTATGAATCCCCAACAGACAGAGGCTTTTGGTGATGAATGACCATGGAGAGCGAGAGAGTGGCTGCAGACTAGCCCTGAAGGGGGCTTTCTGTCCTTTTCACTCAGTGGAGAAAGCCTCAGCCATTTTCAATTCCCAGTGCTCTGACCCAGGCAAGGGTGGATATAGCACAGGCAGAGAGACAATTCAAATGTAAATGACCTCTCCCTAGGGGGAGAGTATTCTCCCTAAGAGGAAGAAGGTGGTGCCAAGGTCTCCTACCTGCCTTCCATTCAGAACCAAACCCCAGAGCCTGGGGGAAAACAGCCATGGGCCACACCTCTTTACCACAGTCTGGAGCTACAGGCTGACAGGCGCCACCTACTGGGCATAAAAGTACAGTGACTTGAGACCTCACACGATGCACCAATCTTCTAAGACATACCCTCAGGGAGACATGATACTATTGCCTCCTTCTGAGACCTGAGCCTATTCTGGTCTGGGAAAACCTGATTGGGGTAATCAAGGAAATCAGATGCCTAGACAACAGAAAACTACAAACTACACTAAGAAAAATGAAGTTATGGCCCAGTCAAAGGAACAAACTTACACTTCAACTGAGATACAGGAATTTAAACAACTAATACTAAATCAATTCAAAAAATTTAGGGAAGATATGGCAAAAGAGGTGAAGCGTATAAGGAAAACACTGGGCATACATAAGGTAGAAATTGAAACTTTAGGAAAACAGCTGGCAGAATCTACGGAAATGAAAGGCACAACACAAGACATGAAAGGCACAATGGAAACATACAACAGCACATCTCAAGAGGCAGAAGAAAACACTCAGGAACTGGAAAACAAGGCACCTGAAAGCCTGCACACAAAAGAACAGATAGAGAAAAGAATGGAAAAATATGAGCAACATCTCTGGGAAATTAAAGATAAAAAGAAAAGCAAGAATGTACATGTCATTGGTGTCCCAGAAGGAGAAGAGAAGGGAAAAGGGGCAGAAGCAATAATAGAGGAAATAATCAATGAAAATTTCCCATCTCTTATGAAAAACATAAAATTATGAATACAAGAAGCACAACATTCCCCAAACAGAATAGATTGGAATAGGACTACACCAAAACATTTAATAATCAGATTACCAAATGTCAAAGATAAAGAGAGGATCCTGAAAACAGCAAGAGAAAAGTGATTCATCACATACAAAGGAAGTTTGATAAGACTATGTGCGGATTTCTCAATAGAAAACATGGAGGCAAGAAGGAAGTGGGTGACATATTCAAGAAACTGAAAGAGAAAAACCACAAACCAACAATCCTATATCTGGGAGAATGGTCCTTCAAACATGAGGGAGAGCTTAAACTATTCTCTGACAAACAGACAATGACAGTTTGTGAACAAGATACGTGCTCTATAGGAAACACTAAAGGAAGCACTGCAGACAGAAAGGAAAAGACAGGAGTGAGAGGTTTAGAAAACAATTTTGGGAGATAGTAGCACAGCAATGTAAGTACACTGAGCAAAGATGACTGTGAGCTTGGTTGAAAGAGGAAGGTTAGGAGCATGTGGGACACGAGAAGGAAAGAGGAAAGATAAAGACTGGGACTGTATAACTCAGTGAAACCTGGGGTGCTCAACGATTGTAATAAAAGGTACACATATGTTTTTACATGAGGTAGAACAAATGAACGTCAACATTGCAAGGTGTTAAAAATAGGGTGGGATTGGGGGGAAAATAAAATCAATGCAAACTAGACACTATAATTAACAGAAACATTGTATTCTTCCTTTAATATAACAAAGGCAATATACCAAAGCTAAATGCATATGGGTTGGGGGGAATAAGGGAAGGGTATGGGACTCCTGGCATTGGTGATGTTGTCTGACTCTTTGTTCTACTCTAGTTTAATGCTACCTTTCCTTTTATTGCTTCGTAGCTGTCATGTTTCTCTCCCCCCCCCCTTTTGTCTCTCTACCTTCTTTGACTCTTCCTCCTGCTTTGTGGAAGAAAGGGAGATGTCCTTATATAGATAGTGGCAATGGTGCTGAATACATAAATACATGACTATACAGGGAACCAACAATTTTTTACTTGGGATGGAATGTATGCTGTGTGAACAAAACTATCTTAAAAAAAATGGGTTGATGAAGAAAACTTGAGGGTACTATAGTGAGTGAAATAAGACAGACACATAAGGACAAATATTGCAGGGTCCACTGATAGGAACTATTTATAATATGTAAACTCATGGACATGAAATATAAATTACCAGGATATAGAATGAGGCTAAAGAATGGGGAGTGGTTGCTTATTATGAGCAGAATGTTCAACTAGGGTGAATTTAAACATTTGGAAATGGACAGAGGTGATGTTAGCACATTGTGAGAATAACTGACAGTGCTGAATGGTGTGTGAATGTGGTGGAAAGGGGAAGCTCAGGGTCACGTATGTCACCAGAAGAAAAGTTGGAGGTTAAAAGATGGGAATGTATAAAACAGTGAATCTTGTGGTGAACAATGTCTGTGATTAACTGTACAAATATTAGAGATCCTTCTCATGAACTAGAACAAATGTATGACACTATAACTAGAAGTTAATAATAGAGGGGCATATAGGAAAAAATATATATACCCTTTGCAAGCTATATACTATAGTCAGTAGTATTTTTTTTTCATCAACAGTAACAAATGTACTATACCAAAACTATGAATCAGTAATGGAGGGGGGTGGGTTAGGGGTACAGGATTTGAGTTTCCTTTTTTTGTCTTTATTTCTTTTCTGGAGTAATGAAAATGTTCTAAAAATTAAAAAAAAATTAATTGTGGTGATGGATGCATAGCTGTATGATGGTACCATGGGCAACTGATTGTATACTTTGGATCTTTGGATAGTTGTATGGTATGTGAAAAATCTCAATAAAAAATAAAAATTAAAAAAAAAACAGACAAGGAGACAGAAAAGTATGGCCCAGTTACAGAAGAAAAAGAATTTGATGAAAACTATTCAGGAGTCTCAGAAGGAAAAAAGAGAGATGAAAGGGCAGATAAAATATTCAAATAATGATGGCTGAAAACTTCCTAAATCTGATAAAGCAGTATGTCACATGAAGAGATCCTTAGTAAGACATATTCAATTTCTCATTAGAAACCATGGAGACCAGACGGTAATGGAAGGTTATATTTAAAGTGCTGAAAGAAAAAAAAAAAAGAGTTTTCCAGGAATAATATATCCAGAAAAGCTGTCCTTCAAAAAATGAAAAAGAAATTAAGATGTTCCTAAACAATAGCTGAAAGATCATTACCACTAGACCTGACTTATAGGAAATGCTAAAAGGAGTCCTTCATCTTGAAAGGAGCGGACACTAGATGGTAACTCAAAGCTATATGAAAAAAAAACTCCAGTACAGTAAACTACATGAGTAAATAAAAATGCCAGTATTATTGCGTTTTTCATTTGTAATACTATCTTTTACATCTTATATGGCTTACAATTAAATGCCTAAGAAATAAGCACAAACCCTTGTAACAGTGCATAAAATGCATAAAGATGTATTTTATGACAAGAAAAACATGAAAGGGAGGGGTGGAGGGATATAGGAACAGAATGTGTGTAGACTACTGAAGTTAAAATGCTATCAGTATGAACTAAATTGTAATGTATTTAGGATGTTAAATCTAATCTCCATGATAACCACAAAGAAAATATCTAAAAAATTTCTATAAAAAGAAATGAGAAGTGATTCAAAATGGTTCATTAATACAGATCATATAAACAAAAAGGAAGGCAGTAATGGAGGAAAGTAGGGACAAAAAAAGGAATAAGTCATACCAAAAAAAAACCAGCAAAATGCAGAAGTAAGCCTTGCCTTATCAGTAATTATCTTAAGTGTAAATGGATTAAACTCTTCAATGAAAAGTCTGAGACTGGCTGGTACAATGGATAAAGAAGATGACCCAACTGTATAGTGTTGACAAGAGACTCATCTTAAATTAAAAAGAAAAAAAAAAAAAAAGGATTGAAAGTGAAAGGATGGAAAAAAATATTCCAAACAAATAGTAACCAAAAGAGTGCTGGGGTGGCTACCCCCATATTAAATAAAATACACTTTAAATGAAAAACTTACAAGAGACAAAGGACATTATACATATTGTTAAAACTGTCAACTCGAAAAAGAAGATCTAACAATTAGAAATATATATGTACCTAAAAACAGGACCCCAAAATATGTGAAGCAAACATTGGCAAAACTGAAGTCAGAACTAGATAGTTCTAGAATAATGGCTGGAAATTTCAATATATCACTTTCAATACTTGAAAAAATATATGACATTTCAGCCAACAATAGCAGAATACACATTCTTTTTTTTTATCTTCATTTTATTGAGATATATTCACATACCATGCAGTCATACAAAACAAATCGTACTTTTGATTGTTTACAGTACCATTACATAGTTGTACATTCATCACCTAAATCAATCCCTGACACCTTCATTAGCACACACACAAAAATAACAAGAATAATAATTAGAGTGAAAAAGAGCAATTGAAGTAAAAAAGAACACTGGGTACCTTTGTCTGTTTGTTTCCTACCCCTATTTTTCTACTCATCCATCCATAAACTAGACAAAGTAGAGTGTGGTCCTTATGGCTTTCCCAATCCCATTGTCACCCCTCATAAGCTACATTTTTATTCAATTGTCTTCGAGATTCATGGGTTCTGGGTTGTAGTTTGATAGTTTCAGGTATCCACCACCAGCTACCCCAATTCTTTAGAACCTAAAAAGGGTTGTCTAAAGTGTGCATAAGAGTGCCCACCAGAGTGACCTCTCGGCTCCTTTCGGAATCTCTCTGCCACTGAAGCTTATTTCATTTCCTTTCACATCCCACTTTTGGTCAAGAAGATGTTCTCCGTCCCACGATGCCGGGTCTACATTCCTCCCCGGGAGTCATATTCCACGTTGCCAGGGAGATTCACTCCCCTGGGTGTCTGATCCCACGTAGGGGGGAGGGCAGTGATTTCACCTTTCAAGTTGGCTTAGCTAGAGAGAGAGGGCCACATCTGAGCAACAAAGAGGCATTCGGGAGGAGGCTCTTAGGCACAATTATAGGGAGGCCTAGCCTCTTCTTTGCAGCAACCGTCTTCCCAAGTGTAAAACCTATGGTAGAGGGCACAACCCACCAAACCACCAGTCCCCTATGTCTGTGGTCATGTTAGCAACCATGGAGGTGGGGTAGGCGAATACCCCTGCATTCTCCACAGGCTCCTCAAGGGGGCACACATCATTTTTTTAACTTGTTTTCATTTTTTTTTTTTTAACTTTACCTTCTTTTTTAAATCAACTGTATGAAATAAAGTTAAAAAGAAAACAAACATACATTAAAAGGACATTTCAAAGAGACCATAACAAGGGAGTAAGAAAAAGACAACTAACCTAAGATAACTGCTTAACTTCCAACATGTTCCTACTTTACCCCAAGAAAGTTACATAATATAGCAACATTTCTGTGAACTTGTTCCTACTATATCCATCAGAAATTAACAGACCATAGTCATTCCTGGGCATCCCCAGAACGTTAAATAGCTTATCTGTTCTTCTTGGATTATTGTTCCCCCTTCCTTAATTGCTCTCTACTGCTAGTTCCCCTACATTCTACATTATGAACCATTTGTTTTACATTTTTCAAAGTTCACATTAGTGGTAGCATATAATATTTCTCTTTTTGTGCCTGGCTTATTTCGCTCAGCATTATGTCTTCACGGTTCATCCATGTTGTCATATGTTTCACAAGATCGTTCCTTCTTACTGCCGTGTAGTATTCCATCGTGTGTATATACCACATTTTATTTATCCACTCATCTGTTGAAGGACATTTGGGTTGTTTCCATCTCTTGGCAATTGTGAATAATGCTGCTATGAACATTGGCATGCAGATATCTGTTCGTGTCACTGCTTTCCGATCTTCCGGGTATATACCGAGAAGTGCAATCGCTGGATCGAATGGTAACTCTATATCTAGTTTTCTAAGGAACTGCCAGACTGACTTCCAGAGTGGCTGAACCATTATATAGTCCCACCAACAATGAAAAAGAGTTCCAATTTCTCCACATCCCCTCCAACATTTGTAGTTTCCTGTTTGTTTAATGGCAGCCATTCTAACCGGTGTTAGAAGGTATCTCGTGGTCTTAATTTGCATCTCTCTAATAGCTAGTGAAGCTGAACATTTTTTCATGTGTTTCTTGGCCATTTGTATTTGCTCTTCAGAAAACTGTCTTTTCATATCTTTTGCCCATTTTATAATTGGACTGTCTGTACTATTGTCATTGAGTTGTAGGATTTCTTTATATATGCAAGATATCAGTCTTTTGTCAGATACATGGTTTCCAAAAATTTTTTCCCATTGAGTTGGCTGCCTCTTTACCTTCTTGAGAAATTCCTTTGAGGTGCAGAAACTTCTAAGCTTGAGGAGTTCCCATTTATCTATTTTCTCTTTTGTTGCTTGTGCTTTGATGTAAAGTCTAGGAAGTGGCCGCCTAATACAAGGTCTTGAAGATGTTTTCCTACATTATCTTCTAGGAGTTTTATGGTACTTTCTTTTATATTGAGATCTTTGGTCCATTTTGAGTTAATTTTTGTGTAGGGGGTGAGGTAGGGGTCCTCTTTCATTCTTTTGGATATGGATATCCAACTCTCCCAGCCCCATTTGTTGAAAAGACCATTATGACTCAGTTCAGTGACTTTGGGGGCCTTATCAAAGATCAGTCGGCCATAGATCTGAGGGTCTATCTCTGAATTCTTAATTCGATTCCATTGATCTATATGTCTATCTTTGTGCCAGTGCCATGCTGTTTTGGCAACTGTGGCTTTATAATAAGCTTCAAAGTCAGGGAGTGTAAGTCCTCCCACTTCGTTTTTCTTTTTTAGAGTGTCTTTAGCAATTCGAGGCATCTTCCCTTTCCAAATAAATTTGATAACTAGCTTTTCCAAGTCTGCAAAGTAGGTTGTTAGAATTTTGATTGGGATTGCATTGAATCTGTAGATGAGTTTGGGTAGAATTGACATCTTAATGACATTCAGCCTTCCTATCCATGAACATGGAATATTTTTCCATCTTTTAAGGTCCCCTTCTATTTCTTTTAGTAGAGTTACGTAGTTTTCTTTGTATAGGTCTTTTACATCTTTGGTTAAGTTTATTCCTAGGTACTTGATTTTTTTAGTTGCTAGTGAAAATGGTATCTTTTTCTTGAGTGTCTCTTCAGTATGTTCATTTCTAGCATATAGAAACATTACTGACTTATGTGCATTAATCTTGTATCCCGCTACTTTGCTAAATTTGTTTATTAGCTCTAGTAGCTGTATCGTCGATTTCTCAGGGTTTTCTAGATATAAGATCATATCATCTGCAAACAATGACAGTTTTACTTCTTCTTTTCAAGTTTGGATGCCTTTTATTTCTTTGTCTTGCCAGATTGCCCTGGCTAGCACTTCCAGCACAATGTTGAATAACAGTGGTGACAGCGGGCATCCTTGTCTTGTTCCTGATCTTAGAGGGAAGGCTTTCAGTCTCTCACCATTGAGTACTATGCTGGCTGTGGGTTTCTCATATATGCTCTTTATCATGTTGAGGAAGTTTCCTTCAATTCCTACCTTTTGAAGTGTTTTTATCAAAAATGGATGTTGGATTTTGTCAAATGCTTTTTCGGCATCTATTGAGATGATCAACTGATTTTTCCCTTTTGACTTGTTAATGTGTTGTAATACATTGATTGATTTTCTTATGTTGAACCATCCTTGCATGCCTGGAATGAACCCCACTTGGTCATGGTGTATGATTTTTTTAATGTGTCTTTGGATTCGATTTGCAAGTATTTTGTTGAGGATTTTTGCATCTATATTCATTAGGGAGATTGGCCGGTAGTTTTCCTTTTTTGTAGCATCTTTGCCTGGTTTTGGTATTAGATTGATGTTAGCTTCATAAAATGAGTTAGGTAGTGTTCCATTTTCTTCAATGTTTTGAAAGAGCTTAAGTAAGATTGGTGTCAGTTCTTTCTGGAAAGTTTGGTAGAATTCCCCTGTGAAGCCATCTGGCCCTGGGCATTTATTTGTGGGAAGATTTTTGATGACTGATTGGATCTCTTTGCTTGTGATGGGTTGGTTGAGGTCTTCTATTTCTTCTCAGGTCAGTCTAGGTTGTTCATATGTTTCCAGGAAATTGTCCATTTCTTCTACATTATCCAGTTTGTTGTCATACAGTTGTTCATAATATCCTCTTATAATTTTTTTAATTTCTTCAGGATCTGCAGTTATGTCACATTTTTCATTCATTATTTTGTTTATATGGGTCTTCTCTCTTTTTGATTTTGTCAGTCTAGCTAGGGGCTTGTCAATCTTGTTGATCTTCTCAAAGATCCAACTTTTGGTGATATTTATCCTCTCTATTGTTTTTTTTGTTCTCTATGTCATTTATTTCTGCTTTAATCCTTGTTATTTCTTTTCTTCTACTTGGTTTAGGATTGGTTTGCTGTTCATTTTCTAGCTTCTTCAGTTGATCCATTAGTTCTTTGATTTTGGCTCTTTCTTCCTTTTTAATGTATGCGTTTAGTGCTATAAATTTCCCCCTCAGCACTGCTTTTGCTGCATCCCATAGGTTTTGGTATGTTGTGTTCTCATTTTCATTCATCTCTATATATTTAGCAATTTCTCTTGCTATTTCTTCTTTAACCCACTGATTGTTTAGGAGTGTGTTGTTTAACCTCCAGGTATTTGTGAATTTTCTAAGTCTCTGATGGTTATTGACTTCTAATTGTATTCCATTGTGGTCAGAGAATGTGCTTTGAATAATTTCAATCTTTTTAAATTTATTGAGACTTGTTTTATGTCCCAGCATATGATCTATTCTGAAGAAAGTTCCGTGAGCACTAGAAAAGTATGTGTATCCTGGTGATTTGGGATGTAATGTCCTGTACATGTCTGTTAAATCTAATTCATTTATCAGATTGTTTAGGTTTTCAATTTCCTTATTGGTCTTCTGTCTGGTTGATCTATCTATAGGAGAGAGTGATGTGTTGAAGTCTCCCACAATTATTGTGGAAACATCAATTGCTTCCTTTAGTTTTGCCAGTGTTTCTCTCATGTATTTTGTGGCACCTTGATTGGGTGCATAGACATTTACGATTGTTATTTCTTCTTGCTGAATTGCCCCTTTTATTAGTATGTAGTGGCCTTCTTTGTCTCTCATAACATCCCTGCATTTGTAGTCTATTTTATCTGAGATTAATATTGCTACACCTGCTTTCTTTTAGCTGTAGCTTGCATGAAATATTTTTTTTCATCCTTTCACTTTCAGTTTCTTTGTGTCCCTGTGTCTAAGATGAGTCTCTTGTATGCAACATATTGATGGTTCATTTTTTTTGATCCATTCTGCGAATCTATATCTTTTAATTGGGGAGTTTAATCCATTTACATTCAACGTTAAAACCGTGAAGGCATTTCTTGAATCGGCCATCTTATCCTTTGGTTTATGTTTGCCATATTTTTCCCTCTCTCTATTAATATCCTTTATTGTACCCATAACAAATCTCTTTAGTACTAAACCTTTCTCCAAGTCTCTCTGTCCTTTCTTTGTTTCTCTGTCTGTAGGGCTCCCTTTAGTATCTCCAGTAGGGCAGATCTCTTGTTAGCAAATTCTCTCAGCATTTGTTTGTCTGTGAAAAATTTAAGCTCTCCCTCAAAGTTGAAGGAGAGCTTTGCTGGATAAAGTATTCTTGGCTGGAAATTTTTCTGACTCAGAATTTCAAATATATCGTGCCACTGCCTTCTCGCCTCCATGGTGGCTGCTGAGTAGTCACTACTTAGTCTTATGCTGTTTCCTTTGTATGTGGTGAATTGCTTTTCTCTTGCTGCTTTCAGAACTTGCTCCTTCTCTTCTGTGTTTGACAGTGTGATCAGTATATGTCTCGGAGTGGGTTTATTTGGATTTATTCTATTTGGAGTTCACTGAGCATTTATGTTTTGTGTATTTATGTTGTTTAGAAGATTTGGGAAGTTTTCCCCAACAATTTCTTTGAATAGTCTTCCTAGACCTTTACCCTTTTCTTCCCCTTCTGGGACACCAATGAGTCTTATATTTGGACGTTGCATATTACCTATCATATCCCTGAGGTCCATTTAGATTTTTTCAATTTTTTCCCCATTCTTTCTTTTATGCTTTCATTTTCCATTCTGTCATCTTCCAGGTCACTGATTCATTGTTCAACTTCCTCTAGTCTTGTACTATGAGTGTCCAGAATCTTTTTAATTTGGTCAACAGTTTCTTTAATTTCCATAAGATCATCCATTTTTTTATTTAGTCTTGCAATGTCTTCTTTATGCTCTTCTAGGGTCTTCTTGATTTCCTTTGTATCCCGTACTATGGTCTAATTGTTCATCTTTAGTTCTTTGAGTAGCTGCTCTAGGTGCTGTGTCTCTTCTGGTCTTTTGATTTGGGTGCTTGGGCTTGGGTTATCCATATCGTCTGGTTTTTTCATATGCTTTATAATTTTCTGTTGTTTTTGGCCTCGTGGCTTTTGCTGAACTTGATAGGGTTCTTTTAGGGTTTGTAGACCAATTGAAGTCCTTATCTCTAATTTATCAGATCTACAGCTTCGTGGAGTACACTTTCTCTAACTAACCAGCAGGTGGCGTCCACGAGCCACCTGTTCTCCACAAAGCAGTTCTCCCCTGCTTTGCCTTTTTGGTGAGTGGGGGAGTGATTCTTGTGGGGTCCAATTGGTGTACCAAGCTTGCGTGTGTAGTTGGTGTTGCCTGCCCTGTATATGGGGCGTGTTTCTGGGCAGTCAGGGAGGGGGTTGGCCCTAACAATCAAATCTCCCTGGCGATCCTAGAGTTTTAAAGCTGCTGCAATAGTCTGATCCTGCAGTTCAGTCCTGCCACAGTTTGTCTCTGCCACTGACCCACAAGTCCTTGGTATTGGCGTATGGCTCCTGAGACTTGCAAGTGGGCCCCTCTTCCAGGCTGTGCACCCCAGGTCCTCTGTTGAGGGATGACTGTGCTATGTCACAGGTGAGTGCCGTCCCCCCAGGGCAGTTCTGGGCTGCTGGGCTGTGT
Organism: Choloepus didactylus; assembly: GCF_015220235.1. Lineage (NCBI taxonomy): Eukaryota > Metazoa > Chordata > Mammalia > Pilosa > Megalonychidae > Choloepus > Choloepus didactylus. The sequence continues at coordinate 41,780,431 of NC_051314.1, forward strand.
AGGGAGGCTCCCAGTCTGCTGAAATGATGGCTGAATGGGGCTTTGTTAATTCACACTGCTCCACCTTCCCAACTCTGGGACAATCAGCTGAGGTTGCAGGGAAGGCTAATGTCCACGCCCAGTTTTGTGATGTGTGCCTGTTATTTGAAGCACTTCTGTCACACTGGGTTGTCTGGGGCAGCTCTGGGCTATGGGGCTGGCAATGGGCAGGAGTGTTTCCTGTCCACCAGGATGATGGCTGTGAGCGGACACCCCCCTTTTCTTGGGAAGTTGTGGTGTTTAGTGAATTTTTTCAGCCACTGGATTATTGCCTTTTGTCTCAGAGCTCTCTTAGTTCTGCTCTTGTCTTGATCTGCCCAAATTGCAAGTCTTTGAGGCTTCCTGTATTGGGCTTCTTAGAGTAATTGTTTTAGAAAAAGAAAAAATGTTAAAAAAAAAAAATGGGCCCTCCTGGCAGATCTAATGGATTATTGAAATGCTAAGAGACAAAGCAATTAGGGCCATTAAGGAAAGATCCACGGGGTAGAGAGATCAGTTTTTCTTAGGCATTTGCATGTGAGCCTCAGGGCCTGAGCTCTGCCCTTCCCCTTTCTATGTTCACCAGAACTCCAAAAAGCGTCCGCTTTTCTTTTTGGGTTTTTCTTGCTGTTTTTGCTATCCCTATCTCCTCTCTGCTGGGCTGGCTGCTCTCAGATTCTCTGGTGTCTGGTCTCAGTCTATCTATGGTTGGAGTTTGGATCAGTAGAATGAGTTTCCGATAAGGGCTGCCACTGCAGTTCTCCCTTCTCCTTCCCAGAGCTGACAGCCCCTCCTCCCCCAGGACTGAGCCTGGCAGGGAGGGGCGCGGGTCCCCTGGCCGCAGAAACTTACAGATTTCGCTGATCTCAGCAGTTCCACGTTTTCATGAGTGTTGTATGAAGTATGCCCAAAGTCAGATTGCTCTCTGGTGTCCAGTCCACGCAGTTCCTGGCTTTCTACCTACTTTCCTGGAGGAGTAACTAAAACATACAGCTCACCAGTCCGCCATCTTGCCCCGCCTCCTACACATTCTTTTTAAGTGCACAGGATTATTCTCTAGGATGGATCATATGTTAGGCACAAGAGAATTCTCAACAAATTTTAAAATATTGAAACCATATGTAACGGTTTGTATATATTTTGTCCCCCAGAAAAAACCATGTTCTCTGATGCAGTCTTTGGGGGGCAGACATATTAATGGGGATTAAGTTGCAATGTTTGGATTAGGTTGTTTCGATGGAAATGCACCCCACCCAACTGTGGGTGATAACTCTTGATAATTTCCATGGAGGTGTGTGCCCACCCTTTCAGCATGGGCCTTGATTTGTTTACTGGAGCACTATAGAAGCTCAGACAGAAGGAGAAGGCTTGCCACAGTCAAGAGGGACACTTTGAAGAATTCACAGGAGCTGAGAGAGGATCTGGAGTTTACAGAGACATTTTGGAGATGGCCTTTGAAAGCAGACTTTTGCTCCAGAGAAGCTAAGAGAGGACAAATGCCCCAAGAGCAACTGAGAGTGACATTTTGGAGAGAAGCTGAGGCCTAGAGAGGAACATCCTGGGAGAAAGCCATTTTGAAACCAGAACTTTGGAGCAGACGCCAGCCACATGCCTTCCCAGCTAGCAGAGGTTTTCCGGACACCATTGGCCATCTCTGTTGAAGGTACCTGATTATTGATGCATTACCTTGGACAGTTTATGTCCTTAAGTCTGTAACTGTGTAACCAAATAAACCCCTTTTATAAAAGCCAATCCATCTCTGGTGTTTTACATTCAGGCAGCATTAGCAAACTAGAACACCATATAAAGTAATTTCTCTGACTACATTGGAATTTAACTAGAAAACTGTAACAGAAAGAAAACTGGAAAATAAAAAGCACATTCTTTAATAATCAATGAGTTAAAGAAGAAATTACAAGGGAAATTAGAAATACTTATAGATGAATGAAAACAAAGACACAACATACCAGAATTTATGGGATGCAGCAAAGGAAGTGCTTAAAGGAAATTAATGGCTATGAAAATCAAGAAAAATCTCAAATTAATAAATAAACTTCCCATCTTGAGGAACTAGGAAATGAAGAGCAAAGTAAAACCAAAGTTAGCAGCAGGAGGGAACTATTAAGATAAGAGTGGAGATAAATGAAATAGAGAAGACAAAAAGAACAACTGAGAGACAACAAAATAAAAACTTAGTTTTTTGAAAGAATCAACAGAATAATAAACCTTTAGCCAGACTGAAGAGAAAAAAAGAGAAAGATGCAAATACCTAAAATCGGAAAGGAAAATGATATCACTAGACCTTACAGAAATAAAAAGCATCATAAGATAACACTATGAACAATAGTATGCCAACAAATTAGGTAAACTAGAAAAAACTGGAAAAATATCCAGAAAGATGCAAAGTACCTAAATTGACTTGAGAAGAAATAGAAAACCTTAACAAAACCTATAGCAAGTATAGAATTGAAGCAATAATCAAAGCTTTCCATCAAAGAAAAGTTCAGTACTAAATGGCTTCATTGATGCGTTCTAACAATCATTTGAAGAAGAATTAACACCATTCCTTCTCAAATTCTTCCATAGAATTCAAAAGGATGGAACACTTCCCAATTCATTCTATGAGACTAATATTACCTTGATACCAAAGCCTCATAAAGATATTGCAAAAAAAGCAAAAATTACAGATCAATTTCCTTTGTGAATATAGATGTAAAAATCCTTAACACAACTGAATCCAACAGCATAATTCAAAGATCATTCACTATGACCAAATGATGCAAAGGTGATTCAGCATATGAAAATCCATCAATGTAATACAACAAATAAATAGAATGAAGGGGAAAATCCCACATGATTATCTCAATAGATGGAGGAAAGGCAATGACAAAATTCAGCACCCTTTCCTGATAATAACTTTCACTAAGAACATAAGAGAACTTTCTTAATAGGATAAAGGTCATTTGTGAAAAGCCCACAGCTTACATCATACTCAACAGTGAACAGAAAGCTTTCCCTTTAACATCAGGAACAAGAAAAGGATGCCCACTTTCACCACTTCTAATATAGAAAATCCATAGGACTCCACAAGAAAATTACTAGAGCTAACAAAACATTTTCAGCAAAGTGGTAGAGTAAAAATCAGTACACAAAAATCAGTTATGTATCTATACACTAGCAATGAAAAATCTGAAGAGGAAATTAAGAAAACAATTCCATTTATAATAGCATCTAGAAAATAAAATATCTAGGAATAAACTTAACCAAGAATATAAAAATACCTTTACACTGAAAGCTACAAAACATTGTAAAAGAAGTTAAAGAAGATTTAAATATATGGCAAGACACCCCATGTTCTTGGATTGGAAAGCTTAGTGTTGTTAAGAAGTTAATATTACCCCAAGCAATCTACAAAGTCAATACAATCCCTATCAAAATTCCAACAGCACTTTTTGCAGAAATGGAAAAGCCAATCCTCAAATTTCTATAGAACTGCAAGGGGCCCTGAATAGCCAATATAGATTTGAAAAAAAGAACAGAGTTGTAGCACTCATACTGCTTGATTTCAAATTGTACTACAAATCTGCAATCAAAAAGTGTGGTCCTTGCATAGAGATAGTCATATAGACCAAAGGAACAGAAATAAAATTCCAGAAATACACCCACACATCTATAGCCAATTGATTTTTCACAGGGGTATTAAGTACATGCATTTGGGAAATAATAGTATCTTCAACAAATAGTGTTAGGAAAACTATATATCCACTTTCAAAGGAATGAAGTTAGACCTCTACCTCACACCTTATATAAAACTTAACTCAAAATGAATCAAGGACCTAAATCCAAATATGAGTTAAAACTATGAAAGTCTTAGAAAAAAACATGGGAGCAAATCTTCATCACCTGGGATTTGGCAGTAGATTCTTAGATATGATACCAAAAGCATGAACAACAAAGGAAAAAATAGATAAATTTGATTTCATCAAAATTAAAAACTTTTGTGCAATAAAGGAAATTATCAAGGAAGTGAAATGACAGCCTATGGAATATGATAAAATATTTGGAAACTGTATATCTGTTAAGGGCTTAATATCCAGAATAGAAAAAGAACTTCTACATTGCAATAACAACAACAACAAACAAGACAAACAACCCAATTAAAAATGGACAAAGGACTTGAATAGATATTTCTCCAGAGAAGATATACAAATTGCCAATAAACACATGAAAAGATGCTCAACGTCATTAGTCATTTGGGAATTGCAAACCAAAACCATAATGAGATAATGAGATACCATTTCACACCTACATGGATGGCTATTTAAAAAAAAACAAACAAACAGAAGTTTGCTGGTTTGGATGTCTTATGTTCCCCAAAATGCCATGTTCTTTGATACAATCTTGTGGGGGCAGATGTATTAGTGTTGATTAGGTTGGAATCCTTTGTTTCCCTGGAGATGTGACTCAATCAACTGTGGGTGAGACTTTTGATTGGATAATTTCCATGCAGGTGTTATGCCACCCATTCAGGGTGGGTCTGAATTAAATCTCTGGGGCCATATAAAAGAGCTAACTAAATGAAGGAACTCTGAGCAGCTAAGAGTGACATTTTGGAGGGCAACTGAGAGAGACATTTTGGAGATGGCCACTGAAAGCAGGCTTATGCTAGTGTGGAGAAGCTAAGAGAGGACAAAATGCCCCAGGAACAACATGTTGAAGAATGCACAGGATCTGGGAGAGGAGCAGGAACATAACCTGGGATCAGCAGATGCCAGCCACGTGCCTTTCCAGCTAACAGGTTTCCCGGACTTCATTGGCCTTCCTTCAGTGAAGGTATACTTGCGTTGATGCCTTAATTTGGACATTTTCTTGGCCTTCAGACTGTAGCTTTGTAACCAAATAAACCCCAAATAAGCCAATCCATTTCTGATATTTTGCATAATGGCAGCATTAGCAAACCAGAACAAGAACAAGTGTTGGAGAGAATTCAGAGAAATTGGAACTCTAGTCCATTGTTGGTGGGAATGTAAAATGTTACAGCCACTGTGAAAAGCAAAATGACAGTTCCTCAAAAAGTTAAGTACAGAATTACCATAAGACCCAGAAATTCCATTTCTAGATATAAACCCAAAGAGAATGAAAACATGGTCTCAGACAGATAGTTGTACACCAGTATTTATAGCAGCATAATATACAAAAGCCAAATGTGGAAACAACCTAAGCATCCATCAGAAAATGTATGGATAAGCAAAATGTGGTACTTAGACACAGTGGAGTTTTTTTTAAATTCAGTTTTATTGACGTATATTCACATACCATACAATCATCCATGGTGTACAATCAACTGTTCACAGTACCATCTTATATTTGTGCATTCATCATCCCAATCTATTTTTGAACATTTTCCTTACACCAGAAAGAATCAGAATCAGAATAAAAAAATAAAAATAAAAAAAGAACATCCAAATCACCCCCCCCATCCCACCCTATTTTTCATTTAGGTTTTGTCCCCATTTTTCTACTCAGCCATCCATGCACTGGATAAAGGGAGTGCGATCCACAGGGTTTTCACAATCACACTGTCACCCCTTATAAGCTACATTGTTATACAGTCATCTTCAAGAATCAAGGCTACTGGATTGGAGTTTGGTGGTTTCAGGTATTTACTTCTAGCTATTCCAATATATTAAAACCTAAAAGTGTTATCTATGTAGTGTGTAAGAATGTCCACCAGAGTGACATCTCGACTCCATTTGAAATCTCTCAGCCACTGAGACTATTTTGTTTCATTTCGCATCACCCTTTTGGTCAAGAAGACGTTCTCAATCCCACGATGCCAGGTCCAGATTCATCCCCGGGCGTCATATCCTGCATTGCCAGGGAGATTTACACACCTGGAAGTCAGGTCCCACGTAGGTGGGAGGGCAGCGAGATCACCCACAAAGCTGGCTTAGTTAGAGAGGGCCACATATGAGCAACAAAAAGGCACTCAGGAGGAGACTCTTAGTTAGGCACAAGCATAAGCAGGTTTAGCCTCTCAGTGGAGTAAATTTTGATCATAAGAAAAAATGAAGTTCTGAGACATGCTGCAACATGGAAGAACCTTGAAAACATGAGGCTCAGTGAAATAAGCAAGACACATAAGAACAAAGGTTGTTTGATGTAACTGATAGGTGATATCTAAAATAGCAAATCTGTGGAGACAGAAAATAGATTAGAGGTTATCAAGGGATAGGTATTGGGGGAAGGGAGAGTGTATGTTGGGTGGGTATAGAGTATGTGTAATTTTTTTTTAAAAATCATATATGTTCCTTCAACTCTGCCTTCTGTCATTCATTATCTTCACTTCTTCTCTGTGTCATCCCATTGGAGTCAGAGTCCCAGTGTCACAATTCCACTGAAAGTGCTTCTTCCAAGGCTCTCGAATACTCAATTCAATGGGCATAATTCATGCCTTATCTTACTGACCTCTCTGCGTAGCCTTTGACATTGCTTGTCATTTCTAAAAAACTTCTTTAATTGAATCTTTGTAATCGCCTGTACCTACCTCTCAAATCCTACATATTAATGTTCCCCAAAGTGCTGTCCCTTTCCCTCTTCAAACCCTTCATGTTCTTCTTGAATGATCTCACCCAAACTGCTTTAATACCACCTCCCCTATCTGCAACTCTACCCAAAACCTTTCTCATGAATACTAGTCCTGTTTAACAACCGGCCTACCAGTACAGTACTGTGGGACTTTATAAACTCTGCATGGCTAAAACTTAATAAGCTTCTTATGAAATTCTGCTCTTTCTCGTCTCCAAATCTTTACCAACATTCATCCACCCACTAAAGTTAGAAAATATGGGAGTTATCCTACACTGTCCCTACTTAATCACTCTCCACACGTGGTCAGTCAGTATCACAAAAATTCTTTTTTTTTTTTTTTTTTTTGATGCACTGTTTTGAGAAGCTATTCCACATAAATTCTTGCAAACTTATTTCTTCCTTTTCATCCCTGATACATCATAATCATTTTCAGCAGCCTCATAATTGGTTCCAAAGCTCAGGTGCAATCCCTTTTCAACAGAATTTGATTTTTATGAGCTTTTTTTTTAATGTTTCATAGCTGGAGTCCACCTTTATTAATTATTTTTTCTAAAAGTGTATGAGTAGCATATTTTCTGAGTCTTTGCTTATCTAATGATGCCTTTTGTTTTTGTTCCTAAATACAATTTATCTGGGTATTAAATTTAAGATCAAAGGCCTTTTCTCCTAAGTAGTATAAATGCTGCATAATACAATGAAAAGAACATGTTTTAAAATAAAATAATCTTAAATTATGTTTAAATTTCACAACCCTCTGGCAATGGGAACTTGGTCATATTATTTGTCTGAAATTCAGATTCTTCAAATATACCTATTTCATAGGGCTGATGTTTTAATTAAGGAGAGGAAATGTGTAACACATTGCATGCAATAGACAGAATTAAATGGTAACTATTATTATTAGGTATTGCTTGTAATTCTGGTACTTAGGGCTGCATAAACACTTTGCACCCTAATTGTAATTATTCTTATGTGGTCAACACTTTGTTGCTTGTTTATTTGTTTTGTGTGTTCTGAACAAAAATAGGACGTTCATTCATGGTTGCAATTCAAAAATTATGCCAGGATTTTTTAAACATGTTTATTTTTTATTGATTTTTTTCCTGGAATTCAATGAGCACTGTGAATTTATATGCAAATTATTCTTCACTGCAGAAAAATTTATTAGCAATTTTTATTATTTCTTATTATTTATTAATTGTTTCATTATTTATTAATTTGATTTTGCTGGGGACTTTTTTGCAGCTAAGCCTATAATCAATTCTCTAATCTTCATACTTCCTGTCTTTCATCTTCTCTATTATAATTTATTTTTCTCTTTGTTCATCCCCTCTACATTCTGGGAAAACTATGAACTTTTCTTTATGTCACTGATTTAATTTTCTGTTATATCATTTCTGCTTTTTTTGCTTCTGAAATGGATTTTAACTATGCTGGTTTTTTGTTTTTTGTTTTTGTTTTTTTGGTTTGTTTTTCTGATTTCCTTGAAATCCTTACGTAACCATCTACCTTTTTTCTTGGTGTTGTTCTTTTAACTAATCATGTTTTCTTCTTACGATTTTCTGCTCTCATTTCAAAGAAGCCATGACTTCCTGTATTCTACTGAGTGTGACTACTCATTTTCTAAAACTTGGTATGGACTGCACCTTATGTCAACTTCAGAAGTATTTCCTTCCCACTGGTTTTTAGATTCTGTCTTTTCCCTTGTTCTGCAGTATTGTTCTATTGTTCTCTCTCGTTTTTATTTCTTTAGCCATCATTGAATGAGGCCACGTATTTTCTGATTTTGTATTTATCAATAGACAAATAGTGTCAATCGCCCTTGGTCTGTTGCACATATTCTTGGATAATGGTTAAATCTCTCTTTCAAATCTACAGTTGGAGAGAATATTGATAGAAACAGCTTCTGGAACATTTCTCAATTTATTACAAACATTTACCTAGTTCATCCACATACCACTGAGGCTGCAATTTATCCTACAAAAAATTCCTGTTCTCTACTATTCTGAATTTATAGCTATATAAATTTCTGCAATTCTCAGGGCATATTCTTACTAGGAATTTTTGCCAGCCTCCAGTTCTTGCCATAGTGTTTTGTTTGTGGGAACTACACCTCTTAGGCAATTAATGCTTGATTACTTGACCTTCATTGTAAACTGTCCAGCTGACTGTCTGTGATTTTCTTCTTTTGACAAGATAAACAAAGATAGGATAGAGCTCAGGAGTAAAAAAATATAGAAATGAAATGACACTATTCTGGTTCTCCCAAAATGTCATAAATGCATGATAGAAAAATAGTAGCTTAATTTTCTGCTTGCTACAATGGATATCCAGTCATTGAACCTCATGGTAGGACACATGAAAATACTATCTCTACTTATGAAGTGAGATTTGAGTGTGCTGTTGAACTTCAGGATTTTTATTTTTCTGATCACATTATGGTGTATACATGGTCACATACTTAACACAAGTATATACATGGTCATATACTTGACAAAGACTTCTCCCAAAAGCTAATTTAGTTGATCTATGGATCTTAATTTTCAGTGTTGTTTTTGAGTAAACATTTTCTTCCCTTGTCTTCATAGATATTTTAGTGGGAAGTGAGGAAACAAGGTCTAATGACTAGCCAAATGGCAAAATGAAAAGTCCAGGTGGGGACATTTTTGCTTCATTCATTAATTTACATTTTCTTTCTTTGTTAAAATGTAATAAAAATCAGTTCTATTGCTGTTTAGTTAGACATATATTCAGTTGTTTTGTTCATAGGCTTCTTCTGTCATGCATTGGTGTTGACTTTCCCATATTTCTTTGGTGTCATTCTGGTGTCCTTATCACATGTTACTGCAAAGACTTATATTGCAGAAACAACAAAGAAGAAAAATACAGCAGAATTTTGAAAGCCTGATAGAGTTTTTTTTTTTGTTGTTTTGTTTTCTGTCTGGAAAATAGTTTTTTTGGAAAAAAGATTGGAGAAGTAACTAGTACAATGTAGACTCTTATTCTAACCAGCACTGTGCTAAGTGTCTTCATTTGTGTTTTCCTATTTAAGCCTCTGAAAAAGATGGGGTCTTACTCCATTATTAAAGGCGAAACAAAATGAGCCTCGGAGAAGTCAAGCAAGTTGTTCACAAGGTCATTCAACTTTTAAATTTTCAACCCAATCCAGTTTAGATCTGTGTGACTCTTGAGTTGCTGACTTTCCCACCATGCTGTGATGAATTTTTAAAATATGAAAGAATTCATGCATTCACATTTTGTTTGTCTTAAAGCAAGTTCACAACCAGATACAAATAATAAACAAACTAAGCTGATGACATTTCAAGATCTTTGCTATTTCTGCTTTTGGTTGAAAGACAAAGTTTGGCAAAACAAATAGTTGTGATCTTTTGAAAATCTTTCTAATCTGTCAGAAAATTAAAATATTTGAGTCATCATTTCTTGCTTGTTAGGTAATAATCTACTGTTTGAAAATATTTGTTTTGATAGCTGGAATCCATTAAAAATAATTTTGGGAAAACAGGCTTCTTGCTAGAAAGAAATTGAAGAAAAGTAATTTTCTGTGCCTATCCTGCCCTCTGGAAATGCTAAGGATCCCTCTCTTTTGTTATACAGGCCAAAAAGTAGTTAACTATAGTTCCCAATGGAGTGTCACACCACTGTGCTCTGCTGGGGAAGAATTGGGATCGAGTTTGTTTTCAGGGAGGCTGGAGTAGAATTAGTATGACTCCGTGGGCAAAATAGGAATTGAAGCAGCAGCCCTAATGTTGGCGAGGAGGCAACACTGAGAAACAATCTCCAGAGTAACTCGAGCAGCTATAGGCTAGTCATTGTTCAGAAATACACAACTTGTAGGAGACAAAGTGAGCTGTAGCATGGGATCATGCCAGGAATTCTGTCTGGAAATGGGACAAGGAAGAACAAGAATGGAAACTAGTGCTGGGGAAATAACACAGAAATGTAAATGAAAGCAAACCCAAACCAGCTGGCTGCATCATTTAGAGGTATGTCTTCCCAGAACAAGTGCTCAGAATTGAGAAAGCAAAGAAATTCTGGATAGTAAGAAGGCTGGTCCAAGGGAACCTATACACACCCACTCCCACTCTCACTATCACCATTATACGCTTACATACAAGCAAGCATATCTTCCAGGGATGTGCTTGTACTTTTATGATTTTAGGAGATGGTCAAAACAGAACAGGTAGCTGGATAGTCTTGTTTAGGCACTATTTTATAAGGATGTCACATTTCTTACAGTGGCTTGCATGCTAATACTCAAGGGGATTGCAAATCTCCATTAGATCTTCTTCTTTGAATATTTCCCCTGAACAATAGCTGAAAGAGGATCTCCGTCTATAGACTTAACAAAGATGTGAAAAGTTTTATGAGAAAAAAGTGCAACCCATATTACAGAATTAATTTTAGAAAAATAAGAGAGGCATAGATATATAGTGATGGTCTACCATTTGTAGAGTGATCCTGCAATTACATATAGAGAATCTACGTTATTTAATAGACACCTAAGACTTGTGCATAAATAATGCCAAACAATACATAACTTAGATCTATATAAAAGGGTGATTCTGGTATTAACTGTCAATTCCTCCTGATAAAGATAATTGGTGAAATTCTTGGCCATCCACTACTCTTCTTCTCACATTAGTCACAGAGACAATCCACCCTTGCCTGGTCACTTCCTTTTACCAGGAAAAATATAGAAATCACAGCTATTTCTGTACTCCTAAGTCAAACTTAAGTGCTCATGTTTAAGTCATAAGAACTAACTTCATCAGTGATGGTTCTCTTGCTTCAGCTGTGTCTTTCTCTCTTTGCTGCATCATAGATTCCTACAAATACAAGGACTTCACTAGGTTGCTTTCTTCTGAGTCACCTTTTGGAAAATGTCTATAAGAAACCACCTTTTCAGTGCCTCCCTGGAAGGAAGCTTATAGACGTTTCGGAATATTGATAGAGAACATTAAGGCCAAGATCTATGTAGAAAAGAGTCTTCCTTCTTTATACTCTAAAACACTCTGCTCCATGGTTACTTAATTTGATTTAAAATCAAGTATATTCAAGGAGTAAATATTATCCAAGTCAATCTTATTGCAATTTTGCTGTTTAATAGTTTCATGCACTCTGAATTAGCTGGAGGAATTGGGTGAAAAGGAAATCGGCACTTCTCGGTAAGAGATATTTGATAACAGCTATCAAAATTTTAATTGCACATGCCCTGACATTTCTATTTCCATGAATTTGTCCTTATATAAACACTTATGAATTCTTAAAGATACACAAACCCATTTACTACAGCAAAATTTATAAGTTGGAAATAATCTAAATATCCATAGAGATTTGGGAGTTACCGCTTCTTTGCTATAAAATAATAGGCAGTTTTAAAAAAGAATGAGGCCCACTCTCAGAGCCCAGCGCAGCCACCGCTGCCATGTATTCTGGGGCCAGCGTGCACGCTCAGCAGCTCCTAGTGGAGCAGCTGGAGCTGGAAGGCGACTTGGAGAGAATGGAGGTCTCTCAGGCAGCTGCAGAGCTTCAACAGCACTGTGTGCCGAATGCCTGCAAGGACTGCCTGCTGGTTGGGGTATCAGACGGAAGCAGCTCCTTTCGGGAGCCCATATCCTGCACTTTACTTTGAAGATTGTAGGGAAGAAGTTCATTGAGGAATGCCTTCAAGCACAAAGTGATGAACGACTGTCTCCAAGTTGCAGGAAAACTCTTTTTTCTAGCCAAACAACTTTTAGATAATCGAGACCTTTCCTGTGGCTTGGTCCTATAGCCAAAATTCTACAGAAATTGATGGATTTCTGCTGAAATAAGGAAACTGTGTGTTCCAGTTTGTTAATGCTGCTGTTTTGCAAAACACCAGAAATGGACTGGTTTTTATAAAGGGGGTTTATTTGGTTACAAAGTTACAGTCTTAAGGCCATAAGGTGTCCGAGGTAAGGCATCAACAATAGGGTACCTTCACTGGAGAACACCGATAGCAACTGGAAAACCTCTGTTAGCTGGGAAGGCACATGGCTGGCATTTGCTTGCTCCCAGGTTGTGTTTCAAAATGGCGTTCTCCAAAACATTAGTGCCAGCCTTCAATGGCTCTCTTCAAAATGTGTCTCCCGGCAGCAGCAGCAAGCTCCTTCTGTCTGAGCTCTTATAGGGCCCCAGTAAACTAATCAATACCCAAACTGAATGAGTGTGGTCACACCTCTATAGAAACAATCTAATCAAAGGTTTAGCCACAGCTGGGTGGGTCACGTCTCCATGGAAACAACCTAATCCAAAGATTCCAACCTAGTCAATACTAATACATCTGCCCCCACAAGATTGCATCAAAGAACATGGCATTTTGGGGGACATAAGACATCCAAACTAGCACACTGGGTGAAAGATGGATGTTTTAAATAATGATGACCTGGATCTTCTGGCAAAATGCTTTGTACTTAAAAACAAAAATCCTACCAGCAAATATATCCAACTACACCTCTTTCATAAGTTAATTGCCAGTGTTTCTATACCTCTGTGCTGGTTCGAATGTATTATGTCCCCCCAAATGCCATTATCTTTGATGCAATTTTGTGAGGGCAGACATTTGTGTTAAGTTGGAACGTGTGGATTAGGTTGTTTCCCTGGAGATGCGCACCACCCAACTGTGGGTGATAACTCTGACTGGGTACTTTCCATGGTGGTGTGGCCCCACCCATTCAGCATGGGCCTTGATTAGTTTACTAGGGCCCTATAAAAGCTCATACAGAAGGAGCGAGCTTACTACAGCCAAGAGGGACAATTAAAGAATGCACAGAAGCTGAGAGAGTAGTTGCAGATGAGAGACAGTTTGAAGACGGCCATTGAAAGCAGACTCTTGCTCTGGAGAAGCTAAGAGAGGACAAATGCCCCAAGAGCAACTGAGAGTGACATTTTGGAGAAGAGCTGTGGCCTAGAGAGGAACGTCCTGGGAGAACGCCATTTTGAAACCAGAACTTGGAGCAGATGCAAGCCACGTGCCTTCTCAGCTAACAGAGGTTTGCCAGACACCATTGGCCATCCTCCAGTGAAGGCACCCAATTGTTGATGCATTAACTTGGACATTTTATGTTCTTAAGACTGTAACCATGTAGCCAAATAAGCCCCCTTTATAAAAGCCAATCCATTTCTGGTGTTTTGCATCCCAGCAGCATTAGCAAACTAGAACAACCTGAAATACTGTGTGTGTTTTATTTACTGGATGTTTGCATTTTAGGAAGGAAAAAAACACTTTTGTTTTTAAAAAATTAAATATTTGTAATTTGTTGTTCCTAACATTTTTATACCATAAAAAATTGTTCTTACCTCATAAACTTAGTTGCTACATGAAGATAAGCAATTGTAATATTGAGGGGAAGGATAGGCTTTACTAATCAGACGATATCTTGATTTTTCTAAATAAGACTTTTATTTTTAAAAACTAAACATGGGAGCTGTTTCTGGCAAACTTTTTTGGGAAAGATTTATGTTGCCCCATCCTGTGTATGAAGCAGATTTGATTTTTGTCTTCTCAAGTTCCTCTATTTTTTTATTGTGCTTTAACAAATGCCACATTATTTCATGTCTTTAATAAAGTCTTAAAATGTAGCCTATATTCAAATGTTTAAAAACAAAGTAATGTGAAAATATTATAGCCTCAAAGATTTCTTAATGTTACAGTGTTTTATTTTGATGATGTACCTTCAGTTTGATTTGGGACACTTTTTAAAAAGATACTTTGTGTTTGTAATAATCTCTGAAGAATTTGGAAATAAAATTTCTGCTTACTTAAAAAAAATGGATGAGGTAGATTCTGTAAGAGTTGATATAAAAAGTTTCTGTTTAGTTTCCCAGCTGCTAAAAAAAAATACCACACAATGGGTATGGCTCACGATTTCAAACTTTGAAAGGCTTGCTTACTCCTAGAGTCAGTATCTTCTGAGTGGCCAACAATCTTTGGGGTGCCTTAGCTTTTCCATCACGTGGCAGTACATATGGAAGTGCCTTTTCCTTTCTCTTTCAGGTTCCATTGAATTTCAGCTTCCAGCTGATTCCCACGTGTCCGGCTGCTTCACTTTCTGTGTCCAATTTCTTTTGTTTATAAGGAGTTCAGCTGTATTGGATTAAAGCCCACCTTCACTCAGTTTTGATACTCCTTAACTAATAACATTTTTAAAGGTTCTATTTGCAGATGGCTTCACACCCACAAGACCAGGGATTGGGATCTGAACATGCCTTTTGTGGGGGGACACAATTCAATCCTCAACAGATAGCCAAAATATATTAAATAAAGAATCAAGTCATAGGTTATTATATATAATACAATCACAGTTGTGTTTAAACATATATGCCTTTGTAAATGCTTACATAGGCATAAAAGATTTCTAGAAGAATAAGAAAGATATGGTTCATAGTGCTTATCTCTGCAGAGATTGGTAGTGGTGGAAGGAAAAGAGTATGCTTTTCATGTGAAAATTTGTATAAATGCAGTTATCCTGACAAACTGAAAGCAGATCAAAACTGAAAGTTAAGTTTAGCACTTGAAAGCAGATTCCACAGGACTCTAGTTTGAATGCTCGTTCCAATTTATTTTGCTTGCTTAATAGCAAGATGTCAATACAACCAAGTCACAATCATCAGGTCAGGGCCACATGACACATTTAAAGGTGGAAGACACCAGAGTCTTAAAAATCCATCGGCCAATGGACTGCAGGGGTTACCTTTAACGGGAGGTCTTGGAAGTTAGGTCCAACTGGGCCTTTAGCAGGGGTTCAAAGCCCTCAGAGGGAGGCACTGTTTTTCTTTGTGTTTTTTTGTTTTTGTTTTTGTTTTTTATGGGGGGGAGGGGTTTAAGATCATTAATATTTTAATGCACAAGAAACTCCTGAAGTGTTTGACATTGTTACTCATATACTCATTTTATAATAAAAAGTTTAACCTGTATTTTCCATCCTACAAGACAAATAATTTGATAAAAGTTAGCACTCTGAACACAAGCACCTAAAAAGTAGAATAATAGTCTTTTTAACGGATGTAGTGTTCCAAGAAGGAAATAGTGGCACCAGTTTCCCATCCCACTATTCTCCAAATTTTGACCCTTGACTCAATATTCTCCCAATTTGGGGGATCCTCTCAAAGTTTAGGTATCCCCAAGGGATGGCTATGATTGAAGATAAAGATCTTGTAAGTGATAACCTTTTGGAACTTGACTTGATTTTATTAAACCCTCCATTTTAAATTGCTTATTCCATGAGATGAATCTTGGGGGATTGCATAGGGTCAGTGAGGCAGCTGAATTAGCCATGTTGACCCCACAACCATCTCAATTTCTGAAGGGGTCCAAAGCTTCCTCTCCATCCTCCTCAGGGCATTTCTCTCACAATGTAGTTATATCAGAAATGGACACTCATATTTCACTGGGCTTATTGCCTCCTAAAACCCATTTGGAAGAGTGAAAGTCTTAATTACTCTTGACTCAACAACTCTATATAACTTAGGACAATAATGTTATACAACTTAGAACAATACTCAGGATTGAAACATTTTCATGACTAAAACTTGCTAAACAGAACAAATGATCTCTGATGAAGTGTGTATTTAAATATGCCACACTATCTGCACCATCTGAAACTAAACACACAGAGTAGAACTGTTACTTCTCTATTAATATGTTCAAGTAGTCATAACATCATATGTTCCAGTTTGCTAATGCTGCCGGAATGCAAAACACCAGAGATGGATTGGCTTTTATAAAAGGGTATTTATTTGGTTACACAGTTACAGTCTTAAGGCCATAAAGTGTCCAAGGTAACACATCAGCAATCGGGTACCTTCACTGGAGGATGGCCAATGGCGTCCAGAAAACCTCTGTTAGCTGGGAAGGCATGTGGCTGGCGTCTGCTCCAAAGTTCTGGTTTCAAAATGGCTTTCTCCCAGGATGTTCCTCTTTAGGTTGCAGTTCCTCAAAAATGTCACTCTTAGTTGCACTTGGGGTATTTGTCCTCTCTCAGCTTCTCCAGAGCAAGAGTCTGCTTTCAACGGTCGTCTTCAAACTCTCTCTCATCTGCAGCTCCTGTGCTTTCTTCAAAGTGTCCCTCTTGGCTGTAAGCAGCTTGCTCCTTCTGTCTGATCTTATATAGTGCTCCAGTAATGTAATTCAGACCCACCCTGAATGGGCGGGCCAAAACCTCCATGGAAATTATCCAATCAGAGTCATCACTCACAGTTGGGTGGGGCGCATCTCCATGGAAACACTCAAAGAATTACAATCTAATTAACACTGATAGGTCTGCTCACACAAGATTACATCAAAGACAATGGCATTTGGGGGGATGTAATACATTCAAACTGGCACATCATACTTCAGAAATTTCATGATATATAGAAACCAACACTGACCTTCCTTTCTATTTGCCTCTTCAAGAAGGTTGATCTAATAGAGCTGCTTAAGTAATCTCCTGCACACCTTCATAAGTAAGCCTTATAAAGCATGTCTCTTGTGCCAGTTTGCAGAGTTGAAATCCTTCTTCTCTTGGGCTTTTGAGAAATCCATTTGTCTGTTTAATCCTATGAAAAGTCCTGGGGCTCCAGTTATATAGAAGACCAACCAACCTGAACATGTCTCCCACTGCAAGTTTTAAATACACAGCTGAGTTCAAAAGAAAAAAATGGAAAAACAAACAAACAAACCTAGGTGTCAGAAATAAGGAAATAATTTAAAGCCAGAGTGATAAACTCCTGAGTGGCCCAAAGAAACGTTTAACTCCCTAGAGAGGCTTTAACAGTTAGGGCCTGGTGGTTTATTGTTACTGCCTTCATATTAATTTTATTTTTGAATTGATGATGCATCCACATAGTTCAAAAATAAAAACTTATAGTAAGTTTTATTTTCACCTATGGCTCCATCCAACTTCCCTTCTACCTATAGGTAACATCTTTTATCAGTTTATTCTGTATCTTTCCATTGCTTCCATGGGTGACAATATACACATATCAGTGTAAATTTTTCCTTCTGTTATACACAAAAGGCAGCATACCTTTTGTATGCACTTTTCTGCAACTTAATTTTTTTTGAGTTAATTTATTTGGGAGATATTTCCATATCAGTACATGAAGACCTCTTGTTTAAAAGCTGCACAATATTTCTTTGTATGGAAACCAATTCTTTATTGATGGACATAGGTGACAATACATAAACTTGTAATTATCTCATTATCTACACTTCCAAATATATCTGTAGGATTAATTCCCAGAAGTGGAATCCTTGGATTATAGGGAACATTCAAGTTTTGTTTTGGGAGTTATTATCAAATTGCTTTCCACAGAGCTTGCACCATTTGATATTCTGATAAGCAATGTAGGGAAATGTTTCCTTCCTTGCAGTCTGACACACAAAGGGCACGTCAAACTTTTGGATTTTTGCCTCTCTTGTAGATGTGAAATTGCATCTCAGATCTCTAATTTGAATTTGTTTTATTATGTGTGGTGATAAACATCTTTTCATATATTTGAGCACCTTTTGTATTTTTTTCTCCGAACAGTTTTCTTATGACCTTGGGCTCTTTTTCTATTGGGACTTTGATATTCTTGTTATTGATTTCTTGGAACACTTTGTACATGGCAGAAATTATCTACAGACAGATGTTTTCATACATCAGAAAGAATATAAAATACTATATAAATACTGCTGCAAAGGATGACCCTCAGAGAAAGAATGACTTGTAAAACTCTACCTACAGGGTCAGGAAAATGACAAGAATGTTTATTTCTGGTTGGGCTCTAGGGCAGATAAAAATGTTTTCTATGAGAAATTAAAACCTCAGGTTTGCACCATTTGGGACTGTAGAGTCCATATGTATATCACCTACCTGGCATTGAGATTCTCCAAGCTTAGAAAGAGATGTAAAAACTGGGCTAGAGTCAATGAAACTCTGAAATGCACTGAAAATATGGCCAATGAGCCATAGTTTGCTGTTCTATAAACTTCCTGATAGCAGGCCTTTCTATCAGAATTTCTGGCTTACAAAGATGAGAGTGAACTAACTACATACGGGATGTAGTTTCAGAGCAGTGATCCCTGAATATTTTCCAAGTGTTTTATTACAGGGATTATAGGAAGGATAAGAGTGGATCTCCCAGAATATAGTTCAGGGCAACAGCCTGAGGCCAGAAACCAGGCCAAGCCACTAATTAATAATCTTCTATGTTATAGCACATAAAGAAATTGAATTCAGCTAAAGAAAATAGAGCTGTTTTAAGAGCTATAATCAAGGGAATTTTGAATTAAATATGCAGGAGTTTGCTTTGCAGTTTGACCCAGGAACGAGTTGTTTAGCCTAAGCTTATAACTCCCTATTCCTTAAAATATAGCAGATATATATGAACATGAAAAACATTTTAAAGAAATTATTTTTAATTTAATTTAATTTTAAATATGGAATAGTTCAAACATGTAGAAAATTATATAAAGTAAAATAGATATGCATGTAGAGTTATGAATTTTAACGTTAAAAAAATGGAGAAGTAAATGTCCCCATGTCTTTATCTTCATTTTCTATAGAGACAATTTAAAATCATTGTCTTACTGTTGGAGGTTGCTGAGGCACCAACTCATTTCTCTGGAAATTGATAGTTGTGGGAAAATATTAAGCTTTTATTTGCCTTTCTGATATGAACTGTATTCAAGGGAAACTAAAGAGCCCTAGTGGGTGTGGGAAATGTTATTTCATAGAAAATTCCAGTTATCATAATTAGGAAAGTGGTGTCATTATAATATACAGTTTTGCAATCACTCACAAAGTAAATGATTCAGGCAAAGGTCATCAGTGGATAGTTTTGTTTTGTTTTTAAGGTGAACAGTTGATTGGGAAATTTACAGTAAAGAGATTAGATTTTCACTGTTTGAACTGAGTCAAGAACCTCAGCATCACTAAAAGTAAGACAGCAAGTGCTTCATGATGTGAGGCAATATGAGTACACAGCCACCTTTGAAATGCTCTTGCTTAAAAAAAAAAAAGAACTGGAATCTAATCAAGCTTTGAATCTAATTTCTCAGAAAATAAGGAGATATGAAAGAAAATTTAGGTACTATCATGAGGAAACAACCAGACAACCCAGAATGTGGAATATTCTACAGGACAACTGATAGGGTTTCTTTAATAAGTGGGATAAAGAAGGGTGGTGAGGGTGGGGGTAGCTGGTGAGAGATGCTCCAAGATTTAAAAGAGACAAGAGACAAACCAGCTGAAAATATAAATTTTTTAGTTTAGATAGCTGAAAGAAATTATAATATTGACTGGGAATTTAATCATATTAAGAATTGTTGATTTAGCTATAAGTGAAAATTCTGTAACCAAATAAGAGAATATCCTCTAGGGGATGCACATTGAAGAATTTAAGAGGGAGATGTCATGAAATCTGTAAATTACTTTAGAATACTTGAAGCAGGGGAAAATAGATAAAAGGAAAATGGAAAAATATCAATTGTTGATGCAAGGGAAAAAGTATATGGGAATTTCTTATAATTCTCCCCTTTTTGCATGCATGAAAACATAGTAAAAAGTTTAAACTGGGGGGCAAGATGGTGGCATAGAGAGGAGTGGAAGCTAAGTAGTCCCCCTGGAACAACTACAAAAAACCAGAAACAACTAGTAAATAATCCATAATAACTGCGGGGGGACAAACGAGACCATCCACTCATCATACACCAACCTGAATTTGGAGGAATGCCCGAGAACACAGCATAAAATCTGTAAGTAAAACCTGCGGATCCAAGTCATGAGACCCCCTCCCCCACAGCCTGAGCTGCAAAGCCTCGTAGTGCCAGAGAGAAGCTCTCTCCCAGCTAGCGAACATAGCTCAGCTGAGCTCCAACTGGGGTTTTAAGTAGCGAGTGTGAACTGCTCACTACAGGTATGCATCCCCAAAAAACAGACAGAGGCTTTGGGTGATGACTGACCTTGGAGAGCCAGAGGGTCACCTTGGACTGGGTCTGAAGGGGCTATCTGTTTCTTTTTCGGCTCAGTGGAGAAAGCCCCAGTCATTTTCAGTTTCCAGGGCTGTGACTCAGAGAAGGGTGGAGACAGCACAAGCAGAGAGCGAGACCATTGAAATGCTAATGACCTCCACCTGGGAGGTCTGTCTTCTCTAGGAGGAAAGGGGTGGGGCCCTTTCCATTCAGAACCAGACCCCAGAGCCTGGGGGAACACGGCCATACCTCCTCACACCAGGCAAGAATTATAGGCTAACAGGCGTCACCTGCTGGGCAGAAAAGCACAGTGACCCGAGGCATCAAAGGGTGGAGCAATTTTCTAAGACACACCCGCAGGGAAACCAGATACTGAATATTTCTTCCCTCTGGGACCTGAGCCTGTTCTGGTCTGGGAAAACCTGATTTGGATAACCAAGGAAACCATGCCTAGACAACAGAAAATTAAAACCTACACTAAGAAAAACAAAGTTATGGCCCAGTCAAAGGAACAAATGTACACTTCAACTGAGATACAGGAATTTAAACAACTAATGCTAAATCAATTCAAAAAGTTTAGAGAACATATTGCAAAAGAGATAGAGGCTGTAAAGGAAACACTGGGCATATATACGGCAGAAATCAAAAGTTCAAAAAAACAACTAATAGAATCTTTGGAAATGAAGGGCACAACACAGGAGATGAAAGACACAACGGAAACATACAACAGCAGATCTCAAGAGGCAGAAGAAAACACTTAGGAACTGGAGAACAAAACACCTGAAAGCCTACACGCAAAGGAGCAGATGGAGGAAAGAATGAAAAAATATGAGCAACGTCTCTGGGAACTCAAGGATGAAACAAAGTACAATAATGTATGTATCATTGGTATCCCAGAAGGAGAAGAGAAAGGAAAGGGGGCAGAAGCAATAATAGAGGAAATAATTAATGAAAATTTCCCATCTCTTATGAAAGACATAAAATTACAGACCCAAGAAGCACAGCATACTCCAAACAGAAGAGATATGAATAGGCCTACGCCAAGACACTTCATAATCAGATTATCAAATGTCAAAGACAAAGAGAGAATCCTGAAAGCAGCAAGAGAAAAGCGATCCATTACATACAAAGCAAGCTTAATAAGACTATGTGCGGATCTCTCAGCAGAAACCATGGAGGCAAGAAGGAAGTGGTGTGATATATTTAAGATACTGAAAAAGAAAAACCACCAACCAAGAATCCTATATCCAGCAAAGCTGTCCTTCAAATATGAGGGAGAGCTCAAAATATTTTCTGAGAAACAGACAACGAGAGACTTTGTGAACAAGAGACCTGCCCTACAGGAAATACTAAAGGGAGCACTACAAGGTGATAGAAGACAGGAGTGCATGGTTTGGAACACAATTTTGGGAGATGGTAGCACAACAATGTAAGTACACTGAACAAAGGTAACTATGAATACGGTTGAGAGAGGAAGGTGGGGAGCATGTGAGACACCAGAAGAAAGGAGGAAAGATAAAGACTGGGACTGTGTAACTTGGTGAAATCTAGAGTATTCAACAATTGTGATAAAATGTACAAATATGTTCTTTTACAAGGGAGAACAAGCAAATGTCAACCTTGCAAGGTGTTAAAAATGGGGAGGCATTGGGGGAGGGATGCAATCAGCATAGACTAGAAACTGTAACTAATAGAATCATTGTATTATGCTTCCTTTAATGTAACAAAGGTGATATACCAAGGTAAATGCAGATAAGAGAGGGGGATAGGGGAGGCATGTTAGACACTTGACATTGGTGGTATTGTCTGATTCTTTATTCTACTTTGATTTAAGGTTATTTTTCCTTTTGCTGCTTCCTAGCTGTCATTTTTTGTTTCCTCTTTCTTTTGCCTCTCTGCCTTCTTTGACTCTTCCTCCTGCCTTGTGGAAGAAATGTAGATGCCCTTATATAGATAGTGGTGAAGGTGTTGAACACATAAATGTATGACCATGCAGAGAACCATCAATTATTTACTTGGGATGGAATGTATGGTGAGTGAACAAAACCATATTAAAAAAAAAAATGGGTTGATGACAAAACCTCGAGGGCAATATACTGAGTAAAATAAGCCAGACACATAAGGACAATTATTGCAGGGTCTCACTGATAGGAACTAATTGTAATATGTAAACTCACAGACATGAAATATAAGGTACCAAGATATAGGACGAGGCTTAAGAATGGGGAGTGGTTGCTTAGTATGAGCAGAATGTTCAATTAGGATGAACTTAAATGTTTGGAAATGAACAGGGGTGTTGGTAGCAAGACGTGAGAATAATTAACAGCGCCGAATGGTGTGTGAATGAGGTGGAAAGGGGAAGCTCAGAGTCATATATGTCACCAGAAGGAAAGTTGGAGGTCAAAAGATGGGAATGTATAAAACTGAATCCTATGGTGGGCAATGTCCATGATCAACTGTACAAATACTAGAAATCACTTCCATGAACCAGAACAAATGTATGACAATACAATTAGAAGTTAATAATAGAAGGGCATATAGGGAAGAACTATATACCTATTACAAACTATATACTACAGTTAGTAGTATTTCAACATTTTTTCATAAACAGTAACAAATGTACTATATCAATACTATGAGTCAACAATTGAACGGGGTTCATTAGGGATAGGAGAGGATTAGAGTTTCCTTTTCTTTTTTTCTTTTTTCATCTTTCACTTTATTTCTTGCCTGGAGTAATGAAAAGTTTCTAAAAATTGAACAAAAATTAAATGTGATGGATGCACAGCTGTATGAGGGTACCCAGGGGCAAGTGATTGTACACTTTGGATCTTTGGATAATTGTATGGTATCTGAACAATCTCAATAAAAATGAAAAAAAAAAAAGTTTAAACTGTCCTGTTTGTGATCTGTATAAATAGACGTATATAATTTGAGTGCCTTTTAAGAAAATTTGAATGCTACAAAACTTAAATGGTGAATGTCTTCTGAAACATTGATAATGATAAAAATTTTTGAACTCAGAAAATTTGAAAAATATGCATAGGAGAGCAGAATGGGGAGGATACAATATGAAAATCTTTTTTGTAAGTTAAAGTATAAGTAACAGTGACAAAAATAAGAAAACTAGTAATCATGCCAATAAATAAAGAGTTAAACTTCCTTACTGATATGCAAACTCTCTCATATGGAGTTTTATAACAAAATCCAACTAGATTTGTTTGACTAGATTAACAAAACAGTCACAAGAAGTTACAAATGAACAATTAAAAACAAATGATAATATAAAAAATAAGCAGGGATTGTAATATTAATAGCAAAGTAATTTTAGTATACAAGTAATTAAATGGAAGAAAGCTGAGCAGTGTATTTGGATAAAAGACATACATAAGGAAGAAAAAAACTGTATATACACTTATGTGAATATTGCTTTCTTGCTAGACTACTGCACTTCTAAAGTGGTTTTCCTGGCTCTAAATTCCTACTATTCTTTCTGCTCAGTCACAAAGATAATATCAAATTTTCTTGGCACATTATAAAAGCAGAACCATTCAATAGCCAATTAATGAGCATCTACTTACCTAAATAGTGTAGGGGAAAAAATAATGACATTTAATACAAATAATGCCTTCCCCACCCACTTTAGCCTTAATCTCTTCTGAGGAAAGGTAGGGATAGCATACCTTGTTCCTTTTCTGTGTTTTATTTTTGTCATTTTTCCTTTTCATTTTTTTGTCTTCTAATCACAGAAGATGTCCTGGATTTTTAAAAATTTTTATTATTATATTTATTATGTTAATTATGATAAAGTTTATTTTAATAGATCAAGGTGGAAAGAGCATTATAATAAAACTTATCACACCTGGTTCACACAACTCTCACAAAAAAGTATGACGTAGGTTTTCTCATTTGTATGAAGAAACTCATGAATAAAGGACCTGAATAAGAGCATGCAGTTACAAAGAAGAGAACTAAATATTAAACTTTGAATTTCTGTGCTATTTTTCCCTTGCTATTAGAGTTTATAATATTTCCCATATTTCAAAGCTAATTCTCAAAGTTTGATAGCTAATACAGATTAAGAGAGAAACCTGAAGATAAATTTTACCTAATCAGAACTACTTTATCCACAATATTTCCGTCATGGAAAAGACCAAAACATTTGATGCAACAACTTCCTAATATTTGGAAAATTTTAGTGGTAGTGATTTCTTGATAGGCAACCCCTCCATTACCCACAATTCAGAGAAAAAAAATATAGGTGGTGGGTAAGTTTAGAGCTTCAGAATCATTTACAATCTTGGGTTTCTAATTTTAAAGAGTTTTTTTTTCAAAATTTAGTGGTATGTATGTATTCGTTTCCTAACTGCTAAAACAAATATCATAAAATGGGTTGGTTTAACAACAGGAATTTATTGGCTCATGGTTTCAGAGGCTAGAAGGATTGCTTCCTCCCAGGTTTGGTGTATTCTGGCTGGCTGGCAATCTTTGGAGTTACTTAGCTTTTCTGTCACATGGTGATGCACACGGTGGCATCTTCTCCTTTCTCTTCCAGGTCCTGATGACTTCCATCTTCTGCTGCTCCCCACTGCCTTCTCTTTAAGGCCTCCAGTAATAGGATTAAGACCCATCATGATTCAGTTGGTGTTCTGGTTTGCTAATGCTGCCATTTTGCAAAACACCAGAAATGGACTGGCTTTTATAAAGGGGGGTTATTTGGTTACAAAGTGACAGTGTTAAGACCGTTAAGTGTCCAAAGTAAGGTATCAGCAATAGGGTACCTTCACTGGAGGAAGGCCATTGACATCTGGAAAACCTCTGATAGCTGGGAAGGCACTTGGCTGGCATTTGCTTGCTCCCAGGTTGTGTTTCAAAATGGCATTCTCCAAAATGTTGTGCTTAGGGGTTTTGTCCTCTCTTAGCTGCAGCTCCTCTCCAAAATGTCATTCTCAGTTGCTCTGTGTCTGGGCCTGTGTGGCTCTATTTAAAGTACTCCAGTAATCCAATAAAGACCCACCTTGAATGGGTGGGGCAAAACCTTTATAGAAATAATCCAATGAAAGGTCTCACCCACAGTTGATTGAGTCACATCTCCAAGGAAACACTGAACCAATAGGTTCCAACCTAATCAACACTAATACTTCTGCCCCCCCCCCCAACAAGATTGCATCAAAGAGCATAGCTTTTTTCTGGGGGACATAATATATACAAACTGGTACAGTTGGCTACAAACCTGACTAAAAATAACCTCATTGAAAGTTTCTATTTACAAGGGATTCACACCCACAAAAATGGATTAAGATTAAAAACATGTTTTTTTCAGGGGTACATAATTCAGTCAGCCACATATATTTTGTTTAATCTCAGATATTAGGCCTTTATTATGAATGCAATTCTTTTCTGGAAGTAGAAATTCTATCCAGCTCTCTGTTTAAAGTCCTAAAGAAGTTATTTGTGTTTCCAATAAAAATATTCACTAGATTGAAGGGATTTGCTTAGTATGTTCAGATAGTTTGTAAATAGCAAAAATGCAGATATTTCAACTCATCACTAGAAAATTCTGTTAAAGCCTTAAGGAACAGAGAAGTTTGATACTATTTAAAATATTTCATATACAGAAATAAAGAAAATATTCTAAAGTCTGCATAAGAAAGAGTGCAAGAAAGAAAATTATAGTTCAAACACAGTAGCATTGTGAAACTTTTAAGTTACATAGTAGCAAATATAATTTGCCTGCCTTGGTAAATCTGGGGGCAGATCTCTTTGGAATATAGTGTATTACTTATGGTCATGAACTCATTTGGAAAAATGGTGTTTTAGTTTCCTAGGCTGTTCAAAGCATATACAATGAAATGGGTTTGCTTAAACAATGGGAATTTATTAACTTACAGTTTTGAGGTTTTGAAAATGTCCAAATCAAGGCATCATCAAGGTGATGCTTTCTTCTGGAAGATAGGCTGAAGATGATCCTTTGCTCCTCTGCCACATGGCAAGACACGTAGTGGCATCTGTTGGTCTCTTCCTTCTCTTCCAGGTTTTATTGCTTTCAGCTTCTTGGCGTCTATGGCTTTCTTTTTCTCTCTCTTTATTCATTCCATTTATGAAGGATTAAGACCCATCCTAAATGAGGTGGGTCATACCTGAACTGAAGTAATCGCATCAAAAGTTCTACTTAAAATGGGCTTATACTCACAGGAATGGACTAAGTTCAAGAGCATATTTTTCTTTACTTATAGCCTCAAACCACCACAAACATGGAGACTTAGTGAAAATTTGGCATGAAATGAGGACTAATGGCCCCAAAAAAGAGGTAGCTCTAAGCGAAACTGGGGTTGGAGAAGACTGGAGCATACGGGCCATGCCACAGCCACAGCACTGGAGGTTTACCATGACTGTGCCCTTTTCTGGAAGACACCCAGCTTCTCAGCTAACTGGGCTTTAAACTACATCCCCAATACATGTCTTTATTAGAAAGTGAATTATAACAAAGTTGTTGAAATAAAGTGTAATTTCTAGTTTGTTAAAGAAAAAAAAGGAGTTACATAGCAACATGAGGGAATTAATTTCAGGAATTAAAGAAAGATGTAATTTCAGGAAATCTATTAATATAATTTCCTTAATGATAGATACAAAGAAAACATTTTAATCACTTTCAGAGAGGTCAAAACAGCATTTGATAAATAATAAATCCACCAATCATTCCTGTTTTTCTTAACCTTAGTATGATAGGTCTAGATGGATATAACATTGACTTTAAATTTAAATATATGTCAAAATTAAAAGCCATCATAACACTAAAATTCTAAAAACATTGTCATGAAATCTGCAAAAAGACCAAGACCCAGAATTTCTTCTTCTTTACCAGTGATGGGTAAACACATTGGTGTTACCCAAGAGAGAAAGATTGCTGCAATATAGGTGACATGGCACTCTTGACCACCTGTTAGCTTGGGCCCAACCCCAAATGTACCATTTCCATATTTCAGTGGATTGCTGCTATGCCTCCCCCATTTTATGACTTTCTGGATCAGCTCATCATGTGTGGCATAGTGACTTGATATCCCATGGTTCACACTGACTCTATTAGAGTCTAGCAGCATCTCAGGATCTACTTATTTGTGGTGAACAGTTCTCTGCTTCCCTTGCTACAGAAAGTATGAACTTGCTCCAGAACCAAAGGGATCTATTCTACAACTCTCCTGTCAGGGCTTGTTAGAGATTTCCTATCCATCATCCTCTTTCCTCATTCATTATGGGAACTGTAGGTCATTTGGCTCCAGTAAGGCTGCTTATTTTATAACCTATTTGTACTATAGAACCTTCTCTTGTTCTGGGTCCTCATCAAAACTGGTAGCCTTATGAGTGACCTAATAAATTATTCTGAGCAGTATTCCCAAATTTGATGTGTACTGTCTCTTTGTTAGTGGTAGGTGGTTCAAGACACAATGCCTTTTTTTTTGTCCTGGAGGGAATATGCCAGCATGCTCTAGACCACTAAACCCCTGAAAACTTCAATGTGGTAGTCCCCTGCATCTCCTTAGTGCTATCTCCCTCTCTTTGTAGCACATGTGTCTTGACTTGTCATCCAGAATGTTTTGTCTTTTGCTCATAAGTCTGACATAAAAGGTGTCCTCAAAATATTGGCCTAGTATGATCTGTGGAACATAAAGATGATCAAGTTATTACACACCGTCTTGTGACAAAGAGGTGAAGAATTAACATAGCCATGGAAAAGACTATGGATGTATATATGGTCTACCCAGGTGAATGTACACTGCTTGTAATCCTCCTTTCTGATATGGATTAATAAAAGAGATTTGTCAAATTAATAACCACATCTGGCACAGAAATTGTGATTGACTGCTTGATTAAATTTAAGGTAACATACTATTATCCTCATCATTTCATATTGTTTTAGAGACCGATGTATTAAACTGGGATATGATTAAACCTGCTTCCTTTAGGAATTTGAGGGTGGTACTAATCTCTGCTTTTCAACATGAGATACACTGTTCTAGTTTGCTAATGCTGCTGGAATGCAAGACACCAGAAATGGATTGGCTTTTATAAAACGGTGTTTATTTGGTTACACAGTTACAGTCTTAAGGCCACAAAGTGTCCAAGGTAATGCATCAACAATCAGGTACCTTCACTGGAGGATGGCCAACGGTGTCCGGAAAACCTCTGTTAGCTGGGAAGTCACGTGGCTGGCATTTGCTCCAAGTTCTGGTTTCAAAATGGCTTCCTCCAAGGACGTTCCTCTCTAGGTTGCAGTTCCTCAAAAATGTCACTCTTAGTTGCTCTTGGGGCATTTTTCCTCTCTTGGCTTCTCTGGAGCAAAAGTCTGCTTTCAACAGCCATCTTCAAACTGTCTCTCATCTGCAGCTACTCTCTCAGCTCCTGTGTATTCTTCAAACTGTCCCTCTTGGCTATAGCTCCTCTTCAAAATGTCATTCTCAGCTGCACTAAGTTCCTTCTGTTTGTCAGCTCATTTATATGGCTCCAGAGATTTAATTTAGACCCACTTTGAATGGGTGGGCCAACACCTCCATGGAAATTATCAAATCAGAGTCATCACCCACAGTTGGGTGGGGCACATCTCCACAGAAACACTCAAAAGAATTACAATCTAATCAACACTGATAAGTCTTCCCACACAAGATTAAATCAAAGATAATGGCATTTGGGGGAACATAATACATTCAAACCAGCACATGCACTAATGGTTTTGATTTGCTATCCTGATTGGGGTAGTTGGAGTTTCAGGAGCTTCCATCTGGCACAAGAAACAGTAATTATGTAAGTAACTACATGGACTTGTTTTATTATTTAAATATTTTAAAAATATAATCCATTTAAAATGAAAAACATACAATATATTTTGGGGTTTTTAACACTTTAGAAATAAAGCATATGACAAAAATAGCACAGTCTCAGAGGGGAGAAATAGAAGTAGACTGATAGAAAGTTCTTATACTATGTATGAAGTGGTATAGCAATTGAAGGCAAACTGTGATAAGTTAAATTTGCATGCAATAAAGCAATTGACAAAACATCAAAACAAAGATTATAACTGATAATTCAACAATGGAGATAATTAAAATCATAACAAATATTCAATAATTCAAAAGAAATATGAAAAAAAGAGGAAAATGGGACAAACAAAACTGATGGGACAAAGAGAAAACAAAGAGATGAAGAGCATGGTGGCAGATTTTAATCCACACATATCAACAGTAATGTTAAATGCAAGTGGTCCAAACACTAAAATTACAATGCAGATCTCCCAAACTGAATAAAATAACAAGACCTAAGTATACACTGCCTATAAGAAATCCACTTTATATAAACAATCTACCAAGGAGATTTTAACTCATCTCAGACACTAATAGATCTAACAGACAAAGTGTAAGGAAATAGAAAACCAGAGTAACACAGTTGTTCCAGTTTATTAATGCTGCCATTAATCAATATATTAGAAATGGATTGGCTTTTATAAAAGGGGGTTTATTTGGTTACACAGTTACAATCTGAAGGACATAAAGTGTCCAAGGTAATCAACGATCAGGTACCTTCACTGCAGGATGGCCAGTGGCATCCAGAAAACCTCTTTTAGTGTGAAGGACCATAGCTGGTGTCTGCCTGCTCCCAGGTTGTATTTCAAAATGGCAGTCTCCAAAATGTCAGTGTCAGCTTCCAACGGCTGTCTTCAAAATGTCTTTGTAAGCTGCAGCTCCTCTCTCAGCTCCTGTGCATTCTTAAAAGTGTCCCTCTTCGCTGTAGCAAGCTTGCTCCTTCTGTCTGAGCTTATATAGTACTCTAGTAAACTAATCAAGGCCCACACTGAATGGGTGGGGCCACACTTCCATGGAAATTATCTAATCATAGTTATCACCTACAGTTGGGTGGGGCACATCTCCACGGAAACACTCAAAGAATTATAATCTAATCAACACTAATACATCTGCCCACACCAGATTGCATCAAAGATAATGGCATTTTGGACATAATATGTTCAAACTGTCACATTCAACCCCCTGGACCCCAAAATGACATGATCTTTCCATATACAAAATACATTCATCCCATCACAATATCACAGAAATTTAAATCATTTCAGTTACAATTGTTAAGTACAAGATCCCATCAAAATCAGTTACAGGCATGGTCTGTCCTAAGTCAGAATTTCCCTCTGGCTGTAGACCTGTGAAACTCAGAACAAGTTATCTGCTTCCAATATACAAAGGAGGGACTGTCATAGGGTAAGCATTCCCATTGCCATAAGGAGAAACAGTAAGGAAAACAGGGGTAACAGGACCAAAACAGTTCTGAAAACCCGCAGGGCAAACTCCATTAGATTTCAAAGTCTGAGTCATTTACAGAATGATGTTTTATCCTTGGGGCTTGAGAGAGTGGGAGTTTAACCCTTCTTAAGGCCCTTTGTGGCAGCCCTTTTCTCTCCAAATGCTGGGGTGAGTGCTCCAACATATCCACACATTGGGGAGACCACCTTCTCGGCCCCACCCTCCTCAAACATCAGGGCAGCACCTGGATTCTCTTCCATCTCCAGGGCACACACTCAACCCCTTCAGAACGGGGAGGTGGCAGCCAGGTTCTCCCCAGTCCCCTGGGAATGTGCTCCACCATCTCTGAGGCCTGGGGTGGCAGAACTCTTCCTGAACATTGAGGTGGAAGGACCATCCTCGACCTCAGGGGCAAACTCACCCTTTAAACGCGTGTGAGCCACTCTGCTCTCCCAGCCTGAGACCTCTTGACTTTCGACCTCAACCTCCATGGCTCTGTTTTTGAGGAAATTTTTCCTTCAATTTGTTCCTTATCTGTCTTCCCCAACCAGACTGGCAGTGGCTCTGTTTATACAGATATTGCAAAAATTCTGTTGGCTTCTCATGAAGCAGACAGGGGTCAAAGCTGTCAGATAATAGGACTTTCCAAAAATCCTTTCTAGATAACTCCATCTGCAATCCTGGCTTGTACTGAAATGGCAGCTGTGTTTCATGTTTGGTTAAATCCTCTTGTGGGGCTGAAGCTTCTGGGGTTCCACCCCCTGGAAGCCTGGAATTTTCCAAGCCATCAGTTTCTAATTTCTTTGAACTCAAGAGTTCAGTTCTCAGTTTATCTCTCTCCACTTGCATTTTACTATAAGCTGCAAGGAGAAGCCATGTTATATCCATAACTTTTAGTTTTGAAATCTCATCAGCCAAGTATCCCAGCTCGTTGCTCTCAAATTCTTCCTTCCATCCAACACCAGAACTCAATTTTGCCAAATTCTCTGCCACCTTAAAACAAGGATTGCCTTTATTCCAGTTGTCAATGACACATTCATCATTTTTGCTCAAGGCCTCATCAGAAGTATCCTTAGAGTCCATATTTCCACAGTCTCTTCAAAGCAGTTTAAGCCTATCAAGCTCCTCACAATTCTTCCAGAATCTTCCCCTATCTATTTAAAAAAGCCATTCCAATATGTTTGGTATTTGCAATCTCAGCAGCATCCCACTTCTCTGGTACCAAAATCTGTTCCGGTTTGTTAATGCTGCCGTTAAGCAAAATACCAGAAATAGATTGGCTTTTATAAAAGGGGGTTTATTTGGTTACACAGTTATAGTCTTAAGGCCATAAAGTGTCCAAGGTATGTATCAACAATCGGGTACCTTCACTGGAGGATGGTCAATGGCGTCCAGAAAACCTCTGTTAGCTGGGAAGGCATGTGGCTGGTGTCTGCTTGCTCCCAGGGTGCATTTCAAAATGGTGTTCTCCAAAATGTCGGTGTCAGCTTCCAACAGCTGTCTTCAAAATGTCTCCTCTCTCAGCTCCTGTGCATTCTTCAAAGTGTCCCTCTTGGCTGTACCAAGCTTTCTCCTTCTGTCTGAGCTTCTATAGTGCTCTAGTAAACTAATCAAGGCCCACGCTGAATGGGCGGGGCCATACTTCCATGGAAATTATCTAATCAGAGTTATCACCTGCAGTCGGGTGGGACGCATCTCCATGAAAACACTCAGTCAAAGAATTACAATCTAATCAACACTAATATGTCTGACCACATGAGATTGTATCAAAGATAATGGCCTTTTGTGGAACATAGTACATTCAAACTGTCACAACAGTCAATAAATTTGATGAGTTTAAATTAATAAAATTTATTAATAAATTAATTAATAATCCTTGCACTCAACAAAGACTGCACATTATTTTCAAGCACACATGGAACATTTACAAAATTTATCATATTAGTTCTCAAAGAAAATAACTGAATTATGTTTGAATAATTTGACCATACATAACAAAAGCAGAAATTAATAACAAACCCCATATTTTAAAAATTGGGTAAAAATCAAAACAGTAATAAAGGAGAAATGCCTTCAACTGCATTTTTCAAAAATAAAAATGATGAAAAAAATAAAAAATGATCCCAGAAGCTAGAAAATAAAACCATTAGAATAAACCTAAAGAGGATTTTTAAAAATAATAAAAATTTCACAGTAATTAAATAAAACCAGACTGATAACAGAACTGAAGAATGTTTCTCTAAAATGATATATCAAATAAATAAATCTCTAAAAGATTAATAAAAATAGGAAAAATTCACTGATACTAATTAATAACGAAAAAGGGGGCAAAAGAATATATACAGAAGACTTTTAAAAGTATTATGAAATGTGAACAATATGAACAAATATAGGAATGATAACAGTATGAACAGACGTGCAAAATATGTTGAAATCTAGAGAAAATTTTCTGGAAAAAATGAAAATTTTCAATATTCATCTAAGTACAAATAGGAAACAGTAATATGTCAATAATCATTAAAGAAATAAAAGCTGTAGTCACAACTCATCTTCAGAAACATGGTAAATTTTACCAACTCATATTCAAACACATATGGAACTTTACCTAGATAGATTAGGTCATGATTTTAGCAAATTTCAAAATGAGATATTCTATGGCCCACATTCTCTTCAATTAAAAATTAAATATTACATTTAAAAAACATATTTATATAAACACTTAAAACATATTTCTAAATAAGTTATGAATAAAGTAAGAAATCACTGTGCAAATTAGAAATATTTTGAGCTGAATGATAATAAAAATAATCCATATTAAAACTTGTGGAACGCAGGAAAAGTGGTACTTTGAGGGAATTTTGTAGCCTTAGGTGTTTATATTAGAAAAGAAATTCTGAAATGAGCTGTGTGTGTGCAACTTAAGTTAGGAAAAGAACACAATATATCCAAAGAAAGAAGTAGGAAGCCAATAGTTATAAGACCCAAACCACGAAATTGAAAACAAGACGGGCGATCATCAAACTAAGCAAATAGACAAATCTTTGGTGAGATGAACTAAAGAAAAAATTTAGAAGATACAAATTAATAGAAATCAAAACTGCCAAATAATATTAATAAAATTATAAAAAATGAGAATAAGAGTATTTTATCAACAACTCTAAACCAATGAATTTGAAAACTTGTGTCCAAAAACGAATAGGAGGTGTGTCACAGTTTACAGCATTTTATTTAGGACACCAAAATTGCTGCAGCAAGGAAGCCAATCACTTAAAAAAGTAAAAGCAGCTTCATGCTTTAAGGATGGGTAAGCAGTGGTTTTACAGAACTTAGCCTGAGTCCTATTGATTGGACAGAGCTTTGTCTTATAGGTGCAGGTTTGGGGCAAGCAGGCTTTATTTTATATTGGGCCAGGTATAACTTGAGTCTTTATTGGCTACCTGGGTGGGATTTTCAAAGAGTAAGTGCATGAAGAAGTAGGGCTTGAGTTTGGAGAATTTAACTTCTGTGTTGATTCTGAGAAAACCCAGAAGGTATTTTTTTAAATTATATTTATCACTTAGATGCAATAGACAATTTCCTATAGCAATATGTCTTATAAAACTGGACTCATGAAGCGTAAACCAAAATGCTTAATATGAAACATTTTGTAAAAAGCTTCACCTTAAGAAAGCCTCAGGCTCTGATGATTTTATAGGCTAATCTAAACTTGTAAGTAAAAGATCATTCCAGTATCATACAAACTCTTACAAAAATATGAAAATGAAGAAATAACTGAGGCTTAACTTGATCACACATATAGATGCCAAAATCCTAAAAAAATTACAATCTCTTTTAGTTTCCTAGGCTGCCGTAACAAAGAACCACAAAAGTGGTGTCTTAAAACAGCAGAAATTTATTGTCTCACAAATCTGGAGACAAAAAGCCCAAAATCAAGATGGTGGCAGGGCCATGCTCCCTCTGAAACCAGTAGGAGAGAATCCTTCTTTGCCTCTTCTAGCTCATCATGTTTGTGGGCAATCCTTGGCATTCCTTGGCTTGGTGCTACAGCATATCAATCTCTGCCTCAGTCATCACATGGCATTCTCAGCTCATCCATCTGTGTCCAAATTTCTTCTTTCTTATAAGAGCACAGTGTTTAAAAAAAGGTAAGCTCCAAAGCTGGCTGGCAGAGGCTCTGATGCCAGCGGCCTTGCAGAGCCGAGGTTGGATCAGAGATTATGTAAACCAGTAAGGCACCCGTCATGTGCTGGGAACACAGTGGTGCTCAGTGGACAGTGAACAGAATTCATTAATTCATGACAACTCTTGCTACCCACTCCAGGCTCTCGCTCAGGGCCTGGCACACCGGAAGCACTTGGCCTTTATTTTCTTTCTCTGCCGAGGCCTGCCAGGGAGAGCTGGTTGGCAGATCAGGGTGGCCTGTTCATGTCCCCCTTGCTGGACCAAAGTCCTGTTCCTGGCCCAAATGCCATCATTTCTCCCTTCTCATTAGGACACCAATCTTGCTGGATTAGGGTCCATCCTAGTCCGTTATGACCTCATCTTAATTTAATTCCATCTGTGAGGACTTTATGTCCAAATAAGGGTACTTTCTGAGGTAATGGGTTTGAGGACTTCAGCGATTTAACATCAGAAAATCTACAAATCTAATTCATTACGGTAATAGATTAAGGAAAAACTATGTAATCATTTCTCAGTAAATGCAAAAACAATCTGATAGAATCTAATACTTATTTATATTTAAGAAAACAAAACTCTTAATGAACAAAGGAGAGAAAGGAAACTTCCCTAACTGATAAAGTGCATTGACAAGAAAAACATAATCCTAAATGACAAAATGTTGAACGATTTCCTCTAAAATCACAAAGAAGACCATATTGCCCAATATCACCAGTTATATCTAACATTACATTGGCGGTCCAAGTTGGCTCATTAAAAGAGAAAAAAGAAACTAAAGGCAGAGTTTAGAAATGAAGAAATAAAATTCTCAATATTTGTTGATGAAGTGATTCTCTGGTGATTCACAGAATGGGGAAAATAGTAACTATAAGCATTATAATTGAGAGCTCTTTCCATATGCTATTGATTCATCAAAGAAAGACAGGCTTAGATCTATTAATCAATAATTTAAAACCAAGAATGAGAGTCACAAAGTATTCTTGGGAACAATTAAAGAGACATACATCTCCTGTAGTCAGAGGGCAGACAAATAGAAGACTAGTCATAGTTGTAACCGTGGCAAAATTTCAAAGAAGGCTGAATACTCAGCCTAGGTGTCTTCTGTGCAAAGTCACAGCCCTCATAGAAAAGAGATTTGGAATGCAGATATTGCTATCAACATACCTGAGAACTTCAAACTCTGACTTTCTCCAGAATCCATTCCCCTTATAGGATAATAGAGACTAGTCTTACTTGAAGCCTAGGCAGAAGCCTCAAACAATGCAGGTTTCCTATGAGATAATGCTTGCTCTCCTCAGCATTACTTAACCTCTGCTGCCTCTCTCCCTATCAAAATAGTCTTCTGGTCTCTAACTCTTCTCCATTGCATTCAACTTTTAATAAAGTCCTACTTGTCTGTTTCAAATTGGCTGGTGAGCTTTTTTTTCTTCTTTCGGTACACTTCTCTGGGTTACTGATTTCTTTTTCTAGGCAATCTATCCTAAAGCTACCTTTTGTTCCCTTCTCCTAAATTTGCATCATCCAAGCAGGGCCTCTTGTTCCAAAATTACTTTCATGCTTTCTTTTCAAAGTTTAAGGATTTCTGCTTATGACTTACAGGACATTCAGCTGTGACACATTCAGATGCTCACGTCAATACACTCCCATGGGCATTCTGAGCATGAGAGCTACAATTCTTTACTCATCTCTCAAGAAACAATTACAGGATGCATGAGACAGAAGTAAAATCTTATTATTATAAGTAAAATCTTGAATCTTCTCTAGTTTTAAAAGTATATAGTTACCATTAAAATTATTAGAGGAGTACTAGTGGTAAAATTGTGGCATACCTCTCCACTGATCACTACACAAGTTTGTGAAGACAGCTCAGTTAAGAATGATAAATTACAGGAAATAACTGATTAGGCTGATTCACCCTAAGGAAAAAATTACTGGCAATGCCTTGGGAGACCTACATTTTTTTAAACCATTTCTGATTTTTAAGGTCACATTGCAAAATGAGAAATTCCATACAAAATGAATATATACTCTTGTCTATATGTATTTGTCTTGCTTTTATCTACCACATTTAGATCACATTTAGTCATAGATGGAAGGATAGTCAACTTTTTATTGGCGCATAATATTCTAATTTGCCTGTAGGATCCATGAGAAGAAGGAAGGAAGGAAGGAAGGAAGAAAGGAGGGAAGGAAAAAGAAAGAGAGACAGAGCGAGAGAGGGAGACAGAGACAGAGAGACAGAAAGAAAGGGAAAATAAAAGAAAGAAGGAAGGAATAAAGGAATGGAAGGGAAAAAGAAACTTTCACGGCAAGTCATTGCTTCCATCAGCTAGAACTATTGGCTCCTGATGGCAGGGACTTGGTTTTATAGAGCATTTGAATCTTCTACAGAAATGGACAAGTGCATGGCAGCATCCAATAAATACATGTTGGTTGTTAGTCTGCAAATATACAAGACATATTGGAGAGTTTTTGTTTTTTTTTTGGAGAAATCAAGCCAGACAAAAAGAAAAAGAACTTTCCAAGCTATGGAAAGGGAAAAAAAATGATTATATTGCCCACAAAATATGGCAGAAAAGGGTCATATTTTTCCTATGAAGCAGTTCCATTTGATGCTGTATGTGCATCAGCCCAGCAAATCCTGCAAGCTCAGGTCTGACTGTTGAAATAACAATTGTTTCGCCATTCATTACTAAGTGTTTTAATTTCCTAGGCTGCTTCAAGAAAATAGGATGAAATGGGTTGGCTTAAACAATGAGAATTTATTAGCTTACAGTTTTGAGGCCTTGAAATCGTCCAAATCAAGGCATCATCAAGGCAATACTTTCTCCCCAAAGACCACGTGCCGGCATTCCTTGGGTGCTTTGCCACATGGCAAGGGACACGGAAGCATCTGCTGGTCTCTCCCTTCTCTCCCAGGTTTGGTTGATTTCAACTTCTTGCTTCGTGGTTTTTCTCTCTCTGAATTTCATTCTCTTACAAAGAACAGTAAAAGGATTAAGACCCATTCTGACTGAGATGAGTTCCACTTTAACTGAAGTAGCCTTATCAAAAGGTCCTACTTAGAATGGGTCCACACCCACAAGAATGGGTTAAATTTAAGAACATCTTTACATATAGCTTCAAACTACCACACTAAGTAAACTACTTTGAAAAGTAAATGCTCATAGAATTTATCATGCCTAAAATTACCTCCAAAATAGGGGAAGGAAAGCATAAAATTCCAATCTTGTCAAAGTCTGACTGAGTAAATCAATGATATTTCAATGGTTTCAAAATAAAGAGATTGTCCTTAGGAAAGATTCAGAAAAAACCCAGATGAGTAAATAATATATAGTTGGCAAATGTTAAAAATCAATGATAAAAACATTTTTATGTCCTTACTTCCTGATTAGTTATCACTCTTTCTCAGAAAAGCAGCTCAAGAAATAGAATTAGACTGCAACCAGAAAAATTAACTATTTCAATGAGCATATATGAATGCTTTGTATGTGGAAGAAATAGTATTAGATGCTATGAATTTAAAAAAAGTTTCCCTTCTCTCTCCGATGAAGAACAGAGTAAATGGATTCCTTTATACTGCAAACATTTTTTAATGTTTACTATGCAGTAAATGTGATAGTTTCTAGAGATAAAGCAATGAAGAAGGCAGATGCAGACCCTTCCTAAAGAAGCTCAGCATCTAGCGAAGACAGAGTATAATGAAGCAATTACAATATAGTTTATTAGATATTAAGGCAGAGGCATAAACATGCTATGATGATTGAAACACAGATAATTTGCAATTTAAAGTTAAATGCAACATTAGAGGTGGGAAGAGCAAAGAGGGCTTCAAAACACTGGCTTAAGGTACGGAAGGCTTCCTTAAGGCAGTGACATTCAAGCTGGGGTACAAGAGATGAGGAGGGTAAGTCCCATGCCAGGGATGCTGCGCCAGTTGAGTAGGGCCCTGGAAAGATGTGGCTTCAGAGCTGGTGTGGGACAGGGTCCCCAGGGTTGATCCATGAGGATTCTGAAAGGCCTGAAGACTTTGATTATGCATCTTACAAAGAATTTTTCTCCACCTACCTGGTAACACTCACTAGAAGAGCAATTAAATGGTCTAAACTTTTAAAGGGAAGTAGAAGTGTCCAGAAACATATGAGAGTAAAGGGCTACATCCAGAAAGGTATTTGGAACATCCAGCCTGCATCTGGATGGAGGTGAGTGGAGATCAGGACCAGATGGAACAGAATCCCAGCTACCACCACCAACTTCTCCAAGGAGAGACAAATTATGGCTTGGAGGAAGCAGTCAGGACAGACATGAACAGAACCTGTCCAGACAATGTTAAATTCTGGAAAACTGCAGATCCCTGTTTACAAAAAGATGCTGTACAATGTGTTACTGGTATATGAGCATCATAACCAAGGTGTGAGGTATTGCCAGGGAATTAATTTTATATCAGGATATCTGATTCTTATAACAAAAAATGAAGATGAATCCTTTTGGCTACTAGATGCTCTTGTTGGAAGAATATTACCTGATTACTATAGCTCAGCAAGGCTAGATCTGAAAAGAGACCAAGAAGTCCTCAGTGAACTCATGAGGATGTAAATTCCAGGTGAAGAACAGAGTAAGCAGATTCCTTTATACTACAAACATTTTTTTAATATTTACTATGTACTAAATGTGATAGTTTCTAGAGATAAAGCAATGAAGAAGTCAGATACATACCCTTCCTAAAGAAGCTCAGCATCTAGTGGGGACAGAGTATAAAGAAGCGATTAAAATCCTGTGGACCCTGGTCGTGTCTCACTGGTCTATTTGCTCGTTCATTGATATCCTGCCTGTGGAGACTGTACTTTGAATTAGGGACTGTTTATTCATTGAAGGCTCAAAAATTATCTTCTGGGTGGCCTTAACATTAATTAAACAACCTCAGGCTTTTATTTTGGAAGCCACCAATTTTCCAGACTTTTGCAATAAGTTTAAGCAGATTACAAAAGGGAATTTTGTAGCATAATGTCACACATTTATGCAGAAAATATGTTCCGAACTTGGAAGCTTATCCATGACAACCTTTACCAAGCTTTGAGAGAGCTGTAAAACAAAGTTACTCACTCAGGGGTAAATTGACCATCTCTTCAATTGCACAGTCTTTCACTCTTTGCACTGAGTTGACATGACCAATTTTTACTTCTTCCCTTTTTAACATTGTAAACACTTGATGTCACTACACTTGAATCATGATTTTTTTAAAAGAGCGATTTAAAATCATGTCATTCTGTAACTCTTAGATTGAGTTGTCATAACTTTCTAAATAAATTTTTTCTTGAGACATTAACAATACAAAAAATGAGATATGTACATGTGTATTTAAAAGTATGTCAACACCTGTGAGTTTATGATTATCATCTTGTCAGCAGATTTCAAATTAAAATCAAAATAGCTAATTGTCACTATTGCATTATTGATAACAATTAAACTATTAGTCTAGTTCCTTCTTTCCTATGGCAGAGCATTTACCTTTTCATAAGGTTTGTGTAGGTAGCAAGCAATTTCTCTTTAGAAAGGGTAATTTTAAAAAACCTATTTTGAAAGATTATTGTTACATGAAAAAAACAGACATAAATGTGTAAGACTTAAGAATGGGAAGTTGGATTCAGGCCCAGGAAAGCCTCAGAACAGTCATTTCATCTTAGGTTTCAAAAGACAGTCCTCTCAGGAGAAAGACGTGTTTAAAGTGGTTGTCCTGAGGTTAAGGCTACCCAGAAACCCAACCTGGAAGAAGGCAGGCTTGAGAAACGTAGGGAGCTGCTTTAAAGTTCCAAGGTACACCCAGCTGGATTCTCTTCTGGCAGAGCAGTAGGCTCTTGAGTCTCCCCAGCCCTGACTCCACTTCATTTCTTCGCTCTCCCTGCCTGAAATAGTGATGCTTCCTTGGGACTGGATTGAGAACTCTGTTGTCTGGATGAAGTGTGAACTTAGCCAGAGGCCAAGCTGAGCCCTGACTGGCACAGGCAGAGGAGGAAGTCTGCTGATGGCTGCACCCAAGTTTGCTTACCCTCCGCAACAGTTTAACCATCATCTGTTGTTACTTTATAAACACCCCTTTAGTGGCTTTTCCAAATAGTCTCTCCGATTACAGACAGTTGTTTGCCAGAGTCTGGTAGAATAAATTTTACCTTCATTCTATTTCTGGATTTCCTGTTATGTCTTAGCTCCCCTTACAGATTTCTGTCCTGAGCTCTTGCTCAGTTGATCAGCTTCTTAAGTTATATCTGTCTTCATGAAAGGTTCACCTCCCCTCAAAAAGAGGAAAAGGGGAATGAAAGTTATCAATATTGAATTCATTCTGAACTCTAAAAGTGTTTGTGAAAGAAAGCATGGTTTAACCGTATTGAT
Source organism: Choloepus didactylus (assembly GCF_015220235.1). NCBI lineage: Eukaryota > Metazoa > Chordata > Mammalia > Pilosa > Megalonychidae > Choloepus > Choloepus didactylus. The sequence goes on from NC_051314.1 coordinate 41,821,891, forward strand.
AGACTCTCATCCAGAGTAACAGCTTGGGGGATTGCAAGAGCCCTGGCTAAGGGACCCCAAGTTCTGGATTCCGGTTCTGACTTGGCCACTTACTTCCTTGTCTCACCAGACACATCATGGTAAACTCTCCGGGACCCCTGCCGTTACCTCTAGCACTAAGATTCCTTCCTTCTCTTGGAAAAAAGAGGAGCAGATGTCACAAGCCTATCCGTGAATGAAGATGGAAGCAGGACCAAAATACGATGATGATGTCCCAATTTGTATCTCCGATATTGTTACCAGGTTTGCTGCTGGGAAGCAGAACAATGGACTGCAATTAATCATGCCTTGGCTCTGGATCAGTCACAATCTGGGGAAGTGAAATGGACCTTAGAGATCATTGAGGCCAGCCTTTGTATTTTATAGCTAAAAAAATACTGAGAGAAATCCAGTGACTTGGACTGAATGGAGTTGCTCATCACTGGCGTAGAATCTGGCTTTTCAATACGTTGCTGCTTTCAATCCCAAAATTCTAATGGAGGCTAGAGTGGTGCTTGTTGCCTTACAGGATGAGGATGTTTGCTTTCTTGATAAACTGGACTATTTCATGATCATCATTTGCCACTTGGAAGGACATCACCTGCATATTTGTAGCTTCACAGAGCTGTTTAAAGACTGGTGTCATAAGTTTGTACTTCACCTCCCTCAATCCCAGGAACTGGTGGGGCACACTCTACCTTGGACAGGATGAGGCTGGCATCTCTCTCTGAGGCAGCTCACTGGAGACAATAGTTTTACCTAATCTAGCTGGAGTTTACCCTCTGGAAGGAACCCCAAAATGATCGAGGTTCCTCTTTTTGAAATGCAAACAGCTGGACTCTCTGGAGCAAGTTCACCCAGTAGGTGGCATTTCCTACTGGGTGGTTAACCATTCATCACCTCGCATCACTGCTTTTGAATCTGCTAGGGAAAACAATGTTGTCACTTTGGGGGTTACTAAGTGGAGCACCTCATTCACACAATAGGGTCTTCTGAGCTGTTTGGTTCCTTGGTAGCCTGCACCCTGTCAGGCAGATATTACCCCTGTTTCAGCATATGCTATTTTTTAATGCTTTCTTAACTTTTATGCTGTGAATCCCAAAACATCTGCAAACATCTGAACACTGCCCTTGTAGCAGACCATGACTGTTGGTTTCTCAATTCTAGAACACGCAAAAGGATCATTTCTGCATAATTTTAACACTCAACAAACTGTCCAAGAGCTCATCTGTACTTTGTTTAGACTGGGGAAATGAAGAATTAGAGAAATTTATCACCGACTGTTTAAGCCTTGTGGTTATTTTGCTATTTGAGGGCCTTAAGAAACTCTATCCTCAACAACAGACTGTTGACAACTTAAATCCTGTTCTGATCTCTCAGTGTCCTTGCTCACATGGACTCTGCTCTTCTACACTTGGTTTGAAAAGAACTGCTAAAAAGCAATAAGTGAGGACTGAGCAGTCATAGCAAAATAATTATACAGGGCTCCCTCAGGTTTTATCTGAAGTAAGTCTCATATGCAGGAGTAAAAATCTTCTTGGAAGTCCTTGGAGCTTGAATGTAGGATCCAGTGTTGACAGGAGACTCTGGGACATGGTTCTCTGATGCAGGAGTGTGGTGATGTAGGTTAGGGGAGCTCAAATTCCACGGACTATCTGGCAGGCTCTTAGCTTTACAAATTAAGGTCTATAGCCTTTGCTAATGAACAGTTTTTGTTTAAATAAAAAGATTAAACACTTAGGAACAATTTTTTTAAAAAAGATGAGTAGGATTTCCCTGGCCAAAAAGTTCAGGCAAGGGTGGCAGAGGGAATGACATGTGAGAATCCATAGATTTGACAACATGCCTGGCTTGGATCAAAACTGTATGAACTTTCTTGAGAAACGTGGTAGTAGGGCACACATCAGACAGTATATAAATGACACCAGAAGAAGAGATTGGCTACAGAATGTATAAGGCATTTTGTAGTAAGTCAAGACAGTTGAACATTTTCTTGAAGACAGGCGGCCAAAAGAACCTTTTAAGCAAAGGAAGAACACGATTAATTTTTTCTCTTCCTTTTGTTCAGTTTTTTTTTCTTTCCTTCTTTCTTCATCCTTCCTTCCCTTCCTCTTTTCCTTCCTCCCTCTTTCCCTCCCTCTTTTCTTTCTTTCCTTCTTTCCTACCATCCTTCCTTTAGAAGTTAACTTATACTACTACATAGAAAATGAGCTGTAGTTAAAAGAGATGCTGGTGGGAGTAAAAACAGGAGAGAGTTGCTGTAGTTCAAATAAGCAACAACAAGCATCTGGAAGAAATCAGTGAGAGTGGAAATGAAGAAATGAGGACAAAACTGAGAAGCATTTCTCAGATAGAACTCAGAAGATTTGGTCACTACATGGATGACTGTGTGGTGGGTGATTTAACAGGAGGCAGAGAATGAGATGCAGGAATCAGGAACAAAAGAAATTCGGTTCTTCAGCATAAAACCACTGCGATGGCTTTAAGCTGTATGTACCCCAGAAAAACATGTTCTTAAATCTAATCCATTCCTGTGGATATAAACCTATTGTAAGTAAGAGCTTTTGATGAGGTTACTTCAATTAAGGTGTGTCCCACCTCTATCAAGATGGATCTAAATTCTATTACTGAAGTCCTTTATAAGAGAATGAAATTCAGACTGAGAGAGAGAGAAGCCGTGGAAGTACAAAGCTGAAATAAAAGAAACTTGAAAGAGAAGGGAGAGAGACCAGCAGATGCTGCCCTGTGCCTTTTTATATAACAGAGGACCCAAGGATCACCGGCAGTCACTCTTCTGGAAGAAAACATTGTCTTGATGATGCCTTGATTCAGACATTTTCCTAGCCTCAAAACCATGAGCAAATAAATTCCCATTGTTTAACGCTACCCATTTCATAGTATTTTATTTGAACAGCCTAGATAACTGAAACAGCCACAATTGGAAAATTTGTAAAGTACTGGCAAAATCTAATGCATGTAGTAATATCTCTGGGATGTGGAAACATGTTAGATTTTGTTAGATACTTCTGTATGAGTGATAATCTAGGTGCATTCTTGCCTGGAAGGAAGAAGACTAATTGAGTTTTTTTAAGAATCATTAAAATGTCACTACTAACAACAAACTGCTGTACTAGATAGCTTGTGTTATTTTTGCCAGGACAAAAAGGTGAAAGTCAACTTAATATATCTCTTAGTTAAAGATACAAAAGCAGCTAATGAACTAATTTATTCATTAAGTTTTTCTTGACAGCAACTGTGTGATATCCTTAAAGAGTGTTCTTGGGTTTTATTCATTTGCATTATGACTCCCGACTGATTATAGCCAAAACTTTGTTTTGTTCCTCTTGGTCCATAATCGGTATCCTGAGTAACAGATAATAAGATGCATACTGACTGTCATTGACTTCTTTGATGACCTAATTCCAATGAATATTAAATACTGATGGAGAATCTGTAATAAAACTGGAACACACAGGCAGCCCTTTCATCTCATTGTCCTTTGACTCTTTAAGCTGAGAGGAGTGCCAGCAGAAATGTAGCAAAGCACATTCACTGTGTGAAATGCATGGGCTTATCTTATTTGCTATATGTGACATTTTTCTGAGTGGCACAAAAGGAATTGCTTGAGACAGGCAAAATATTCCTCAAGTTTATCTAAGCATATGAATCTCCTTTTTTCCCAAATCAACCAGAAGACTACAGAAATTATGTTCAAACCTGGAAACCTGAAGTTGACGTGCATAATGCAGAAATCATATTGGAACTGAGTTTGACTCTTTACCTCTGAAGCTATCCAGTTTCCAGAGCTTCTCTCTCTGAGTTGTAAGCTCTGTCTTGTCTCAAGCTTTGTATATATAAACCACCCAAATTTCATAGCTTCATAGTTTTTGGAGGAGTCTTGCTTTGCCATAAATGCCATTTTCAATGACCCAACTTTTGCCTTATGCCTTGTAACCAAATTCTGTCTTTATCTTGAATCCAAATCCTGTCTTGAACTTGAGAAAATCCTGTCTTCACTGGGCCTCTTGTTGAGTACCTGTGAAGATTTCCTACCTTGCCTTCCCTTCTCTCCAATACTGGATGCCTTCTACATTTTACTGATAGCCTCAAGTCCTGCTGTGAATGTCCATGAACAGGATTTGTCTCTCTGTTACCAGATCTCAATGAGGACTATGATCTGCTGCCAGACTCCTAGAACGCTTACCTATTAGATCATTGCCAAGTCACCTACAGCAGACTTTCCTGATGTAATCACCCAGACTACTAAAGATGTTCATATTTTCAAGATGAAATTTGTACAAATTTTTATGGATCCTCATTAAATCTATTTACTCTCCTTCTCGACTGACCCATCCTGCTACCAAGTCTGCATGATTTCTAAGACTGTTCCGGATATGACAAGAATATGTACAATTGTGCAGAAATCTCATAAGTCATTGCACACCCCTTGTAAACAAATAAATTCTTATTAATCATCTTTCAGAAATGGAAATGACAAACTCCATCTCCTTTCTTCTTCATAATATCTTTGCAAAAGATACGTGAAGAGCAAGGAGCTTGAGGAAGTTCTACTTTGCCACTGTAGTTTTATTGTGTTATCTTACACATCTATATCTACAATCTATCAGCAATTAATTTTTGTAGAAGGTCAGGGGTCAAAACTTAGGTTTTCTTCCACATGGATATCCATATCCAAATGTCTGCACTATTTATTAAAAAGAGCATTCTTTCCACACTACGTTGTTGCCTTTCTCATGAATCGGATGACTGATTATTATGCAAGTCTATTCTGGTCTGTTGTTCTCTCTATCTTTACACCGATGCCACACTGTTTTAATTAATATTAGATCTTGACATAAGATAGCGGAAGCCTCTATTTTTGTTCTTTTTCTTCATAAAGGACACCTTGACTATTCTTGGTCTTTTTCCTTTGCATTTCCATATAAATTTTATAATCATCTTGTCAATTTACACATACACACACACACACACACACACACACACACACACAATTACTAGGCTTTTGAATGGGATCGCTTTGAATCAATTTGGGGAGAATTAATATCTTTATAATGTGTTACCTTCCAATCTATATTCTTTTATTTATTTAGGTCCTTTAAAGTATTCTCTGTAATGTTTTATTGTTTTTAGTATACAGTTCTTACATATTTTCTGGATATTTGATGTTTTTAACACTATTGTATATAATTTCATTTTAAAATTTCATTTTTATTTGTTTGCTGCTGGTAATGTGGAACCACAATTGATTTTTGAATATTGACCTTGTAAACTCATCTATTATTTCTAATTTTTATTACCTTTTTGTTTTTATGTATACAAAATCATCTGCAAATAGTGACTATTGTATTCCTTCCTTTATAATCCTAATGGTTTTATTCATTTTTCTTGATGTGGCAATGGATAGAATTCTAGTACAAGATTAAATGGAAATGGTGATTTCGGACACTTTTGTCTTGTTCCCAATGTCAGTAATAAAGCTTTCAATATTTCACCAATAAGTAAGATGTCTCTGAAAGTTTTTTAAATGTACTTTTGATCACATGAAATTTCTCTTCCAAGTTTGTTATGTGTTTTTATTATGAATGAACATGAATATTATCAACGTGTTTTTTGCATTTATTGAGATGAACAAATGTTTTTGCTTCTTATTTTCTATTAATATGATAAATAATGTTTATTGATTTTGATTTTAAATGTTAAACTCTTACATTCCTGAATGAAGCCTACTTGGCAATGATGTATTACGTTTAGAACCACCAGATTTAATTTGCTAATGTTTTTGTTTAGAATTTTTGCATCTGTATTTATGAGATTACTCTGTAATTTTCTTCTAGGGTAATGTTTTATCAGGTTATGCTGGATTCCTAAAGAAGTCAGGTTTTTCCTTATCTATTCTCTTGATGAGTTTGTGTAACATCCTGTTTCTTCGTATTTAAATATTTGGAGTATGCTGATGAAACTATCCAAGCTCAAAGTTTTGCTTCTGGGGAGATTTTAAATAATGGAGTTGATTTCTTTAATTGCTATTAGACTACTTACAGTTTGTATGTATATTTGTGTTAGTCCAGCAAATTGTTTTTCAAAGAATTTGCTAATCTCATTTAAATTGTCAGATTTATTGACATAGTTTTTCATAACAAGTTTTTATTGTCTTTTTAACTTATTTTAAGAATTGTAGTTGTTTTCACTTACAATGCAGGTTATTTGTGCCTTCTCTATTTTTTTTTCTTGATCAGTTTTGTGAGGAGTTTATAAATTGTATTAATCTTTACAAAATATTTTTTGGCCTTGTTATTTTTTATTGTTGCATGTTTTCTTTCTACACCACAGCTTTCTGCACTTTATTATTTCCTTCCTTTTACTCTCTTTGACTTTGATTTCTTGTTCTTCAAACTTATTGAGAAGGAAGCTTAATTCATTGATTTTCAGTCTTTCTTCTTTTTCAAATATTATGGATTGGAGGCTTTAAATTTCCCTTTAACACTACGTTAGCTGCATCCCACAAATTTTGATATGTTTATCTTCACTATCATTAATGTAAAATATTTTCTAATATACTTTATGTCTTTCTTTTTATTTAACCTTTCGGTTATTTAGAAGTTTATTGCTTAATTTCTAAGAAATTTAGGGTTTTCAAGTTATTGTTAGTTTTGATTTCTAGCTTAAATTGCACTGGGTTCAAAGCATATCCTCTGAATATTTTCATTACTTTAGAATTTGTTGAGACTTTCTTTATGTTTAAATGTGTGATTAAGTTTTATAAATGTTCCAAGTGCACTTGAAAAAATGTGTATTGTGTTGTTATTGGGTACTTTGTTCTATATGTGTCAATAGATCAAATTTGTTGATTTTGTTATTTCAATCTTCTTTATGTTTTTTAATTTGTTACCTGCTTGTTCTATTAGTAATTAAGAAATATGTGTTATTCTCCTAATATTAATATGGATTTGTCTATTTCTCCTTTTAGTTCATTATATGATGAGGAATCTTCATATGATGTCCAGTGCAATGCATTTGATTTGTTTTTCTGCTTATTCTGGGTCACTGGTCTACCATCTTTATCAATGGTGAATTGTTATTGATAGTTTCTTCATTCACCAGAATCATTACTTGGCTATTTTCTTCATTTGAGGCAGAACCATCTTCCACCTTTTGTTTCAGGGACTGCAGCACATTTTGCACTTGTTCAAATATGAAGTCTACTTTTCCATCATCTTCTAGTTCCATCCAGAAAGTTTTGGCATCACCATTCTACAAAAAAACAGAACCAGGTTCATTCAATAAATGGCTGGTTGTAGGACTGTGGCAGGAAATGATGATCTTGAAGCATTTTTTTAGCGCCAGAAAAAAAGGAAGAGCATTTTTCCCCCACCTTCTGGAGTTGTTTATAAATATAAAACTCTTCAAAATTAATTTCAGCAAAGGACTAATTGGCATGAATCACTGATTGGCGAATGCAACTAGAATCCAACCGTAGGCTCTATAAAAGTTGAAGTCTTCCGACAAAATTCTAAACCCAATATTCTTTGATACTTGAATTTTCAAATGTTAATTGGGATTGAAGAAGTTTTCAGAAATGACCAATAGTCCAACCTAAAGACAAGTCCATGCATCCTTGTCAAGTGATTATTTATTGTTGTTTCAGATCATTGATATCTTTTTAAAGTAAAAAAAACAACTCCAACTTTTGGTCCACAAATGCATGAAACATTCCATGAAATGGGTCAGTGGCTACACCTTCAAGCTTTGCTTCTGGATTTTTAACTGCAGTGCATTTCCTGCAGTATCGATTCTCGGCTGCTTAGGAATCACCTCTCTTTAAGGCTGGGAAGGGGGGTGAGAATTCGGGGCGCCCGCGCCCCCTTCTCCAGCCTGGTACGGCACGCTGCTGCCAGCGGGGCGGCTCCCAGGCCGGTACGGGCCCGGCTCACGCAGCACAGAGCTCCTGGCGTCCCCAGGTCCCCGGCGCCTTAGTCCCGGGAAGCCGTCGGGGGACCTGCTCCGCGGGCTCCGCCGCCTGCTCCACGCCGCTGACCGGACCGCGGAGAGTTCCGAGCCCGCAGTCCCTGAGGGCTGCGCTCCGCCGGTTCCGTGGGCGAGGCCGGGTGCCCCCGGAGTCGGGATCTTTCCCTACTCCACTCCACCTGCACCCTACGGCCCAGGGCGCAACCTGGGCGGGAAGTACCTCACCGTTTACTAGCCCTCACCTCGGCTGAGGGGGGTGGGGGTGGCACGCAACCTCTACACCCAGGCCTGCCGAGCGCGACCCCTGAGTGGGAAGAGACGAATGTCAACGGCCCCCAACTCCCTGACCGGAGCCCGTTAGCTACGCACCTTGCCGCGTCCCCGCTCAGAGCCCCCTTACCCACCCACCCCCAACCCCCGAGCAGAGCAGGGGTTTTAAATGTGCTTGAATTATTTAGCTTGGACACTTACACTTCTGCATTGCCAGGAGAAAGAAATGTCACAAGAAGCTGAGATTTTAGGATACTTCGTTATGCAGTATTATGCAATAGCTGAATAGTAAAACCTCCTATTTGGTAACATTATTTTATTAGAAAATAATAGAAAAACATAGAAATAGCTTACATTGGTTTCTACCTAGTGATAGCTTCTTCAAACTTAAAAAAAATTTCCCAGTACCACAGCTATTCATTCTTCTTTATTATTTACCAATTGTTATTTATTAATGATACTACATTTAAAGTATCATTATTATATGTGTCTTTTTGAATATTTATTCAGTTTATATTTAAATTTTTACACAAATATCTTACTATGCAATAAATATATCATTCATTTAAGTTTCTGTATATTTTTAATACTGTACTAAATAAGTTCTCTCCTTATTTTTACCCCTAGGAAATTGGTTGGGAGAGCAGGAGCTAAAATCAGACTACCTTGGTTTGAATCTTATTCTGCCATACAGTAGCAGTTTGAGCTTACTTGCTTAATTTCTCTATGCCTCAGTTTCCTCATTTGTAAACTGCAGATAATAATGGTAACTTCCTAATGGGGTTGGTTAAGGGTTTAGAACAATTTCTGGTACTAAGTAAAGATTAAAATCTTATCCTAGCTATTATTATTACCTGCTTTATCAAGGAGAGTTTATGAGGTCTTCCTTACTGTCCTCCCTCAACTCCCTAAACTAAGAAAACCATATGATGCAAGTATCAAGGAGTGACTGACTCAGTGATGAATTGTCAATACTCTTGCTTTTTTGTGTGCTTTCGTGAGTGTGTGTGTGTGTAGGATACTGCTCTTCTTTCCATCTCCTGGCTATGGCTTGGGATACAAATAACAAAAATGTCAAATCTCACAGTATGTAAGAAAAAGACAAATGATAAAATTATCTTGGTAATGCCTTGCTTCTTAATGGGTGGTATGTTTGCTTTCCCTTTTATTCTGATTTTAGGGGTTGGCTAATTTCATGAAACAGTTCAAATACAATACATTCATTCTGGAATAAACATTACTAAATTTAGAAAAACATGTATGTTAAAACTAATGGAAAGTCACCAGAGAACATTGCAAAACCAAAATTGTCAATGTTTGCTGCACAGGGGAAAGAAGAAGAAAAGTCTAAAATCATTGTTGCCTCATAATATGATACTGGAGTGTAATTATTTTTAATTTTGCTTAATCAAATGATCACAGGCTAGAAGAATCATTAAGTATTAAAACCACATAAATCAATGAAAATGTTATAACAGAGGTCAAGTCTTACGAGGAACTAGGGATTGCACATAAGAATGTGTAAGAACAAAAATTGGAGGAAAACTAAATGTGAGAGGAATTGCATAAATAAATTATGGTGTAAAAATGGAATGCAAGGCAGTCAGTAAATTGATGCTATATTTTTTGACTTCTAAATATGTTCATGATACCTCATCATTCTGTGATAAAAGCAAATTATAAAGTGATTTATAGTATTAAATAATTTTAATTTTTTATACTTGAAAAAGGGACAAGAATGTGTCTGTGCTTTGTATATAAACTAAAAGTTTTAGAAACACATATGTCAAAATATTAATACTGGCCATTTTTGGATGATAGTAATAACAAAGTTTTTTTAATTTTCAGTTATTATCATTATTGTTTGATATTTTATAAACATGTGTTTATCATGAAGTCAGGAAAAAAAGCCATTGCACAATTTCCTTTTAAAAAGAAAGTTTGATTGAGAAAAGTTAAACATGCTCATAGAATTCAAAATATTTTTGCATTTATGTGAACTATTCTTGAATAGCAATTGAAATGGTCAACAAGAGCAATGATAAAGAATAGAGTATTGAGTTACTTGTTCACTTTTTAAACGTGCAAATTGGAATAAAATTAGACTTCCAGGAAGGATGATGGCATGAGTTCATATTTGTGTAGCACACTAACCAAAATAACAAGCATAACAGAAAACTCTGAAGAAATCTCCACTGATAAAAAAAACTAGTAAGCTGTCCAGATCCCAGATCTCTTTCCACAGAACTGAAAATATATTTGCCAATTACAATATTTGATCTAAATTAAAGAATGTTACTCAGCTTCTCCTATAATCAAGAGTGGGATGCTTTTTTTCGGGGAGGGCGCGGGGGAGTGAGAAGCACCTCTTAAAATCCTTGCAGTTTGGGAGGGTTGCAGGAAGAGTATGGATCACCATTTTTTTTTTTTTTAATCCCCTCTACCATGAACTCTGTAAGGATAGGAACCATAACTTTTTGTTCACAATTTATCCCCAGTGCCAGCACAGTTTCTAGTATATAGTAAGGACTGAACAAGTATTTGTTGAGTGAATGCCTGGGGTTGTTTTCCCTCCCACATAATGGCAGGAGAGGAAAGAGAAACCAAATGGCCATGTCATGTTAATTATACCCAACCTAGTTTCCTAACCAGGAGGAAACAGCTGCTCGGCAAGAGAACAAAGTTAACCAAACAGACATAAATAAATATTCATCTATCAAGCAAAACTCCTGTAAGCCTTAGAGAATCTCACTGATAGGGAAATCTGCCCTGGATGACCTGAACCAGTGTCTCTAAAATGGAAGACAGCCCAAATCCAGGATACTTAAATTTGAAATAATATGAAACCCCATGTTTTTAAAGAGGATGTAAGCAGAAGAATCAAGTCATCTTCCCAATGACTTAATTATAACAGACTTGTTGTAAGGTAACATTTGACCAAGCTATATCTTGCTCTTTGAGGTGGCCCCACATTAATTAGAATAAGAAGAAGATTTCTCTGATGCAGATGTCACAGGTTAATCAAGGACTTGGTGATCAGGTCACCTCCTAAGACACTGCACACAATCTGCTTGAGACAGTTAGGAAGATCTGGTCCTAGCCTGTGTCCTATGTGCCGAAATCACAGGGTTCCACTGAGTTTTAGAATGGACTTGAGATTTTGTGGCCTCACCTTTCTCAAATCTTGTTTCACATCTTAAATTATATATTTGTTGCCAAGTGCCAAACATATTGAAAATCATAACTAATTCAGCAATAAAAGAGTTCATTTGTCTTTTTTTAAACTCATCCGTGTGGGCAGACTGAATTACAGACTCATGATGGCTGAGATCTTAAGACAGAAGCCTATTCAATAGGAATGTAGTAGATAAATAAGGTAGGTGCATGGATAATGGTTGAATAACAGAAAATGACTCTGGATAATGTAAGTCAGTCAGTCAACTATTTCAGATTACTAAGATAGCACACAGACATGAAAACCATTCTGAGACATCATCCTACCTTGAAAAGGGCTGGGAATGAAGGCTGCTTTGGTCTTCAGCATCAGAAGCTCCTGGATCTTCTCTTGAGTATTGACATTAGCTATCACAGCTCCAGTAAATTTCATTTTCTATGTGGCTCTTTTTAAGTTTCATGTTTCCAGGGAAGAGAACTGGATTTGCCCAACTTAGATCAGACATCTTTCCCCTTGATTAATCACCCTGGAAAGTGTTTGGGGACAGAGAATGTTGACACAGCCATAGCCACAGGGAAGACACTGATAGCTGAGCCATGGCCCTAATTTATTTTGCTGCAATGGAATACTCTCATGGTCACAGCATGCTCTCTTGGAGTAGAAGTTAATGGTGATGAATGGGAGTCCTCTCAGCCTGTGGCTTGACTACTGTTTTAGTTTCCTCATTGCTAAAACAAATGCCATCAGATGGGTTGGCTTAAACAATGGGAATTTACTGGCTCACTGTTTTGAGACTAGGAAAAGTCTAAATCAAGGCATCACCAAGGTGATGCTTTCTCCAGAAGACTGTGGCATTCTGGGTCTGGCTGCCAGCAATCCTTGGTCCTTGACTTTTTTGTCACATGACAATGTATATAGCAGGCTCTCCTGGCTTCTTCCTTATCTTTTGGGTTCTGTTGACTTCCAGCTTCTGGCTGTTCCCTGTGGCTTGCTTTCTCTCTGTGGCCTTCCCTGTAAGGCCTTCAGTAATAGGATTAAGACCCATCCTGATTCAGCTGGGGTCACACTTGAACTGAAGTAACCTCATCAAAAAGTTCTGTACAAAGAGTTCACATCCATTGGAATGAATTAAGTTTAAGAACATATTTTCCTGCAATACCTAGCTCCAAAACACCACAATCACTGTTGGGTTTGCTGCAGACAAAATAAATAAACAAACAAACAAACAAACAAATAAAATTAAAAATTAAAAAAAAAGAGTATATCTTGTAAATTGATTTAAATAAACAGAATGTAATATGTTAAATGTGATGTATGAGCAGGACTTAATATTGGAATTCCTCCCTTTTCCTTTTTTCCCCTGGTTTTCTTGATTGAAACAGAGGTCATATTTCCTGTTTCATCTCTCTCAAGATTGCTTCACAAGAGGTGAGAGCTGATTTCTCACTGACTTATGCATTTCTATGTTTAGCTCATTGAATGTGGGAGGCCTACATGTTGTTGGCTCATTGCTTGTAGAAGGAATTAAACATTGTAGTGATCACTCACTGGCAAATTCAAGATTGTATCTGTCTCTTTTACTCAAAATGGTGTATTCTGAACTTAAGCATATTCACACATCTTATAATTCTCAGACCCCCCTTTTATTAGGTGAAATAATAATAAAATATACTCATAAAACTTCTCTTATAAGGGAATATATAGATATTCAGAAAAGATATGTGGCCACATATTTTAGTTGATCTATTGCTGTGTAACATATTACTATAAAACTTAGCACCTTAAAAGTGTCTTAAAATTTATCACCTTAAAAGAACAAGTATATATTTTCTTACTCTTTCTGGGGGTCAGGAATCCAGGTGCAGCTTACCTGGGTACCTTTGTCTCAGAGTTTCTCATGAGGCTGTATTTAGGGTGTCAGCTGGAACTGCAGTCTCATTTGAAAGCTCAACTGGGGGAAGATCCACTGCCAAGCTCTTTCACAGGGTTGTTGACAGAATTCAGCTCCTCATAGACCAATAGACCGAAGGCCTCAGTTCCTCTCTGACTGATGGCTGGAGGAAATCTCCATTTCTTGCCATAAGAACCTCTCTATAATGCAGCTCACAACATGGCAGCTGGCTTCTCTAAGAGCAAGCTAGTGAGATAGTGAGAGAGAGCTCAAGATGGATGCTATGGTCCTTTTGTAACCTAATCCCACAAGTGACATCCCATCACCTCCATGTATTCTACTCATTAGAAGTGAGTCAATAAGTCCAATCCACACTTAAGAGGAAGGGATTATACATGGTGCAAATTGCAGGAAATAGTAATCATTGGGAGCTCTTTTACAAGCTGCCTATCACACCAGAGAAAAACAGGGCTGTACATCCTTTAGTGTTAGAATATATGTATATTCTAGTATTCAAGAAATAGAAAAAAGTGATAAGGAAAAGCATAATAAAGCAATGAAATTAAAATTAAGGGGAGGCTTATGAATAAAAATGAAAGGAGCTCTTTATTATGGTTTTATAAAACAAGGGGGAAAGTAGTTAGATTGCTAAAACTGATTTTCATTGACAAGTATGAAGAATTTTACATTTACATCAAACTTTTACTAGGCCACAGATTTTCAAACAAGTTTTGAGAATGTGCCTTGTTACACTACACAGTTATCAGTACAAAGAGTTAGGTAAAGATACTGGCAAAATAGGAAAGACTTACAAAAGAAACCCAAAATGAAAAAAAAAATTCGAGAAAAATATGGAAAAATATTTAACAATTTAACAAGTAAGCTTGTATGAAAGATCCATAGAAAGGAAAACAGTATATAGCATTCTAAACAGTTTACATAAATACAAAAGAAAATATTTTGAGGCAAAGGAGTTTAAGAGCTATGAGAATCTTTCCCCAGAGTAGCTAAATGCTCAATCCTCAGACAGCACAGATTTGTCTCTCCTCTCCAATGCAAAGTGGGGCATGGGGAACTGCCATCCACCAACACTGACCCAACAAGTTTGACGTCCCCAGAAACTGGCAAGGATTGGGTCTCTTCCTCTGTTTTTTTGGTCCCTTTGAAATCTGCAGGTAATAAAGTAGGGATGTGCTGAAAGTTTCTGTTGTGCCTGAGCCTGTATTCTCACAGCGCACTGTGTATTGACTTGCTCCATAGGTAGAGCAGAAGAGAAGTAAACACAGAAAAAGAAAATTAACAGATATCGGAAGAACCACTAAAAACAGTCAAATTGGATATGTTAAAATCAAGACATCATGTTTTACTTAAGAATTGGCAAGATGGTCTGCTCTACTATTCATCCTGAAGAGTCCTCTCAGAGGACAGGAGGCTCTCTTGTGATTTATATTTAAAGAGGAAGAATGGTAGGTGAAATTGACAATGTTACCCTGGTGTCCTACCTTGGAAACATGGAGAAAAATTTTTAAATAAAACAAACATTTTCAGATCAGCTAACCAGAGGATTTATAGGACTGGTGTGACTAATAGCTTAAAATAGATGTCAACAAACCAGCAGCCCCAATATTCCTAAGAATTTGCCATCATTTATTGAATGCCTATGAACAGCACCATACAATGGAGACAGAAAGCCAATGAACTATGTTTTACATAATTATTTAGTTTTACAAGAATATTTATTGTTTTCCTAAATTGTTTTTGGAAAAAATTGAAAAAAAAATAAAGAATATAAACCACCCATAATAACCATACTTAACATTTTGGTATGTTTTCAGCTAAAAATGTATTATATATGTATATATATATGTATATATTCAAAATATTGATACATAATTTTGTGAACTATTTGCAGCTTTTTGTCCCACCTGTGGTGTCTATTATGTCAGTGGGTTTTTTGTCCTTATATTTCTAAATATCCTGTTAAAAACATAACTTTTAGAAGCTATTTAGTATTCTATTATATGGTTATAATGAAATGTATTAAATCTATTTAAACCATTGATTTGGGTTGTTTCCAATCTAAATGTTTATTTCCTTTGTTTATTTTTGTTATTCACACAGCAATAAACATCCTGTTCCAGTTTGTTAATGCTGCCATTTTGCAAAGCACCAGAAATGGACTGGCTTTTATAAAAGGGGTTTATCTGGTTACAAAGTGACAGTCTTAAGGATGTAAAGTGTCCGAGGTAAGGCATCAACAATAGGGTACCATCACTGAAGAACACCGATGGCATCTGGAAAACTTCTGTTAGTAGGGAAGGCACGTGGCTGGCGTCTGCTTGCTCCTAGGCTGCATTTCAAATGGTGTTCTCAAAAATGTCAGCGTCAGCTTTCAATGGCTGTCTTCAAAATGTCCCTCTAAGCTGCTCTCCAAAATGTCAATCTCAGCTGCTCCGAGGTCCTGTTCGTGAGTTCTTTTACAGGAGTTCAGTGATTAAATCAAGACCCACCCTGAATGGGCAGGGCCCATATCTCCATGGAAATAATCCGATCAAACATTTCACTCACAGCTGATTGAGTCACATCACCATGGAAAAACTCAATCAAAGGATTCCAACCTGATCAACACTAATATGTCTGCCCCCACAACACTGCATTAAAGAACGTGGTGTTTTGGGGGACACAATACATCCAAACCAGCACACATCATAAGGCAAAAATATATTGATCATTTATAATACAGTTTGCAATCTCTGCTTTCAAAGAGCTCCTACTCTGGTTGGGGATGGGGGTGGGAAGAGGTATAAACAATTGTATCAGCAATATGGTAAATTCAAAAACACAGACAAGTATCAGTTGCAATCAAGTATGAGCAATGGAGAACTGCCTTCTGCCTAGGTAAATCAGAGAAGGTCTCACAGAGATGTCACTTGCCCGAAACTTCAGGAGAAAAATGAGCTTGTTATATAGATCATGAGCTGAAATACTTCCAGACAGGAAGTACCATTTGCACTGTGCCTAGTTATTTTCTTCCTGGAACACTCTTGATTTCCTGATTCCGCTCTCCCTGTTTTTCTCCTATCTCTTGTTGGAAATGAGGTACATGTATTTCCAGTCCCTCCTGTTTCCAGCAAATGGACTTAACATACCCCCCTGTTCTTTTGCCTCACCCCTTATTCACTCCTCCCCATGGAGAAGCGAGGTTCTGTTAATGGCTGACAGTCATTGGTCCATATTTCATTTCAACTGTGTGTGATCACTGAGAATTTGAATGCCTTTTCTTCTATCTCTGTCAGACCCATTTGAGGCAGAAAGCTTAGGTTGGCTATTGCTATTCAATACTGAATTTATGCACATAGGGGACGTGTGGGAAACGGCAGAAGCTACCAGGACATTCTAATCAGTCCGTTTACCTCTCACACTAATTAAACTCCTATAGCCATAATTATGGCAATATTATAATCTGTGCTCTCTAGTACCCTATTTTTCAATTGGTTATCCACTGGACAAGGAAAGGGGGGTATTATATTTTGACTGCCTAAAATCCCGGCAATTTATATTCTATTTGTAATTATTTCATAATTATTGTTATGATTTTTGTTGTGTAATTAGTTTTGTGTGCTCTGTTGTGCAATTATTTTGAGAAGATTTCATGGTTAATTGGATGTGGGAGGTTAGGGAGAAAGAGGAATTATAATGACTCTCAGATGCTAGGAGAAAACTATGCTAGGAGAAAACTTTTTACAAGTGAAGTAACTGAACAGGATGAATACAACAATTCTGTTTATTTGAGCTCAAGGTCTCTGTGGGGTTTTTTCAATGAAAAAGTCAAGTAAGAAGTTATAAGAAGAATTACAGTCTTTGTTATGTTAGGTGCCAAAAGCTTATTTCAGAACACACACGGTGAATAAAAGTTTATTTGCAGATTATTAGAGGCTACATAAATATAAATATAAATAGCATCACTCTTATAAAAAGAACATCACATTGCAGAAGAATTTCAGGAATTGTAATATTGAAGCAGTTCCCTTAATCTGAAAACCTGAGTAGTGTGAGAAAAGGCAGAATGACAATAATTTGTTGATATCTTTATTCCTTCAAAGAGAAAGTATGACATTCTATCCCACCTCTTCTCTGTCCTAATCTCAACCGCATTACTGTTACATGATTAACTAGAAAATGTCAGTGGCTTGGAGGCCTAAATTAAATCTTACCAGGCTAGGTAAAGGAAATGTTCTAGATTATAATTTAATGTGCAAACTCTGGCAATGGGAAGTATGCCAGCTTTAAAAGAATAATTTATGGCTCAAAAGCAAGCAGAAAAGTACCTAGCAGGTATGTGAAAGTATTAGCTACTAAGATAAAATGTAGTTTCCATGAGGAGCATATTTTCAATGGGTTGCAACCTTCCTTACCATTTTTCTCTTAATAAATATGTGTATGTTTGTAGCACTTTCCCATTTATCTAGTTCACTGAGTGTTACATACAATGTGTCACATAAAACAGCACAGTATATGCCAAGCCAAGCTTCTGTAAATTTTCAAGCTTGAAAGGCCAGTTTGATATTTCATTGTACTGACAAATGTGTATTCTGTACAAATACTATAAATAAAATCTACAGGACTTTAGAGGAGGGAGTGACAAATCACATTCAATTGGGGAATTAGAGAAGGTTTCCTGGGGGAGGTCGAACTTGACCTAGACCGACAATCTTGACAAATGAGGATATGACAGAAAGAAAAAAATAAAAAATAGGAACATGGGTGTTTCTCCATTTAACCTTTTGTAATGTGACACTGGGGATTTCAAAAACAATTTTCCCTCTCCCCTTGCTAACAACACTGTGAATTTAAGTCAGCCTGACTCCCCAAGAACCAGTAACCAAAATGAAAATGAGCCCTAAGCCCTTGGGCCCCATCGTTTCCTTTCTAACTTACTGCTATTCTCATCCTTTCTTTCTACTGAGCTCTGACTCTTTGCTCCTTCTCCTATTTGAAGCTCCATCTTTTAGTTTTTGGATTTGGTATCAACATTCATTTTCCCTGCTTTTGGGTTATTAATTCCATTTTGTCATGTACTTAACCCTGTGACACTTCCCACTCTAGACTGTCTCCAGTAGGATGGTGTGCTGGTTTGAAAGTATTATGTCCCCCAGAAAAAGCCATATTCTTTGATGCAATCTTGTGGGGCAGACATATTAGTGGGGATTAAGTTGGAACATTTGGATTAGGTTGTTTGCATGGAAATGTGCCCCACCCAAATGTAGGTGATAACTCTGATGAGATATTTCCATGGAGGCATGGCCCCACTCATTCAGGGTGGTCCTTGATCAGTGGAGCCATATAAATAAGCTGACAGGCAGAGGGAACTCAGTGCAGCTGTGAGTGACATTTTGAAGTGCAGCTGAGAGTGACATTTTGAAGAGGAGCTACAGTCAAGAGGGACACTTTGAAGAAAGCACAGGAGCTGCAGATGAGAGAGAGTTTGAAGACGACCGTTGAAAGCTGACTCTTGCTCCAGAGAAGCTGAGAGAGGACAAATATCCCATGTGCAACTAAGAGTGACATTTTGAGGAACTATAGCCTAGAGAGGAACGTCCTGGGAGAAAGCCATTTTGAAACCAGAACTTTGGAGCAGATGCCAGCCACGTGCCTTCCCACCTAAAAGAGGTTTTCTGGACACCATTGGCCATCCTCCAGTGAAGGTACCCGATTGCTGATGTGTTACCTTGGACACTTTACGGCCTTTAGATTGTAACTGTGTAACCCAATAAACCCCTTTTATAAAAGCCAATCCATCTCTGGTGTTTTGCATCCGGCAGCATAAGCAAACTAGAACAGATGGCCTCCCACTGTTTTAGCCCTTTGGGACCCACTCCCAGTGGCAGACTTGACTGGTATCCAGGAACAGCCCGGCATGGATCCACATGAAGAAGAACTTGGACAAGTTCAACCACTGAAGTTATTTTTGTTTTATTGCCAATTATTTTGTTCTGGTAATAAAGTGAACACGTGTTCATTGTAAGAAATGTAAACACAACTGATAAGTATGAGAAAAGAATCACCCGCAGTTCTACTACTCAAGATAAGCATTGTTAACCTGCTCATATTTTTCTTTCTAATCTTTTAAAAATATATATGGTTATATAAATATTTTTTAAAATAAAATTGCATTTGTAATATATGCTTGCTTTTACATACCTACCCTCCTATTGTGATTATTTCCTGGTATCATTAAGTAATCTGGGAAATGCTTTTTAATGACAGCATATTTCAAAATATGAATGTAATATGATGAAGCTCTATTACTAAGTATTCATGTTGTTCTTGATTTTTCATTATTGCACAGGAAATCCTGATTGATATCCACTGGCCTAAGCAGAGCAGTCACTTTCAAGGATCTGACTAAAAACTAGCACAAATTCTATACTTGCATTTTAGAGAATATTCATAGGGAACCCATTCACAGGATCTTGCAACTTGTGTTATACATCTTAATCATTGCAGGCTCCAACCTGGATCTTGAGCTATGTAGTGCCCTGATGGGGATGGAGGAACATGGTTGTCCTCAATCC
Organism: Choloepus didactylus; assembly: GCF_015220235.1. Classification (NCBI taxonomy): domain Eukaryota; kingdom Metazoa; phylum Chordata; class Mammalia; order Pilosa; family Megalonychidae; genus Choloepus; species Choloepus didactylus. Next base: position 41,841,806 of record NC_051314.1, read on the forward strand.
CTGGGACTCAACTTTTGCCAGCCTAATTTCAAGAGGCTGTACTTCAAGAGGTCTGCATCAATTCTGGCTATCTGGAATGTAATTTCTAAACTTTATTAATGAATCCTTTTCCTTATAGTCCAGTAAAGAAAACACTTCTCCCTACCCAGCCCTTCTTAACTTTCCTTTTGGAGGATGTTGTGAGTCTCAATGAAATCCTATATTAAATAATGACTGAAAAAAAGTGGGAAGATGGCAGACGTAGGAAACTCCAGGGATCAGTCCCTCCACCAACACAACTGGTCTTAACCTTGGTACAATACCATTACCTAAACTAAAGATTTTCTTTGGATTTTTGCCAGTTTTTCCACTAATGTCATTTTCTGGTTGAGGAGCCAATTATAACACATTGCAATTAGTTATCATATCTTCTTAGTCTCCTCTTAGTGACAGAAATTTTCCCTTGTTTCTTATGACTTTGATGCTTTTACAGCATACTGGTCAGGCGTTCTGTAGAATCTCGCTCAATATAGGTTTGTCTGATATATCTTCATGGTTAGACTGGGTTAAAAAATTACTAGACTTCTTACTGCATCATATCAGGGGGTACATGATCTCAACATAGCTTCAGTTGGTGATATTAACTTTGATAACTTGTTTAAAGTAGTCTGCCAGAATTCTCTACTGTGAAGTTAACTATTTTTTTTCTTTTCCACAATCTGTTCATTAGATGAGGGTCAGTAAACCCTGTCCATACTCAAGACAGAGGGCTATTAAGCTCTACCTCCTGAGAGGACAAGTATCAGATAACTTTAGGATACATTTTAAAGTCACCACAGTAATTAATGCTTAGGGGAAAATACTTTTAGGTTATGCAAATATCCTGTTTATCCGTAAAGTTTTGCCCACTAAGCATAGCAGTCATCAGTGGATCTTGCCTGAAGCAAGTACTACAGTAATGTTGCAATAGTAGCTTTCTATTTCCCTAATTTCTTCTACACATATTACTTGGAATTCATCCATTAGGAAGACCCCTCCACCCCATGTATTTATCTATTCAGTCATTCACTTATATCAGTATGAATTCACAGACATTTTTTTTTTTCCTGTGGGTTATTATTATTGTTGTTTTTATTTATTTTGTTGTTCAAATTGTTCCAGCTGAGGCTATTCAGAGTTCTTTCAGGTCGGCTTCTGTGTCCTTTTGATATGTCCCCATCTTTGCATCTTTTTCTTTCAGGTTTTTTTTCTCATTTTCTTATATTCTGCCACTACATAACACTCCAAGTCATTTAGTATTTTCCCTGCCTCAATACAAATATCAACCATTTATTCAAGGAGCCCAGTTCCCTTTTATTGGAGAATGGTATTTAGAAACCAAGATCTAGGTACTAGGTGCATTCATTACTACCAGGATGTCACTGCTAGGATCAAATCAGACAGAATTAGGAAATATGTGTTTATGTACTAACTATGTATACACATGTAGCTATATTTATTTCTGTATCTATCTACCCATCTATATGTTAAACATGAGTTCATACTATCTTCAATTCTAGTCCAGCACCACAAGGTTCATTCTAGCCTTTCCCTTTTGCTTATTTGTAAATTCTTTCTCTGACAGTGAGAAACTTGGTACCCACCACAACTGTACCACACAGAACAGTACTTCACCCTGAAAATCCCATTGTGCACCTCCT